>NC_034590.1:127303242-127418282 GCF_900095145.1 Mus pahari | reverse complement strand
CCTCTCCCTCTCCCTCTCCCTCTCCCTCTCCCTCTTTCTCTCCATAATGTCTGCCTATAGGAGAATACTTCTCTGATGATGACTAAATAAGACATCGATCTATGAATACATCAGTATATTATTATGAGTGATTTTATTGATACCCCCTCCCCATTTTTTACAAATGTATTTTCATACAGGTCTGCAGTACTTAAGTATGAGATCGGAGCACCAGCATGTTTGGCTGCTACTGAGGACTTTTTTTTTTTTTTTTTTTTTTTTACCTTACAGTTAGTTTCCTTCTTATTCTGATATTAAGTTGTAGGGAGACAGGGAAGGTGAGTGTGAGAATGTGAGAAATAAGAATATAAAGAAAGACGGGAGGGAGGAGGTGAAGGTAGAGGAAGAGGAGGAAATGGAGGATGGGGAGGGGGAGAGAGAAGGAAAGGAAGATGGAGAGGAGGTGTAGGGAGAGGAGGAGGTGGAGGAGGGTTAGTTTTCTGGTGTTTCTTATAGAAATATTAATCATATTGGATGAGGTTCCTACCCTATAGCCCCATTTAACCTGAACTCTGTAGTTATCCCTAGTTCTGTCATATAACCACATCAGGACTTGAGGTTTCAACATAGAAATCCAGAAGACACAATTTAATATACAACATTATTATTTTAAGTCACCTAAGTTTTGGAATGATTTGTTCTGCAGCAATAATGATAGGGATGATTACCATAGTGTAGAGTTTTGGGTTGTAAATATCAGCATAATGGTATTAGACCTAATTTGTAATATCACTTTCTGCCGGGCATGCTTTTGAGACATAACTATTTTGCAGTATCTGGGTAAATTACTCGCTTAATTGATGCACTCTATCTAACTCAGCAGGACTTTCCTTAATCATGAACTTCCAGTTGCTTTGTAGTTCTGAAGCAATTACAAATAATACCACAATAAGCATGTTTTCTTGTGGAGAATAGAGTTTTTTCAAGACCACGTCTACTTGGTTACGTGAGCATACTGTTTTAGAGATGCTTAAACTGTCAGTTGTACAACCTGGTCATCAGAACTTGCACTCACATCCTGTTTACTGGCCACTTAGCACTGTGCAGATGTGACAAGGCTCATAGATGATACTAGTGTGGGCTTATTTTGGTCACCCTTATAGTTTTTGAGATTGTAAGTCTTGTAAAAGTACTTTGTTCATGATTTGAATAACTTTTCCTCTATTTTGAGAGTATATATTTGTCTTTTATTTTTAAGACATCCTGTCTTATTCATTTTTAGGTTTGCTCTATTCCATTTGGGCATTATATTTTCCTGTTCTATATATGTTAAAATCATTTCCCAGTGATTACATTGTAATCTATTTTTGTTTGTTTATATGTCATTAGAGGAGCTTAGGCAATTTAATCATCTATAAGTTTATATACACATGAACATATTATGCATACCATGTAGCTACATTTTTATTTTTACAAATTTTAGATTTTGTGTCCTCTAAGAATTCTTTCCCTATTTTGGACTACACACTTTCCTTGGTTTTAAAGTGAGGAATACTATTTGTTGCTGACATTTTAGAGCTATAGTTTTAAGTAACTAGTAATTTACATTTACTAATAATCAGCAGATACAATTATAAACTGTTTCTCAAATTTTCAAAGGCGGATTGGGCAGTGTTGAAATTTTCAAAGTATCAGTAACTGTAGAAGAACTGATGTGGCAGTGTGGCTTAACAGGTGAGAAAAGTTTATCTTCATAGTGGCCCTTTGGAGTTATAAAATCAGATGGTCTCTTGTTCTGAAGTGTCCCCTTAGGATGTGTTATGTATAGGATACACTAGGACAGTAATATTAATTTCACCGTTACTACAAACTATGTAGTTTGTGCTCAGAAAACAGTATAAAATACTACAAATAATATAAGCGTTAGGGAAAAAAGCAAAATGAGGTATTTTTAAATGACAGATATGGTATATTTCTTTGTCTTATTTCATGATATATTTATTATTATCATTCGCTGAGATGTTGATTGTAAATAAACTCCTTGCTGTAAGAGCATGTGTTTATCTTGTCTTAGGAGCATCTGATGAGGCTGATGGACAGTTGGTGTGCTGCTCTTCTCTCTATGCTTTGCAGTACTTCTAGAAGCTCCAGGGTACTCAAGTGTGCATGTGTGTCCGTCACAAAATGTGAAGCACTGGGTTCATGGTGCTGTTGGAAACTCAGTGGTGCTCAATACAAAGACCCTCTTTATCCCTATCTTGCCACTAACTCCCTCTGCACCTTTTACACATTGACCAAATTTTGCAAATTTGACTATGTGTTGCTTAATGAAGAGATAAACACAGAGAAATGTGTCAATTTTGACTGCTAGTGAGCATAATGGTGTGTATGTATGTAATCTAGATGGTCTAGCATTAGATGTAATTTCCTGATGTAATTGAGAAACTTGGTAAAATAAGATATACGAGGCTGCTGTATGACACAATATCCTGTTTCACAGTGAACTTTTAAAAACTAAGAGTATGTAATAAAACAACAGTAAAAATTAGAGTAAATGCTGTAAACCAGGAACATAGTCATTTGTCATTATCAAGTCCTATGCCACTCACTGTGTGGAAGCAAATTAGGTTTTTTTTTTTTTTTCACTAGCAACACCACAAATATAAACAATGCAGCTGTGCAGTCATTAGGCTATAAGAGTTTTTCAACTCCATTATAATCTTTTGGGGCCACAATCTTGTGTGTCATTTGCTGTTGATTGAAATGTCATTTTGCAGTGCATGATAGCATCTCTACCTCAAAGAAATAGTCATTGAGTTATGTATATTTCCTTGGAAAGAGGAAGAGAGAAAGAGGGAAGGGGTTTAATTGCTCAAACATTTTTGTCCCTCCTCTAGGCACTTAAAAACCATGTTTTGAACAGAGGGAAGCTTTGGCTCTCTGTATTCTCTAGGACTATAAGATTGGAATCCAGTAGAGTGATTCCTTTCAGGATTGCACGACACTTGCACAGCTGTAATTAGGCTTAAGATGGCTAGCCTACCAATCTCTTTCTCAGCTTCAAATGCCATGGGATGCTCCTTGTGTGCTGTATCGGAGGTTATAATTAGAACATTTTGGCATGGTGAGGAAGATTTTTGAAAGGTGCACAAGTCCATTTAGAAGCTGCCTCCTGTGGTAGATCCACTGTATTCCACAGTGGTGATACCTGCTTCCAAATTGGCTTAGCAGGCATTTCAGAGAATCCATTGAAGGAAAAGCTATTTGTTCAGTTCTCCATATTAAGTGGAAATGCACGTTAGCAGGTTGGAAACATTAATAACTCAATCATAGTAACAAAGTAGATAAAGATCTTATACTTAAACTCAGAATTACTGATAATGGAAGCCTAAATTGATGGCACTCCCTGCAGTGAGTACTTCCAACCCTCAGAGGAAGAAGTCCCATGAGGGCAGCAGAGTCTGCTGAGCAGAGCATCCTTCCAGGGGCTCATCTGGACCTCCTTAGCACTGCCTAATGGTGCTTTCAAATTTCGAGGTATAGAAGTATAAGTGCTAATTAGCAGCCTCACACAAGCCCAAAGTTTCTATGCTTAACATAATGATTATGGATAGCTTAAATGTCAATTTTCCACCAATCAGAATAGTCCTAGTAGGGAGATTTCTTGATTGGTGTGGAAGAACCATTTAATCTGATTGCAGGTGGCATCATCTGGTAGCAGTCCAGATTAAAAGGGCAGGGCAGAAGGAAGGTGGACTCCTCTTTTCTTCCTTGATCTTCCTCCTTGCTGCTGAACTAATTTGCCCTGTTGCTGCTGCTGACTCTTTCACTGCTGCTACAACCATCATGTTTGTCTTCCATGATAGACTAGACCAGGGTCCTTCAGGAATCTCCCCAGTTTCCTGGGTCAGATTGGGATGACCAGGACAGCCAGCCTACTAGACTGAGGAATTATTGCCCCTCCACTGAGGGACAGTCACTGTGGAACCACTCTACTGAGCTACTGTAGGCTTAGATATTTTTCAAAACCTATTTTATTTAAGGTTGTTAAGCGCTTTGACCTCCTTTCTAACACAGCAACCAGAGGTAGGGGGAAATGAAGGCTAATAGGAAAAGGGTGTTGTGGACCTGTTTAGAAGTAGTTCACTGGGGGCAATTCCACTTTTCATTCAGGATACCAACAGTTTGGTTCAATAGCAAACACCAAATGCAAATCAGCAATGATGCCACGATCTAGCAGAAACAGCAAGGCTCTGCCAAATCTTCAGTGAGTCAGAGGAAGTGGCCAGGATCAGCCGGAACACCACGAGAAGTTCTTGGGTGCATTTCTCTCTATGAAGTAAGGACCAGAGAAGACCAGTGTAGAAGCAAAGCATTGCATCTCATTCTCTTGCTGTTTGTGGGGTTCTATTTATATTCTTTCTAAACATCACATTGCCACTCAAGTGTCTGTTTTCAGAAAAGCATCACATATCCGCTCATGAGACAGCTTCCAGAAAAATGTCATGTGACACAACTGAGTTGTGAAAGAAACCAAAACTTTCCACTTCAGAGGTATCCAGTCTCAAGTACTGGTAAACTGCTAGGTTTCCAGCATTTAGATGTGATTCTGCTGTTGTTACTATTTCAAAGCTGACAATACATTCATCTATCTGTCTATCTGTCTGTCTATCGATCTATCTATCTATCTATCTATCTATCTATCTATCTATCTATCTATCTATCTATCTATCACCTCTATCTCTTTGTATCTGTCTTTTTCTGTGACTCTGTCTCTGTCTCTGTCTCTCTCTCTCTCTCTCTCTCTCTCTCTCTCATATCAAAGTTCTGATCTACTAGAGGAACCTTGACTAATACAATAACTAATATCTCCAAATATATGTTAGACATGATCCAATGTGAGCATGTGAACTCATCTCAACAGTGAATTCTAGATTCTGGTGCTTGAAGCTGCAAAGACTGCTTGGTGGATATGAGTGCCTTTTTTTTTTTTTTATTAGACTTTTTCTTTATTTACATTTCTAATTTATCCCCTTTCCTAGTTTTCCCTCCAAAAATCCCCTCTCCCCTCTCCCCACCCTGCTCCCCAACCCATCCATTCCCATTCCTGGTCCTGGCATTCCCCTATACTGGGGTATAGAGCCTTCATAGGACCAAGGGCCTCTCTTCCCATTGATAACTGATTAGACCATCCTCTGCTACATATATAGCTAGAACCACAAGTTCCACCATGTGTTTTCTTTGATTGGTGGTATAGTTCCAAGGAGCTCTGGGGGTACTGGCTAGTTCATATTGATGTTCCTCCTATGGAGCTTCAGACCCCTTCAGCTCCCTGGGTACTTTCTCTAGCTCCTTCATTGTGGACCTTGTGCTCTGTCCAATGGATGACTGTGAGCATCCACTTCCATATTTGCCAGGCACTGGCAGAGCCTCACAGGAGACAGCTATATCAGGCTCCTGTCAGCAGGCTCTTGCTGGCATCTGCCAGTATCTGGGTTTGGTGGTTGTTTATGGAAAAGTGCCTTCTACATAAGCAAGTGGACCTGAGTTCAGATCCCCAGCACCCATGGTAAAAGCAAAACATAGTTCATGTGTTTGTAACCCCAATATTGGGTGGGGATAGAGATAAGAGAATCACTGGAGCTTGTTACCAATCAGCCTAGCACAAAACCACAGAGATCCAAATTCACTAAGGAACCTTGCCTTGAAGGAGGTAAATCAAAGATTGATGGAGATTGTCCTTCTGTCTTAGCTAGAGTTTTACTGCTGTGAACAGATACCATGACCAAGGCAACTCTTGTAAGGACAGCATTTAATTGGGGCTGGCTTACAGGTTCAGAGGTTCAGTGCATTATCATCAAGGCAGGAACATGGCAGCATCCAGGCAGGCATGGTGCTGGGGGAGTTGAGAGTCCTACAACTTCATCTGAAGGCTGTTAACAGAATACTGGCTTCCAGGCAGCTAGGACAATCGTCTTAAAGCCCCAGTGACACACTTACTCCAACAAGGCCACACCTACTCCAACAGGGCCACACCTTTTAATAGTGCCACTCCCTGGGCCTAGCATATACAAACCATAACTCCTTCTCTGGCATTCTCAAATATGACCCCCATACCTGCACACACACACCTATACCCACACACATTCTTAAGCTCAAGGACATTCCTACCTGCATGCATTACATGCTTACGTGGAAATATTTTTAAGGGAACTGAATAAAATGAAATAAAATGAAAAAAAAAAATGGGATTTTTAGAGGGAGCAAATTTGAAGTTTCAAGGCTTCACAGAATCTCTTTACTGCATCAGTTCCCATGGCATTCTGAGACAGGTCCAGAGTGTTCAGGCTCTTGTTGCTTCTGAGAGCCTCAGAGAAGTCTTTGCAGTTCCATGGAGTGATGGAGCATCCACACAGCCACAGACTTTTCAATTTACTCTTGGGGTTCTTCAAAGCCTCACACAGAAACTTTGCACCTGTGGTTCTAATGCAATTTAGCCACAGATCCAAGTGCTCCAGGCTCAGTGTTTGTCTGAGCATCTTAGAGAGATGGTGGCAACTATTGCTGGTGATGTTATAGGACCACAGAACCAGGTCTGTGGTTGAAATTTAATGGAGCTACCTCCAGTATCCAGAAGCTGATCCAAGAAATGAAGGAGAGCCATCCACAACTGAGCACTACCAGTAACCAAGTGGATCCTAAGAAAGAGAGTCCTTCTTCCCCCTAATTTCATTTTTCTGAGGCCATTACCCTCCAAAAGAGTAGGGGGCCCTGAAGATGTGGGTGAAGGCTCACTGGGCACCCTCTCAGATATATTGGTATCTGGGCTAAATGTCCTTATCACTAAACAATGGTAAATGTAAAATATTTGTATCACTGGTATGTTGAGGAATAAAAGTGAAAGCATTCATGAGGAAAAAAATGAGGTTTCTGATATCCCATTAAGTATTTGGAATGTGGTTTCAGATATTCCTATCAACAGTAAAGCAAGAATTTTAGTATGAAGCAAAGTAAAACACTCAGTGTAGAGGTTTGAATGAGAAATGTTCCCCACAGTCTCAGATATATTTGACCACTTATTCCCCAGCTGGTGGCACTGTTTGGGGGAAGGAATATATACTTCTTTGCTGGAAGAAGTATATCACTGGGGTGAACTCTGAAGAAGGCAGCTTTATTTATACCTTTTCTGTTTGCTCTCTTTGCTTTGTGCTTGTGGTTGAGATCTAAACTCCCAGCTTCCCCTTTCAGCCACAGATGTCATGCTGTTTCCTCCATTGGGGACTCTAGCCTTTTGTGTCCTTAAGCCAATGTAAATTTCTTCTTCTCTAAGTCACATTGGCCATAGTGTTTTATCACAACAACTGCACTGTGACTAATGCACTCTTCAGAGAGTAAAGAGTAAGCATTCCATGGATAAGATATGATGGTTTTGAACAGTCAACAGAGGTTTGACAGCTGTGGCAGAGGAGCCTAACCTGACTATCATAGGGACAAGGACCCTCATGACTCATAGGTGGAAAGAAACAGTTTTAGGAACCCCAGTGGGAACACTCACAGGGTGGCTGAAAAGTTAAATACTGTGATTCTAACCCAAATGCTGATCTTTAGAAAGGGCGACCTCATTCCTGAGTAATTTTAAACTACTCCCTGGTGATGGGATATAGTTTTAAAATCTTTTTTTTTTTTTATTCTGATGGTAGAGAAAATTAAATTGTCACATCTCATTTCCACTTTTGTAGAAATGTACAAGATTATTTAAATTAGAAATCAATCCAAACTCTGACTCATAAAAAAATTCACCATTGCCTGCTATGCTTTTGGCCTGAGGCAAAGCTTTCATTGGCTGACATAGGATCCTTGCAAACAAGGTAGCAGTAATTCCCAAATTCCTGGGAAGAACCAGTTGATATCACCTAGGAGTTTAATGGAGAAGGTACCCACAGTGTTTATTTTGCTTAGTAATGGGCATTATGAGAAACTTGGCTACCATGTGGTGCAAACATCTGTAGCCCATTTGTAATATTAATAAAATGTGCAATCTGAGCTTGCTTTGTACCTCAGATTTTTAGAGAAAGGTTTTAAAATTCATTAGCTGTATATGCATGTGTATTCAAAGTAATTAGAATATTAACTCCAACTGCAGGGATGATTTACTTCAAGGCTTACCAGAATTATTATTAAGCATATATTATTTTATTATTATTTTCTTTATTTACATTTCAAATGCTATCCAGAAAGTTCCCTATATCCCCCCCGCCCCTGCTCTCCTACCCACCCACTCCCACTTATTGGCCTTGGCCTTCCCCTGTGCTGGGTCATATAAAGTTTGCAAGACCAAGGGGCCTCTCTTCCCAATGATGGTCGATTAGGCCATCTTCTGCTACATATGCAGCTAGAGACACGAGCTCAGGGGGTACTGATTAGTTCCACCTACAGGGTTGCAAACCCCTTCAGCTCCTTGGGTACTTTCCCTAGTTCCTCCATTGGGGACCCTGTGTTCCATCCAATAGCTGGCTGTGAACATCCACTTCTGTGTTTGCAGGCACTGGCATAGCCTCAAAAGAGGCTGCTATATCAGGGTCCCTTAAGCAGAATCTTGCTGGCATGTGCATTAGTATCTGGGTTTGGTGGCTGATGATGGGATGGATCCCTGGATGGGGTAGTCTCTGGATAGTCCATCCTTTCATCTTAGCTCTAAATTTTGTCTCTGTATCTATATTCTTTCATGGGTATTTTGTTCCTTATTCTAAGGAAGAATGAGGTATCCACATGATGGTCTTCCTTCTTGATTTTCTTGTGTTTTGCAAAATGTTTCTTGGGTATTCTAAGTTTCTGGGCTAATATCTGCTTATCAGTGAGTACATATCTAGTGACTTCTTTTGTGATTGGGTTACCTCACTAAGGATGATATCCTCCAGATACATCCATTTGCCCAAGAATTTCATAAATTCATTGTTTTTAATAGCTGAGTAGTACTCCATTGTGTAAATGTACCACAGTTTCTGTATCCATTCCTCTATTGAGGGACATCTGGGTTCTTTCCAGCTTCTGGTTATTATAAATAAGGCTGCTATGAACATAGTGGGGCATGTGTCCTTATTACCAGTTGGAACATCTTCTGGGTATACGCCCAGAAGAGGTATTGCTGGAACCTCCGGTAGTACTATGTCCAATTTTCTGAGAAACCACCAGACTGATTTCCAGAGTGGTTGTACAAGCTTGCAATCCCACCAGCAATGGAGGAGTGTCCCTCTTTCTCCTGCTTGTGGACGTTGTACATCGTGGTGCGCACTAGGCTCCGCACCACGATGTACAACGTCCACAAGCAGATATTGGATATTAGTCCTCTATCAGATTTAGGATTGGTAAAAATCCTTTCCCAATCTGTTGGTGGCCTTTTTGTCTTGTTGACAGTGTCTTTTGCCTTACAGAAGCTTTGCAATTTTATGAGGTCCCATTTGTCAATTCTTGATTTTACAGCACAAGCCATTGGTATTCTGTTGAGAAATTTTTTTCCCTGTGCCCATATCTTCAAGGCTTTTCCCCACTTTCTCCTCTATCAATTTCACTGTTTCTGGTTTTATGTGGAGGTCTTTGATCCACTTAGACTTGAGCATTGTACAAGGAGATAAGAATGGATCAATTCTCATTCTTCTACATGATAGCTGCCAGTTGTGCCAGCACCATTTGTTGAAAATAAGCATATATTTTTAAGTCAAAGTAGTTGACAAGTCAACTTCACAGATCCATATATAACAAGACTGGCACATATATGAGAAGTCTCCTGGACCCAGGCTTATACTTTCATTATGCACATAATTTACATTCAGTTTCTGAAGTACAAGCAACTTTTGTATAGAATTAAAACAGAAAGATTTCCTGTGATAAGAGAATATGGTTAAAAAATTATCCTCAAGTGTTTAGCACCAGTCACTCGAAGGGCTGATTTCCCACTGCTGGATTACTTTATACTCTATAGACTCTCCCATAGCATCTAACCCAGATCCTCATCTATGTTGAAATTATTGAGTATTCCCTATTTTTTGAAAAAAATTTTTCTAGGAAAAATAATCCAAGTTATGAATCTTTTGATTTTTGGCAATTTCATGCATGACCCTTTGCCCAAGTAGATGTTAAGAAATGCAGATCCATGAGCATCAGTGGTGTATTTTAAAAGGAATGTGTTCTATCAAGGACAAATTTCAGGCAATGCACTGCAGTCTGCAGATGTCACTTAGGAGTCTCTAACCAGACCAGTGGGCCATAGCCAGCAGTGAAGAACTGAAGGTGAACTGTGACTCATATAGATCTAATACTGTCCAGGAGCTGTGCACAAGAACATTGAATAGAGTTCTTGATCAACAGGATGTATAGCAAAGGGAGAAAATATTTTGTAAGTCTGTTTTAGAGTGTCTTACACAACAGTTTATACCACCAGCAGTGACGTGATTATTTGCCTGCACTGTCTTAGGCTAGTTTTCATAAGAAATAGAATGTAAGATGAATATGTGTTTGCAAGGCTTAGGGAGCATACTTTTGAGACTAGCACTTGAAACTTAGTTTTATTTAAAAAAAAAAAAAAAGTAGAATTGAGATGGGAAAAATTGAACTTAGTTGCCTTACCCAGCAAAGTCTCAGCTAATCCCACATAAAAGTCTGAAGCTGGAATTACTATACAGATTTATGCCACTTGGCAGCAAGGAAGTTGGCCTTGGTGCTCCTGCGTCTGCGAGTAATTGAGTATGGGCTGCTACAGGTGGAGAAGAAATGTAGAGTGTGTGTGTGTGGGGGGGGAGATGGTTCATGCCTCAAAGGATTTAGTTGTAAGCTACTCAAAATCCAGCACTCCTAAGAGCAATGGAGTAGTCAGTGCACATGATGAAATGAGAAATATTTGAAATTAGCCACCACACTCTGCTCTGTTCTCTTCCACCAAAGACAAGAAAGTTTTCAGTCTTCTTTTATTTGCTTGTCTGTTACTGTGATAAAACACTGACCCAAAGCAAGCTGGGGACGAAGAGGCTTATTTGATCTTACATTTCTAGATAATAGTCACCGGATAAAGTCAAAGCAGGACTTAAAGAGATGCCGCAGATGCTTATCAGCTTGCTCTCCCTGCCTCACTAAGCTACTTTTTTATATGGCTCAGACCCATTTCCCTAAAGATGGCATTGCCCACAGTAGACTATCCCCTGCATCAATCACTAATCAGGAAAATGTCTAATATAAATGCTTATGGATCAATCTGATGGGTGCAATTTTTCAGTTGCGGTCCCTCTTTCCAGGTGACTAAAATTTCTGTCACAGTATCTATCCAAAACCTATCAGAAGCTCACCCTTCCAATCCCATCTTCAAATACATCCACACTGGAAGTTAAGGCTTTAGCATATGGATTTAAGGGGCAACACCAACATTCGGTTCATAAACAAGGGAGGAACTACCGCCACAATAGTGTACATATGCTGTCTCAGTGCAACAGGAAATGGTGTCCTGTAATAGAACAAATGAACAGGCACTAGAAATCGGATTGGATCTCTGTGGTGGTGCAGGGGTTTTGGGATACCAGAAATAGAGCTCTACATTCTTGCAGTAACATCAGGATACCTTACTCCCACGCAATAGCAAGATTCATCCCAGAGTTTACGAACTGTGTATTCAAGTTTTTGTAGAGCCTGAGATGTTGGGGGCTTGAAGAATTCCCATTCCTTGATGATGCCCAGTGAGTGATAGGTCACTGGCTTGCATATCAGGCTTAGGTGAAAAAGCAGTGCTGCCCTTTGACCTAATTTCTTGTCATTGTTTGTATTATTTTCTCTGAACTTCTTCAGAGACTCAGGCTTATGCTTTTGGATGAATAAGACAAAGATTTTGGTGTTTCTGAAAAGAGTAAAATTATAGCTAGATGCTCATTTGCTTTTAAGAAAGTTGTATAAGTCAGTGTCTTTTAAAAAAACACCTCAAATTATGTGTTTCCTCTTATAACAAAAGGAACACATGGTAATTATAGAAATTTATCTACAATCTTTTTCTTGTTCTACTTCAACTTGTTCTATTACTGTGTATAACTTTTAGAAAACTAGATAGAATCATGCTATATGTATCAATTAAATATCATATATTTTATCTATTGAAGGTAGAATGCTACAAAGTCACACTTGTAATTTTATCAACTCAGGAAATGAGGGCACATCAGTTCAGGGACTCCCCTGATTACTCAGTGACATTGAACCCAGCCTGAGCTACATAAGATCCCATCATAGAACCAATCATCCACAAACAAACAGAAGAAGAACACAGCAGCACCCTGTTAAAAGACTACACAGTACTGTTTTCTCAACTCTGTGGGATTTACTTAATTAGTTGCTTCCTACGCAAGGATGTTAGAATTGCTTCTAATTGTGAATTGTTATAAAAAAAAAAAAGTATTTTGGAGAATGTATTTTGAATACATAGCTTGTGTATTTTTGTTATTTCTTTATGATAAACTAATAAAAATAAAAGTCTTGGACCAAATGACACGAAAACATTCTTTATTTCCAAACAT
The DNA here is from genome assembly GCF_900095145.1 of Mus pahari. Lineage (NCBI taxonomy): Eukaryota > Metazoa > Chordata > Mammalia > Rodentia > Muridae > Mus > Mus pahari. The sequence continues at coordinate 127,405,758 of NC_034590.1, read as the reverse complement.
CAGTGTAAAAATAATATAATCATATATGCTTCCTATAACAGTGTAGCCTTCACAGCATTTGTTTTAAACCAACATTACAGTTGCTAAGCATATAGCACTACTTTAATAATCATTTTTTTGGTTGTTAATCAGATAAAATTCTCTTCTCCCCAATGACCAGTGACTTCCTGTGAACTAGGCAGCCGTTCTAGCTCTGGTCTCCATCTCCAGACCAAGAACTAACATTTTTAGCACTTTTTTTTCTTGTTATAATTGAATATTCATATTTTCCTGTGGGTTTACAAAAGCCTCAAATATTTCCCTTATGTTGTCACCCGTGATGTAACTATTTCTTGTTCTTTGTCTTATTCATAATCTGATTATCCTTTCTTCTCTGTTCTGTGTGAGGTCTATCCTCCACGTGCCATCTATTGATGCTTTGCACGTATGTCTGCCTGTGCTCCACTTACAAAGCCGTTCGTGTTTCCAGTGCGTGTGGTTCAGAATGGAAGCAGGCGGCCATCTGTTACTTGTGTTTCTGGTGTTTTCAGGGACCACTCATGGAGGTTAGCACCTCAGCCAACATGCTCAGCTGTTAAGCTGTTCCTGATCTTAATGGGGTATCTTACATGTTTGTAAGGTTTGCTCTTAAACGAGCAAAGCCACACCTTTGCACTACTTAGAAATGTCTCCCACTGGCACCCACCTTTGCTCTCCTTTGATGCAGGAATGAAGTAGAAGTAGATTAGGTGAGAAGGCAGAAGAGGAGGCAGCAACATCCATATGGATATCCTCGTCCTTGTGACTACATTGTAATAGGAGTCTGAAAATCACATGGGGGTGAGGTGTGGCTAGGGAGGCTGCTCAGTGAGTCACAGCCTTACTGTTCTTCCAGAGGACCCAAGTTTGGTTTCCAGAATCCATCAGGGGGTTCACAACGGCCCAAAGTCCACAGTCAGCTCCAGATAGCTCTAATTCTCTTCAAACTTCAAGTCGCAAGTTAAGTTTTACCTCCTGACGTTTCTATCCTGTGCAGGTTACTAAATTCTCCAAATATACAAATGTATATTGAGTTTTCATACGACTTAAGATATAATTTGAAATTGTCCACATTTTATATTATTTAATGTAGAACTTATAATAGGCTTTTTTTCTTTTAAACTTTACTTATATTAAGATTTATTTTCAGTGCATTATTCATGTACCTGTGTGTGTGTGTGTGTGTGTGTGTGTGTGTGCGCGTCTGTGCGTGTGCGAGAGAGAGAGAGAGAGAGAGAGAGAGAGAGAGAGAGAGAGATATGTAATGTGGGCACATGGTACCATGGAGGCCAGAGAAGAGCATAAGACAATTTGAATTTGCGGGCAGTTATGAAACAACTGATTCATGCTAGAAACTGAACTTGGGTCCTTTGAAAGAGCAATAAGCGGTGTTAACTATTTAGCCAGCTGTCCAGACCCCATTGTATGATTTTTAAGACTTCTATTACAATGTAGTAACACCTCAGAACATATCATTTTAGTTGAACAAAGAGATTCATTATTCTGTGAAAATGTGTGATGATTTCTAACATATGCCTAAATAAAGTATAGTTTGGCATAAAAAAATCTGTTTGGCTTAAAGGACACAAAATATTTCAAATGTATAACTTTTTAATGAAACATACATAGTATGTGTAAATATAACTAATTCTTGCTATAATATTTAAATTTGACTTGGGCCTTGAATTGAATGTGAATCTCAACTCAGCCTCTTCCATATGGTATGAGGAGTTAGTCTGAATGTGAATAAGGTACATCAAAGAAAAATAATTCAATTCTCTAGAAAGAAATGCAAGATTTAATTTAAGTCCCCTTCCAACTCAAGTCCTGATTAGAAGTGTAGAAGGGATCTCTAGCCAAACTGTAATTTATTGAGTGGAAACCACAATTTGCTTATACTGGAGCTGTTTTGTTTTAAGGATAGTCTGCAGTTGAATTCCTGGTTTTAAATCCATATTATTAAACTTGGTACAAGTGAACTTGTGTTACATGTGACAAGAAGGAAAAAAAATTGCCGAGGACAATTTTCTATGTCTAACCCCCGTGAAGTTTGCATGAGGGTGCACCAATGTCAGTTTTTCTTTTACTGTCACTATAGAGACAGTGTGCATACTGGTGGGTAGCTGTAAGCAGCTGTCATTTACAATACCATAGGTGGGGAGAGACATAGCCATTATATGTATCTGGGGCAAAATACCACTTGTTCTGGCCCCATGGTCAGTTTTGACTCCAATATTCTATTCTCCTGACATGTGGGTAATCTTTCATTGACATCTGGTCATTTTTGTTCTGGGAAAGCAGAATATTAGCACAGAGGTTCTCCATGTGGATCTGAAAGAAGGCTTTTGCCAGTAATTTGTGAGGGTTTTGTGAAGCTCTTTGGGATCCTTCTAGAAAAAGAACCTTCTATAAACCTCAGTTATTATAATGATGACTGCCGGCTGAATCGAAGTTACACATGTGCATCTGGAGGACAATATATCCTCTGTACTCACATAAACTCCCATTTATCTATACAAACATCTCTGAAAAGAGTGAAGCTAGAATGTCTTCTCCCCAGCTGGGGTGTTGTTCTGTTTCTTCAGTGCAATAAACTGGGTCACCGTCCAGCTTCGCATCCAGCACCTGCTCAGCCACAGAATGGAGGGATGAGTGCTTCTCTAGTGATGGTGGCAGCGTGGTACAAAGCCCATGTCCTGCCATCGCTGGGGATAGCTAATAAGAAGTCCAGGAGAGGCGATCATTCAGATTGCTGCCTTTGTGTCCCTCTTGTCTGGAGGGAAGACATTACTAAAAGGAAAATTGTTCTTTTAACTCTCACTTCTGAGCTCTTCCTGTGCTCTCTGAAGACAGTGATTTTTTTAAAGGTTAGATTTTTTTTTTTACCAGTTATGTGCCAATTTCAAGAAGAAAATATCTCTAATGCAGGAATACTGGGAACTATAAACTTTTGGGAAGGCTAAAAGTAGCGGTCTAAAATGGATTAGAAAAGATTTGATGAATAAATGGAATTCCATGTGTAATTGAATGAGAGCTAGAGGTGAAGTCAGAATTCAGATCTCTCTCTCTCTCTTTCTCTCTCTCTCTCTCTCTCTCTCTCTCTCTCTCTCTCTCTCTCTCTCTCTCTCCTCCGCCTCTCTCTTCCTATTTCTTTTGAGATGGGGGTCTCATAAAGTGTAGACTGGCCCCACCTTTTCTATTCATCCTAGCCTTACTTCCAGGTCTCACTCTCTCATTCCCAAGTGCTGAGATTGCAGGCATGCACCACCAAGTCTGGGCTGGGCATTCAGACCTTGCATCTGCCACTGACATAAACCACAACTTTGCCTCCTTTTCCACTTCTGTAAAATAGCAAGTTGGTGTGAACATGAAATTATCAGGGTACATGGCATACAGTGGGTGGTCGGTACTTGTTCATTAAATCCAGAAAGGATTTAGTGATGGAGGGTTTCTGCCTGTCAGCATAGGTAGGAAACATGCAAGTCCCACATCAGTGGATTAAATATCAAAGGTCTGTCTCTACTGTGCTTCATGTTCAGGTAGGTCAACTATGAAGTCAACATTGTCCCCAGTGTGTGGTCCAGGTTCACTAACTGGTCATTATTTGGAAATTATGGTGGCAGAAAGGAATATTCTAGAGGTCATCATTGCAATGGCTACACCTACATATATACCTAGAGAAGCCCCGAACACTTCGCAAATAGAACTGGTGGAGTCTACATCTATCTGTTAAGAGGGTTCTGCTGATAACTCATGTCTAATCTGCATTTCAAAGCTCTACTCTTTAGCCCTTTCCTTAAAACTGTGACATATAATCATTTTTACTCTTCTCAGAGAAATTAGTTCAGTTTTCTTTAAAATGGGACAAAGAGGCAAACTTTGTTTTGATAAGAGAGATCAAATGGCTTCATTTTCATCTAGTTTGGGTGTTAAGGTCTCATGATGCCTGTTTTCATCTTTTCTTCTGGTCCCAGGAAGATGTAGAAGAGAACGGAACATGCAACGATAGAAGAGAAGCAGGTAACTGAAGTGTCTATCTCCAATGTGAGATTTGACTGTGGTTAACCACCCTGAAAAAGCTGTCACATTGTGACCAATTATAAACGTACTATAACTGAGGATGGCAAGTTTAATGTATTTGTTGCTTAGAAGAGAAAAATCCACTTAGGACAAACCAGAAAGTGGACTGACCATGTACTAGGTTTATTTTTCCTTCTTTGGGAACTATCGGGCATGCTTATGTAGGTGAATGAGTTTAGGGATTTGAGGAAGAGACTGAATTTTTGAGTCTAGATTGGTATAGCAAAAACCATTAATTATTCCCTAGTATCTGTTTTATTGTCAAACTTTAACTTTAGTATTCACATCATCCTACTCTGGCCCCTCTAGAAACAAAAAGTTTTCCTACCCTGGCTGATGCAGGTCATTCCTTAGAAAATACTTTTTAGGTATAGATATTTGACAGTGATTATTGCCAGTCTCTCTTGCAAGTCTATGTGATGGATGCCTGGAACTGGGGACTGTAAGCAGAAGACATGGCATTACTCAAGCCTGGTGTTCATATGCTTTCTATTAGGAGGCTCAGTAGAGGAAGAGTTATAATAACAAGGTAGTTTGTTTTTCACTTAAAACATAGGGGGCAGGTATGTAGAAGGGAAAATCCCAAGCTGTGTTGGGCAAAAGATTGTGTCCCTTGGGTGCTCAGAGTGTGCTCTATTGTCATCGTTGCACATGGACGTGGAGTTTCAGGCATGCCTGCTCCATTGCCATCATGATTTTTCCTGTGTCATATTATCTGAAAATGTCGGATTTCCATGTTGGATGTGACTTGCACTAGTATATGGGGTAACAAATATCATTGCACACATTCATGGTTATTTGATGCATTTGATGCATGTGTGCACCTCCTTCTCATCCAGACAATGCCCATCCTGTAGTTCTTGGAACAAACTATGTTGATTTACTTTCTGGGTATATTTTTTCATAACTAGCTCTGTTGTGTTTCAGGCTTGTTAAGCTATTCTAAAGCTCTCATGAGAGTAATGATTTGCTTAATTTAAGTAATGATTTTTCTTATTTTTCTTTACTTTCTACTTCCTAAAGGGCTTGCTGATATATTTTGAAACTGATTTGAGTTCTCTCTGCTTCCCATCTTTGACTAACTCCTTTAGTTCAAAATGTGTGCCATCTGTGTGTGTGTGTGTGTGTGTGTGTGTGTGTGTGTGTGTGTTACTTCTAGGCTTTTTGTTAGTGAGAAAGCAGCTTTTATCTGTTTTACATTATACTTTGCTGGCTTACAGTGGTAAAATAGCTTTGTACCCATAGGTACAAGTAAGACACTTGTTAAGGACGATTCACTGCCATTTACCCCTGCCTATTTCTGAGTACAAGAAGGAAATAACACTTTTTGTTACCATACTGTTTTAGTCTATTTTCTATCTTTATTAGAAAATGCCAGAGGGTGGGTAAATAGTAAAGAAAATTATTTGGCTAATGGTTCTTGTATAATAACATGTTCCTACATCTTCCTGGCTCTGTTGAGAGCCTATGATTACATCAGAACATGGTGATTGGCATCACGACATGCATGTATGAAAGGAAGAACACTCATCTATGTCGTGAAGCCAGCAAGAATGAGCTGAGATAGCAGAACCTCTTTACAACCATTGCAGGTTCTCAGAATATCTTGTGTAAACAATTCCTGTAAGGTAGCGCATCTGTTCATGAGAGTGTTACTTCCATGAGCTCCTTCTGGGTCCCAGATCTAATAAGATCTACCACTTCCCAACACTAGTACATGAACCTTTGAGGGAAACAGTTAAACTGAAATTGAACCATAGCATTTACTTGTCAGGATTCTATAGAATCTCAGTCTCTCCCCACTCCCCTTTCTCTGTGTGTGTGTGTGTGTGTGTGTCTGTCTGTCTGTCTCTTTCTGTCTCTCTGTCTGTCTCTATCTCACGCACTATGTGTGTCTCTATCTCTCTTACTCTCTTTATACATACATATGTATATACAGACAGATAGAGATGGATGGATAGATAGATAGATAGATAGATAGATAGATAGATAGATAGATAGATAGATAGATAGATAAAGGGAATCTATTAGAATGACTTATAGGCTGCGGTCCAGCTAATCTAACGATGGCTGGCTACTAACATAAAGTCCAAGAATTCAGTAGTTGCTCACTCCACAATTCTTGATGTCTCAGCTGGCCTTCAGCATATGCTGGAATCCTGAAGAAGAACATACTAATGCCAATGTAAAAAGTAATTTGTTCACAAGGTGAAGACAAGCAGGCAAAGAGCAAAAGTTTCCTTCTCCAATGTCTTTATACATAGGCTTCCGGCAAAATGCATTGCCCAGACTAGAGGTGGGTTGTCCTAGCTTGAGTTACCTGGATTTAAGTGGTATCTTTTTACTTCAATATCTGAATTAAAGGTGTGTCTTTTTCCACTTCAAATTAAGCAAAATTCCCCCACAGGAATGCCTCCCATTTTGGCATTTTTGTTATTTCCAGATGTGGTTAAGAATAGTCCTCACTCTGGGCTTAGCTGTGTTTTCAGCAACATGTATTAATGATTTTATCCTCCTCAATGCTGAAGAGCATACATGGTCAATCCTTCACTGATGGTAGAATTTAAGGCTCTACCTTTTCGTGCATTTAATCTCCTAAAGTCATCAAGCAACACTGAACACAGGGGTCTTTGGTTGCAGTCTTGTTCCTCTGAACCTATAGTCAGCCTTGGACGGTGAACCTGTTTTGTCCACTCACGAAAGTTGTTTTGATAGAAAACAGCAATGGAATTTTGAATGATCAACATTCTATCATGCGACAAAAAGATTCCCAGAGTTGATAGCCTTGTCTGTTATAAGAGCTCTAGAGATATATTTAGATATGAAAATAAGCCCAACTGGCCTTTTTTTTTTTTTTTTTTTTTTTTTTAGCCTTGTTTCTTCATTGAGTTCCACTTCATAGTTGAATATAAGCCCAGTGTAAAGGTTTGCACTTTTCAAAGTGTGCTTCTGGCACGTTTTCAAGACAAATGGACATGTTCTAAGGATCTTGTACCCTATAGAGTTGGTTGATCTTTGCACAATGGAGAGGTAAAGCAAGCTGTAGCAACAAGTAAGTGGTGACAACTGATGTGGTTGGGAAGAGGCTGAGAATGCTACACACACACACACACACACACACACACACACACACACACACACACTGTTCCAATTAGCATCTTGACATGAAATAGAAATCGGTGGCCTGTTTTCTACTTTCCTCTGACGAATGCCCTTCCTAATGAGTGACAAAGACCTATTTCAGGTATGGCCTCCCAGTTCTGTCTCACCCAGCGTCCATTTCTTGGTAAAATTATAGAAAATTCAGTGCATCTCCTTGCTTTTTCCCCCAGAAGGTCACTATGGATTCTGTTGACAGCTGTTTGGATGAAGCCAGCTGACAGGGAGGACTGAATGTTTTGGCATCTTGAAAACTAAAAGCATATTACTGGAGTGTGTATTGCTCAGAATTTTGGCAAGCTGCAAGACGAATTAGTGATAAGTGGTCCATCTAAATGATTTACTGAGTTTACAAATGTCTCTTATTTAAGAAGAGGGCTGGTGAGAAGATTAAAATCTTAAAATCCCTTCTTAGAGAATTTGTCTCATTCTTTTACAATATTTTAACTTTTGACCCAAACTTATATTATATTCTAGCATATGTTTATATGAACACAGTATTTCACAGGCTAGAATTCTCAGAGAATTTGAAATTTAAATAAATAAAACACCTAATTAAAAATAATATATATATATAATTTCCATAACAATATTATTTTGTTACATGATTTGAAAATAATTTGGGGATTGGAATTAAAATCAGGTGACCCAAGGATCATAATACCAAGTGATTCATGAGTATGGTTAGTGGAGATTGCAGAAAACACCTGGTTTTATTCTTTTCCTATTTATTACTATGGGAAATCCACAACCCCCATTTGTTAACAGGCCATTGTTGCTGAAATTAAGTTCAATGCAAACAGACCTTGGTCATGATGTGGTACCTTCACTGCAAATTTACTTGACTTTTGCTCACCTGTGTAAAATCTATTTCAAATACTGGAATAATGGTGGATGTAACTCATTTGAATTGCTAGGATCTCATGCTCATGGTGGCAGCTCTGAGCAACTCGGAAAGTCATCACACATCATACTTTGCTTACTGAATTGGAAAAGTAGAGTAATGGGCTGGGGAATTCCACAGGATGGGTTGTATTGTAATGATCAATGTAAAGAATAAATCTTGTCAGATTATTGTAGCTTCTTGCTGTGATCTAGCAGAAAACCCTATGCCTTAAAAAGGATAAAGTGGAATGAGGTTGCTATAAATTTACTATAAATACAGTAAAACTCTTGGTTTTAATTCCTATAACTTGATCATCAGAAAGTCTTGGCAAACCTACCCATCTATGGCAGTAAAGACTGCCTTGAATCATTAAACTTCAACTTATTTGTACACTAAACTATGTGAATTAGAAGTTTTAGATGCAAGCACTTGCTGAGTCTAGCTAGAGATCTCAGTAACTAAATACAAAACTGAAATGTGTACTTATAGCCTAAACATAAAATAACTGATGTATATAAAAACAGTGGCCAGGACTGTTCCTTGAGTCACCATAGCATGGCAGTTAAAGGTCATCATTTGTATGTTTGTGACATGGGGAAAATTAGGTTATGAGAAAAGTTTAGAAATATTCTTTATATTTTTTTATCATACAGGTTTTAAGGCTTGAAGTTTATAAAATGAGTGTATCATGTAAATAATCCATCTGACATATCCAAGATATTCACCTTGGAAGCTCTATAAGGTACAATACTACTTCAAGAAGATAGAAAAACAAAAGTAAGAATATATGTGTGTGTGTGTGTGTATATATATATATATATATATATATATATATATATATATATATATCACTGACCCATAATTGTTCCTACCTAAAAGAAATGCAGGGACAAAAATGGAGCAAAGATTGAAGGAAAGGTCATCCAGTGACTGTCCCAACATGGGTTCCATCCTATGAGCAGGCACTAAATCCCGAGACTATTATTGATGCCATGTTGTGCTTGCAGACAGGAGCCTCACATGACTGTCTTCTGAGAGACTCTACCAGCATCTGACTAAGACAGATGCAGATACTTCCAGCCAATCATTGGACTGAGGTAGGGGACCCCTAAGGAAGAGTTAGGGGAAGGATTGAAAGAGCTGAAGGGGATGGCACCCCCATAGGAAGACCAACACAGTGTCAACGAACCTAGACCCCTTGGAGCTCCCAGAGACTAAGCCACCAACCAAAGAGCATACATGGGATGGTCCATGGCCCTTGACACACAAGTAGCAGAAGACTGTTGTGTCTGGCCACAGTGAGAGAATGATCCTAATCCTGTAAAGACTTGATGCCCCAGGGAAAGGGGAGGTAGAGGAAGGTGAGCTGGGTTTGGGTGGAGTGTTTGATGGGTTGCACCCTCTCAGAGGCAATGGGGAGTGGGAATGAGGTGGAAAATTCTGGGAGGGGGGACCGGGAAGTGGGGCAACATTTGGAATGCAAATAAATACAATTAAAGAAGAGAAAAAGGAATCAATCAATCAGTCAGTATTGACTCACCAAAGCACTCCAGAGTCAGAATGTGTAACTTAGAATGGCTCTGCCATTTTCAGCTCAGTTCCCAAATTTCCCAAGCTCTGAAAGAAATGCAAGTCCATATACTTTGGATCTAGATATTTGAAATTAAAATTAATCATTAAACAGATATGTATGAAAAATGTGTCATGTCCTCCTTATTCAACCCATAAATCATGGTATTAGTTAGGGAGGTCATGTTCAAATTTCTATTTCTCAAAATATTTGGTGTTCTAGGCAGTTTGTGATAGCAGTGAAATATTCCATGTTCACAATCATGGAGCCCTTGATTTGAAACCTCCCTTTGTCTTCCAGCCTCTGGTGTATCAGATAGAGGAAGAGGTCTCATGAGGTATTTTAATACCTTTAACTCATGTTTCTAAGGCTTTCTTATATTGTTTTTTTTATATTTTTATGTAATTCCAGGTTTCTTATACTAGAGGCATAGGTAAAAAGAGCATGTAGACTCTAAATGGGTATGTTGAATGCCAGATCCAGCATCCAAATTTGGGCTTTGAAAGAATAGACCTAAACAGAGGTCCCTGTTCCTATGTCTAGTATAGATATTAATGATTACTATTAAATTGGATATCATATAAAATTATATATTATGAGCATGCAAAAGCACAGCATTATTTCTATGAAAATTATATTGGGAACTTTAGAGGTTCTCTCTATATAAATAGCTGTAACATTGCTATATTAAATGTAGGCAAAATATATTAAAACTTTGGAAGAGTTAAAAATATAGAAATTCCTCACTCTCAGCTTGATTGCTAAATGTTAAGTTCTTTATCAAGTTCAGAAATTGAAAATCATAGATAATGCATTATGGATAAGGATTCTACAAGAAAATCAATGAGGAACTCTAATTGGAATGCTGTATTCCAAGAAAAGACTGTATTACACAGTACAGAATGAGATCAGATTTGCATTTTTAAAGTAAAATGGGAGAAAACATTTAAGATACAATTTGAATATATTTCCTACATTGGTAAAAACTTGATTTGGCTGACCAACTCCAGTTTAAGTCATATCAGCTTAACATAATTTTTGTCTAAGTGACCAGAGTCAAACAGCTGGTAGGCTGGTGAGTTAAAGGGCTGGTCGGCTGGTAAGTTTGTTCTGGAAGGGTGGGCTTGTACATTGTGCTTTCTTATTCACTATGAAATAAATAATAATCTACTCACTTTGGAAGCACTGAGAAAACCTTCTTGAGATTAGTCCTTTGGCTGCACCAGGACCTTAGATTATCTGCTTGTTAGTTTTCAGGAGTAGTCATGAAAATCTTGATAGATAAGTGTACCTAACAAGATTTTCTCATGTGAAGGATTTAAGATACTTCAATAATATAATAACCTGTGACTCACTGATTAGACCCTAAAGTTCACCTCAAAGAAAACATTCAATGTTCTTCCCTCCATCAGTTTTAACCATATGAACATTTTATGGTTTTCTTTAATAATAGCATTTTTTTTCAGCATATTATCCTTAGGGCGGCTAAATGAAAGATGAGCATAGCCAAGTGAGAAACCTAACAGAGCCTTCCTAATTCAAAATAACTTTAAAAAAAGAAAGCTCATACCTGTATTGCAGCATCACAGTGTAACCATAAGCATGCTTAATTATTATGTGTACATTATAAATATACATTGAAATTGAAATCATCAAATTGAAAGTCAAGACATATCTGATGTTTAAAATATTTCCAACAGTAATCTAAAAATAAAATCATGTGTAGTCCTGGAAAGAAAGAACTTCGTGGGCACACAAAGTTTTCTGATGGTGAAGTGGCAGTTCTGGAAACTTCTAAAAGCTTCTAAAGCAGACTGAGTGGTGGGGTGCCCCAGCCTTTCGTCTTCGATTCTGTAGTCTTTGAAGACTTGGAGTGCTATAGGCACACTGCTGTAAGGGGAACAAAATAAAGGCTACTTTAAACTGATAGCCTTCACTAACTTTGTATAGAGACTTGCTATGCAAGCATGAGAACCCACATTTGATTTCACAAACTGAGTAACTCATGCTTATAATCCTAGCTTGGGAAGGCTAAAAGAGGTGGATTCCTGAAGCTTGCTGCTCAGCCAGCCAGAACAGTTAATAGGTGAGCACCAGACAGTGAGAGACCCAGCCTCAGAAAACAAGGTGGATGGTGTGAGGAATGTCATGAGATTGACTTTGTTCATGCTTAAGGTCTCATGTTTCCCTATAACTACAGTTGCAGAAATCCAGTGTACACATGAATTTCCAAGAATTCTTACTACGCTTCATATTCTGATCTCATAACTGTAACACCGGTTATAGAGTAAAGACACTTTCTGGCGATGCCAATAATTCTTAATATGAGGGGCACATTGTGAGAACCAGGAACCAAGCCAATAGCTCTTACCTAAAAGCAAGATGTTCATACTACACTTAAGAAGTTCATAGTAGGGAAAGCAGATGTTGAAATCACCTTTGACTAGGAATTGGGAATGGCAGATTCAGTGACAAACAGGAAAGCAGAACAATGGACAATAACTCCTACTCACTTCTAGCTTTGACACAGTGGCTAACTAAAGCAACACGTTCCATAATGGAGAAAAAGTATTTCCTGTAGAATCCTGGCCTGGTCTTAGAGGAGGAGGAACTCATGAAGCACAGGAAACGTTTTACACCTCAGACTCTTAAAGATGAATTTCAGGCTGACATCTTTGCAAGGCTCAATGGATTCGATCCACTTCCTTGACCCCGTCGAGCCAAAACTTACAATGAAACTGTAGCTTTAATGTAAACTGGAGCAAGCTGTCATCAGAAAGGTTGTGAAGGGTGTAGGTAGTTTTATTATATACATGGGGGAGAGCACACTGATGCCTTTGTCCGTTCTAGGATATCTAGGAAGAGTTCTGCAGGCCAAGAAGACTCTAGGTGGCCCTTTTTGTCTTGAATATTGCAATGTGAGTTGAGAAGTCAGACTTGGGAGAGAGGATATTGGTCATGCGCTAGCCTTGACTTCTCCACCTCCACTTTCTTCTCGGTTAGATCATGATCATGTGACTAGACCAGATCCTCTCAGAAACCCGGCATTACCACCTCCTACTGGTCCTAAGTTGTGGGACCAAATGAGCAACTATGAGAAGATAGGACATTGGAGGACACGCTTGGGAAACCAGGGCTGGTAAGGGTTGTATATCTGCTTGTTTGTCCAATTAAACAGAATCTTGCTATGTGGCTAAGCTATCTTCAAACGTTTGATTCTCCTACCTCAGCCTCTCTAGGGCTGGGATTACAGGTTTGATTTTTTATGCCTAATATGGGATCTGCTTCTAATTATAACACTTGAAAAAGAAGCATGGAGGGAGAGAGGTAACAAACAAAGCAGTCAGAGAAAGTGGGATTATAGATATTAAAATTAAGTATGATCACACTTACATTAATAGGATGAGTACTAACATCAATTCATTTTCAAATTCTGGTAATATTCCACATAGGTAGCCAAATTTTCTGAACTTTGGTAAAAAGAAAGGGGCAGTCAAAACCCCAATAAGGGGCATGCATACCTTTTTCCTACTTAAAATTAGGCACCTATTGTCTTCTTGCCCTCTAATCTCTTTATGGTAAAATGAGGACAATTGTCTCTTTCCAGTAGCATTAATCTGAGCTGCAGTGAGATGGTGTTGTGTTGGGTGTTTCCAAGGCTGGTGGGCACACAGAGAGAACCATGCAGGTTCCTCTGTTGCTGCCGCCCTTTTCATCATTTCGGTAATAAACTGTGAACACTATCACACTTTCATAAACAATCTGGCAAACTAGGCCAAATGCAATGAAGAGCAACTTCAAGTGATTTCTGATAGGACTGTTAGTAATGACATGGAGGAGACAGTTTACCAGAGAAACAATAGCAATTTTGATTGGTTTCTGGAAATGTGTGGGGCTATATTTTGTTTGTTTTTTAGTTCAACAATTGAATAACAATGGTGAGACAGAATAAATTAAGAAATGGTTCCTTTCTTTTTATTATTATTATTTGTTTCATTTTTAATTGGTTATTTTATTTATTTACATTTCAAATGTTATCCCCCTTCCCAGTTTCCCTGACACAAGTCTCCATCCCCTTCTCCCTCCCCCCCCCCACCTCCGTGAGGGTGCTCCCCTACCCACCTACCCACTCCTGCCTCAGTGGCCTAGCATTCCCCTATCCTGGGTATTCAGACCTCCACAGGACCAAGGGGCCCCTCTCCCAGTGGTGCCAGATAAGACAGTCCTCTGCTACATATCCAGCTGGAGCCATGGGTACCCCCTGTGTATTCTTTGGTTGGTGGTTTAGTCCCTGGGAGCTGTGGGGGGTCTGGTTGGTTGATATTTTTGTTCTTCTATGAGGTTACAAATCCCTTCAGCTCCTACAGTCCTTGCCCTAACTTTCCCATTGGGGTCCCCACATTCAGTCCAATGTTTGGCTGTGTACATCTGCATCTGTATTGGTCCAGCTCTGGCAGAGCCCCTATTGGGGACAGCTATACCGAGCTCCTGTCAGTAAGCACTTCTTCATATCAGCAATAGTGTCTGGGTTTGGTGTCAGCAGATGGGATAGCTCACTAGGTGGGGCAGTCTCTGGATGACCTTTGCTTCAGTTTCTGCTTCCTTTTGATAGGAGATATTCTGGATTAATATTTTTGAGGTGGTTGGGTGGCCCCATCACTTACCTGGGGACTGTGCCTATCCACTGGATGTCGTTTCTACAGGTTCTGTCTCCCCTTTGTTGGGCATTTGGGCTAACTTCCTCCCTGTTGGGTCCTGGGAACCTCTTGGGTCCCTGGCATCTGGGACTTTCTAGTGGCTATGCCAGGTCCCATGTTTCTAAAACAGGATTCTAGAGTCTGAAAGGCATTTTTCTCTGAATATTTAGGGTGGTTCTACTGTCTCTACCATTCTCTGGGCTCATCAGAGTGAGTGGAGACTTGTTTTCCCAGCTGTACTTTCTATTACAGAGTTCTTGGAAGTGGGCTTTTCCATTGGCTTGTGAACATTTCATCTAGTGAAAATTCCTAGACCAAAGCTCTTTATAAAAAGTCAATGACTTTGGAGGTCTTGTATAGACACCTTTAAATGGCAGAATCCCCATTCTTTCTTACAATTCTTTTTGTCCTGAGATTGCTGCATTCTGATTGTCACTGGTAAAATGCCTTTGTTGTATGCTGGGTCAAAAAATAAGTGACAGATGTGGCCTCTTTGATGTGTATTTATTGGGGGTTGTATACTTTTAATTCCAACCCTAAAATCTTCAGCTAGAAATGTAGCTCATGGGCAAAGGATGGTAAATTTCTAAAAGAGATCTCAGAAGGTGGATTTTTAGAATCCCCTAAGATGGGGATAAGGGGAGACCTTTTAAATAAACCAAGTGCCCACAATGGCTTTATTACCACTCTGCTCCTTCACACTGTAGATTACACGAAGGCCTGGAGACTAATTTCGGCAACAGCCACAATTTACTAGCTATAGTGGGCCTCAGATGAATAGTTTCTTGTAAAATCAGTGGCAGCTTTATCCTAGCAGAGCACAAATAAATCAGCTCTTATTATTCCACATTCATTTAATCCTGAGACATTAGTCAGTGAGACCTTTCTGCAGCCTAATAAACAGCAGCAGCAGCAGTTTTTCTTTATGAGAGTAGTTGTTCATCCTAAATTAGAGCCAGCATTAGGCAGAGGCAGGAACTTTTGCCAGATGATTTAAGGATATATAATATGAGACTATAATAGTGCATGAAAACTGTACCCATGTGTATAAAGATAGAAGGGTCATAATTTTACTGTATGTGGGTTACTTCAGAACATGTGGCTTATTTTATCTTCCTTGAGCATTCTCTTTGTTGTAGTTGATGGCCTGTTATCTTTTCTATCATGACTCAAGTTTACTCTTTCTCCACTTGGAAGTAGGGAATGGACTGAAGTTGCAGCCTCCTTTTTCTGTTTGCACAGAAGGAAGTGGTCCTGGTCCAGGAAAGTGTGTTGTGAAATATATCTAAAGAGGTCTCTGGTTATTTCACTTTGCTCAGCTCCAAGTCTCATCCCAAACCAAAACACATTTTCAAAAATATTTTCTAAGCTTTCTTTTGCAACCTCAGTGCACATACGATGAACACAATATGATTCAATTTGTTTGGGGAAGATTATTGATGTACTGTAAAATAAACTTTCAACATATGTAACTTGGCTCCATAGCATGGGTGTTTTGGGTTTCTAAATAGGGATAGCCATATTTTCATTCATTTATAGCATCAGTGTGTACTTACCAAATTGTAGACTAGTTCTATTTATGATGTCCTCTCAAACTTCTGTCAGGGAAAAATGCATGACAAAGTGAACAGCTTGATTTTAAAAAAAATGCACATAGAATCATTTAGAAAAACGTAAGTAAATAGTAATTGCACATACTAACTTGCCAATATGTGGTCTTCACACCACTTTACTATGTTGATAGAGTTTGTGTTGTAGTACAGTGTACCTCACAGTTCAGGAAACAGCCACAATACCTGTCATGTAGATATCACCCCAGAATAATGTATATCATGTGTGTATCAGAATGCATCCCTTATGGTAGAAGAGGAGAGGCTACTGGATCCAAGGAATATAAACACCGGAGCTAGTGTAAAATTAGTGAGAGTCATTGGTCAATATACAGATAAGATACAGATATCATAACTATAAATAATCACATTTGACCAGGGAGTTCAAGATTCTTCAAATAAGTTCTCTTATTTGAATACAATAAATAATGAATATCGAATAATATCCATAATAATAATAAATAATAAAAATGAAGATATATATATGTGTGTATATATATATATATATATATATATATATATATATATATATATATATAAACAGATATGATTTCTGCTACTCATGGAGAACTACTTTTATTTTAAGAAAACACAAGAGAATATAAGCAAAAATCAGTACAGAAATCAAAACACACTTGAATGGGTCCTGATTTTTCTGTAGCAGTATTGTTCTTATTCCAAATTCTGGCAGTGATGTTTAGCCAGTTTAAATTAATCTTTTTACAATGTATCCTGATGGTTCTTAACATGTGCAGTTCATCTGTGAAGCCAGAGCAATAGCACTGAATGGCAACACATTGTACTTATATGATAACACAAGGATGTTACAAAATAATGATTTTAGAAATAGAAGAACAACTTAAGCACAAAAGATAGCCTTTATGTCCGAAAATTTCTTTCAGAACTTTGATGTAAGACTCACTAGAAATACATATATTGATAATTGTTTATTAAAATATTGATAAAGTTATTTTTAAAGGAAAGATTAATTCTTAGCATTGAAAGACATTACAACAAGCACTGCAGAAATTTAAAGGATCATAAGGACATACTTTAAAAATCTATATCCCTCTAAGCTTTAAAATTTAAACAAAAATACATGAACTTCTTGATCCTGTTAACATTAAATCAAAGATGAAATAATTAATGTTAATATACCAATGAGATTGTAGAGGAAATTTAATCTAGCAACACGGCTGCTCTGACAAAGGATCACATCCAAAGACCTTCTAGAGCTGTGTGATCTGGCTGGAACGACACACCTTTAATCCTGGCTACAATGCAGACATACCCTTAGTACACACCTTTAATCCCCAACAGGGAAGATAAAGATAGTTTGTAGAAGGAAGCAGCCATGTCCGAAAGTGATGTCTAATTGTGGAGCAGACAAAATGGTGAGTCAGAGAATGACTTGACAGAATGGCTCAGAGATAGTATATGCATGACTACTAACAGCAGTGCAGTGAGTCAGGTGGAAGGCAGTTCAGAGTGCAGCCTACTCAGTGGAGTTCAGTTCTCTCTTCCGTTCATGCAGTCAGTGTAGTTCAGTTCATGGAATTCAGAGGCAGTTTTTCCAAGCAGAGCAGTTGAGCAAGAAGCTGAGAGAAGCCAGTTTTTATTAGCCAGCTTGGAGAGAAGTTTTGAGCCAGAATGGCTGAGTGGAACAGCCAGAGTTCAGAAAGAACTAGAAAGGGTGAACTTACTCAGCAGTAAGCCTCCAAGATGACAGTTACATCTGGTGAATAAAAGTTACATTCACATGAGACAAAAGCAGATTTTCAAACCTCTCAACTAAGAACTACCTAGGGCCATATGAATTCAGTGCAGAGTTCAACTAGGCTTTTAAAAGAAGAAATGACACGATACTTCACAAAATATTCTTTATAGCAAGAAAGGAAGGAACAATTCCAAATTCATTTTACAAAGCTAGTATTACTCTGATACCAAAATCAGACAAAGACCCCCAAAAATAAAACTATAGGCCCATTTCTCTGGAGAAAATAGATGCAAAATTTCACAATAAAATAGTTGAAAATCTAATTCAAGATCACTTTAAAGAGATCACATATCATGATCAAATCAGCATTACCCAAAAGATGTAGGGATCATTCAACACCTGTAAATTAATTCATTACATAAATAGACTCAAAGACAGAAACCACCAAATAGTCATATGATTAGATGTAGAAGAAACCCTGTGAAAAAATTCAAAATGTAAAAAGGGGAACAGGATCAGGTATAGAGGGAGTGGTGGGGCAGGAGAGAAACTCAGAGGACCAGGAGAATGAATGGAAATATGCAGCTTCTGGGGGGTGGGAGGTAGGGGGGCTCTCTAGAAATTCCCAGAGACCTGGGAGGTGAGAAACTCTCAGGACTCAATGGGAGTGACCTTAGCCAACATGTCCAACAATGGGGAGAGGGAACTCAAAGAGTCCACCTCCAGTAGATAGACAGTGCCCCAAGTAGAGGGATGAGGTTCCCAACCCACAGTCAAAATTTCTGAACCAGAATTGTTCCCATCTAAAAGAACCTCAGGGAATAAAATGTAAAGGAGGGTGAAGGAAAGGCTGTTCAGGATCCATCTCGTTGGGGTTGGGGGCTGTGCACCAAGGCCTGGCACTATAACGGATGCTATGATGTGTTTTCAGACAGAAACCTAGCATGGCTCTTCTCTGAGCGGCCCTACCAGCAGATGACTGAGACAGATGCAGACACTTACAGCCAATCATTAGACTGAGGTCAGAGGCCCTTATGAAAGAGTTAGGAGAAGGACTGAAGAAGCTGAAGGGGAGAGCAACCAAGTAGGAAGACCATAAGTCTCAACTAATCCAGGCCCCTGGGGGATTCCAGAGACTGAGCCACCAACCAGGCAGCATACATGGGCTGGTCTGAGGGTCCTATTACATATATAGCAGAGCACTGCCTGGTCTAGCCTCAGTGGGAGAAGATGCACCTAATCCTTAAGACTTGAGGCCTCAGAGAAGAGGAATGGGGAGGCAGGAAGCACCCTTTCAGAGACAAGAGGGAGAGGAAAATGGGATGAGGAACTGTGGGGGGGAGGGGAGGACAGTTGGAATATGAATAAATAAAATAATTAATAAAATAAATAAAAGTCCCAGAGTATCCATGAATACAGAGGACATATCTTAACATAATGAAGATAATATACAGCAAGACCAGAGTCAACTGCATACCAAATAGTGAAAATCTCAAAGCATTCGACTAAAACCAAGAAAACAGACAAGGATATTCACTGTCTCCATTCTTCTTCAGTATAGTGCTTGAAGTCTTATATAAAGCAATAAGATGAGTGAAGAAAATTAAGGAAGGAGTTGAATTAACTTTATTTGCAAGTGGTATGGTTTTATATATGAAAGACCTTTAAGAAAACCTCTGCAGTTCATAAATATATTCAGCCTGGAATTGATACAAAATTAACACACAAAAATTAGTAGTATTCCTATGGACCAGCAACAAGCATACTGAGAAGGAAGACCACAAAATATAAAGCCCTGGTGAGGATAATCTATATTATGAAAATGGTCATCCTACAAAAAAACACTTTAAAATTCAATGCAACCTCAATGAAATTCCAAGAGCTATTCCTCCCAGACATAGAAAACTAATCTTACAATTTTGTATGAAAGCACAAAAATATAGCCAAATAAATCATAAGGAATCATAATTTCATATCATATCACAGACCCATAGCAATAAAACTATCATGAAATGGGCATTGAAAAAAATTGTTGATCAATGGAATAGAATCCAGATCTTAGATATCAATCCACATGTCTATAGCCACCTGAGTTTTGACAAGATGTCAACAGCACACATTAGAGGGGGAAAAAAAACAATATTTACAACAAATGGTGCTCACCAGGCTGCATAGTTGTATGCAAGATAAAGAAACTAGATCTACATCTTTCACCTTACCCAAAATTTTTACATGGGGTGCTGATGGTTGTCTAGGAAATTGTTGTTTATTCCTGGACCTGAAAAGAAAGCTGAATGACTGAGAATGATAGAAGACCAAGCTATTGAGTAGTGGAACAATTTTATATGTTCTGGATGGGAGAAATCTAAAGACAAATGTCCATTAAACAGGTGCTGGTTTGTGTAGTTTGTAAACCCCTGGGTCTTCCCCTCCTTTATTGGTTTTATTTAGACACCTACCGCCATGTCTCCCCACCTTTTCTCCTTATAGTTGGTGAATTAGGGCCTCATAAAAAAATGAAAAAGATTCTGTACAGAAAAGCACAACATTGTTTGAGTGAAGAGGCAGCCTACAAAGCAGGAAGCAGGAAAAGTACACCTAAAAGAGGACCAATGAAAAGAATATAAAAAGAGCAAAAACTTAGACATCAAGATAACAAATAGCTGCTGGTGTTTAGTTTCATCAAATTGAGAAAATGTCTCTATAAGATCATCTGTAGGCAAGTCTGTAAAACAATTATTATATTAATGATTGATGTATAGTGATTGATGAGGGAAGGCCCAGACCATGGTGGTTGGTACCACCTTAGGGTTGTGGTCTTGGGTTATATATTAAAACAGGTGGAGAAAACCATGGGGAGAAATCTAAAGGTATACTCTTCTATGGCCTCTGCATCATCTCCTGCCTCCAGGTTCCTTCCTTGTTTGAGTTCCTGCCTTGGCTTTCCTCAGTGGACAGTGACTCAGGCTATGAAACCCAACAAACCCCTTCCTCCCCAAGCTGCTTTTTGCCATGATGTTTCATCACAGCAATAATAGGTCTAACTCAGAAACAATCCAATTAAAACTTTGTCCATGGAACTGAAGAGAGTTGTCCAAAGAAGAAAGCTAAATGGCTCAAGAATGTTTAAAATTTTTTTCTGCACCTTTAGCCAATAGGGATGTGAAAATTAAAATTACCTTTAGGTGTCATCTCACTCTACTCAGAATGTCTAAGATGAAATCCAAACAAATCAAATGACAATTGCTGGTGTGGAATACTGACTTATTGTTGTTGAGAATACAAACTGTCATAACCACTATGGAAAACAGTGTGTAAATTACCCAGAAAGCAAGACATGAGTGAAATATATGACCAAGCTCTATCATTCTTAGGTGTATACCCAAAGATCTCTATGGCATACGTTACGCATACATTATTTCTCTGTTCACAATAACCAGAAAATGGAAACAGCTTTGATGTTCACCAGCTAACAAATGGATAAAAAATATGCTATATTTGCACACTGGAAATTTTTAGCTTTTAAGAAAATAAAATTATGAAAATTTCAGGTAAATGGAACAGGAAATGATTATTCTGAATGAGGTCACCTAGTTTCAAAAGGACAGATGCTGCGTGTTTCCTCTCAAAAGTAGGTACTGGCTTTGAATCCTTAGATATGTGTGTTCAAACTAAGGTACCATCTAAACAGGCTGCAAACTCTAAGAGGCCGTGGGGAATAGCTTCCCAATGAGGGAGGGATTTGATGCTATAAAGGGGATATGGTTAAATAATTGGGCCTTTGTAATATTGCTTATAGTCTATTCTTGTTTTGATACAGTTTATGCCACAAAGGTCCAGGTTTTGAAAATTTAGTTCCAAGTATGGTGATACTGAAACAACAAGACCTTTAAGGTTAAGCTAGTGAAGTCTGTTGTTTCATAGGGCACCACCTTCATGAGTGGATATATGCAGTCTCCAGAGAGTAAGGTGACATCTAACAGGCTATATACTTTCTTTAGAGAGTAGACTTCTGGGAAGTGAGCTTACCCCATGTATCACAGTCAGTCTCTTGTTCCTACTCATGTTTCAGTGCAGCCCAGAGGCTCTCATAAGGATGCTGTACCATGATGTTTATACTTTCCGGTAACCAGCATAACACATTGAATAGGCCTCTGAATAAAATACCCAGTACCAAGTATTTTACAATGGCAACACTATATGTACTGAGACACATTCTCAGACAACAGTGGACTTCCCCTCTTTTGGGTGTCTTATGAATACCTTGGGAAGCACAGTGTAAGTTACTGGGACATATGATGAATATTTCCTTGTTCTATCTTTATTCTGTCTGGTTTCCTTGTCCCTCCACATACTGATTAGAAACTTGGGGAACTGAACATGGTCATACATGCTTTTAAATTTAGGACTCAGAAGGCAGGATTAAATAGGTATCTGAATTTGAGGCCAGCCTTGTCTACAGATAGAGAGTTCTAGGACACCCAGGGCTACTCTGAGAAACCTTGCTGCAAAATACAAAAACAAAACCAAAAGCAGACAAATAAACAAAACCACAACAAACAGCAAACAACAAAACCAAAACCAGATTTTTTTTTTTGTTTCGTTCCTTCCAAGGTACCCTGTATACAGCTCATTATTACTGAATCTAAGAACATTCAACACTGTCATAGTCTGTCCTTGCATTATCTTGTCCATGAAGAGTTTTGTGGGTTTCTGGCTCTATTAGTATCTGAAAATTAAGCCAATCCTTAATTTAATATTCACTCATTGAGTTCACCCATCACCATGCCAACCAAACTGGCTGTATGATTCTGATACTACTTATTATTATGGGTGATAGGTTAAAGAAGGATCTAAAAGACCCAGCCTACGTGTGTGTGCAAGTCCCTCCTGGTGGCATCTGCCATTATTTTCAGACTTTAGCTGAAACCAAGGCAGAGAGACTCCTCCATGTTCTGTTACACTGAGTTGTATATTTTCAAACAATGTAATTCAGTAGAACAGACATTCTCTTTTCCATCAGATGTTCCCAAATCCCACCTAAACCTGTTCTCAGTGGGTAGTAGATGATTGAGTTTGAATCTGTGTCGCTGTTGTATTGAGGACAAAATGTGTAATGTGGGAATGAAATTTGTTCTTGATTGTACCACATTTCTCTCAGGCAGATATTAATCAGCACTGCCTATTCCCTCTGCTGACACAGGTCTAGAAAATAGACACAAATAAAAGGCATGAGGTCAGTTTCATGGGCTGTCTGTTTGCACTTCAATTATGTAATCAATTAGCTTTTGCTATGAATCTGCCTGAGTCTTTTAATGAAAATTATAGCTTTCTTATATATCTGTGCTTATGGGGGGAAAGGCTGTAGAGGAGATGATGATTGGTAGATGGTGAGAAAAAAGAATGAGCAACACTCTGGAGTGTTTTATGTTTATGGATCGGTACCTGCATTCTTTGGAATGGTAAATAAACTTGTTTCTACTAAAGCTTAAAATCCCAAGTGCTTTAGTGATGGGCTCATACAACTGCCTTATTTTATGGTTTCCATCATGGCTTCTTACGCTTTTCCCATTTATGAGTCCTTGTCATCTGCGACATTTTTACAGGACTCCAGATATATCAACATACAAAATAGGTATATGAAGCAAATATTAGCTCTAGTAAATCGTAAGAGATTTATTTTTTAAAATATTTAATATACATAGAATTTTTACCTCTTGTTAAAAGCAAAAGGAAATTTATAAGCTAACGAGATACTGTGCTTGTTCATTTTTACATAAAGAACTAAATCCTCAACATTTTCAGAAGTAAGTGATATTCTGATTCTATAATCATTAATGTTGAGAATCCTGCTTTGTATAAATACAATTTATAAAATAGCAGTATTATATACAGGGTCATTTCAAAGATTACTACAAATTCTGTTGTTACTCTATGCCAAAATTTACTTAATAATTTTTATGAAACTTAAGTCAAAAATTCAAAAGTAATCTTAAAAATCAAGCATTGTAACACAACACAATTCAAAGGCATACTAATTTGATATAGGCATGCTATGAAAATATTAGAAGTCTTGATTTTCCATAATGAAACTACTATGTTTCCAGAGCAAAAACCTTGTTATGTGTCATACAAGTTCATCAGTAGTTTCAAATCTTAGCCAAACTGCTTTGGGCAGCGTGTTGGAGTTGCTTGGTCTGATGCCATAAAGAGAGTGAAGTGTCCTTTTATGCTCAAGACCAGGGTTCTAGTGGCTCACATCTTCAACATTGCTGAGCAGTATCTGCATCACTCTGGTTTACCACACATTTGATTTTTAGCTGAAGTTTGGTTGTTGTACATTTAGAACCCTCTTATACTTACTACACTCATACATTATTTATCTGATCCCATATGGGAGTTGTGACCTTCAGTTTAATAAGCTGTGTTTTACTCTGACTGATGATTGCACAGGTTCCTATCTGTTAGCTGCAAAATTCTCAGTTCTTCTTCTTCTTTTTTTAAAGATTTATTTATTTGTTATATGTAAGTACACTGTAGTTGTCTTCAGGCACACCAGAAGAGGGCGTCAGATCTCGTTACAGATGTTTGTGAGCCAATATGTGGTTGCTGGAATTTGAACTCGGGACCTCTGAAAGAGCAGTCAGTGCTCTTAACCTCGAACTGATATTCTTCCAGGACACAGGACCAAACAGATGCAGAGATAGAAGTCAGCTTCATTAAGCTAAGCTTTCACTTTTGCTGAAGTGAAAATTGTAAAGAAATCTTCCAATATTTATCACAGAATCTTATATTTCCATAAGAACTAGGAAAAACATACATCAGCTACTGAGTATTTTTATGACTCCAGTAGGACCCGTGCTCATTAGCATCTCCACTGGTGTGAATGTTTAGTGTGGTATGGAGGTATGACCAGAAAAGGAAACTGGCAATTTTATGAGATTTCTTTAAAAGGTCATAGCTTTCTTCTGAGAAGCTCATAGAAAGGCTATTTTGAAATCAGAAGCCCACGTGAAAAATAAAATTTGTAAAAAGTTAGATGAGAATTGTCTGGATCTACAATTTAACAGTATATCCCTTGTAGTTTTCAGATTATTTTAAAGATGAAAAGAAGTTCTTGATCTGTCTCACTTCAACACAACTGATGTTGCACAGCTCAAGGGCATTAGATGACCCTGACGCTAAATTCTGGTTATTTGTACAATTCAATAACCTCCCCTAAAGTCCAGTGGCATTAGATGACATCCAGCTTGTTTTGTTTAGGAACTCTGTGAGTTAGACTTCTTTAAAAGGCAAGATGCAGGTGGCTTATTTCTGCTTCTTGATGTTTTGGTCTTCCGGTCTCATGACAAGAGTGGCTGAAGGTGACCCAAACAGGTGGCTTCTTCACTTTCTTACATTGTGTCTGGCTTGGAATGACCTGAGAATGGACTCATGATAATATGGCCTCTCAAGAATGATGGCTGGAAGGCAGTCAGTTTGTTTTATGTAGTGCCTTGGGACTCATAGAACAAGAGAACAATTCTGAACTCCACGGGCTTTGAAGATCTGGTTTCCAGGACTTAAAGTCAAGGGGTAGGCACTGCACACGCTGATGCAGGAGACTGACGAATCTGAGACTATTATTTTAAAACAATATGCCTGGAAAATCTCCTCCTGACTTTGATATCTTTATTGTCATGGTATTAAATTTTGCTTATATTATAATCTTATACAGATATTATTATAGATTTTAAAACCACTATTAACTTAGATTCTGTTACTCTTTGTTGCAGACATAGTTTTCTTTCTACTAGAACTACTCTTTAATTTGTGTCTCCCATTTTCTTCATCAGGCCTGCCTGACGTGTCAGTCTTACTGACATTTTTTAATGAACAAGCTCTTTGTTTCTTCCAGCTTCTTTATTGTCTTTCTACCTTATTGTATTGGTTCTACTTATTTAAGTATTTAAATTCTACTTATTACTTATTATTGGTTCTCTTATCATTTTTCTTTCCTCGGTTTCTTTTGTGACTGGTTTTCTCATCTCTGTTTAAGATATTGGGGAGGGTATATTAGATTATGATCAGAAACTTTTCCTGAATGCTACTACATTCACTTACCAGTGTTTCTTTTCCCACACTGTACTGGTACATTACTAATTTTGAAGTGCGTTGTAATTTCCAATGGGTTGAATGTATTTTTTTCAAACAGCCTTCGTGACTTCATTTTCAACCTGAAAATTACTTAAAATGCGTGTTGCTTGTTAAGTGTTTGGAAACATTTGTGCTATATTTTTGTTTTTTTTTTTCTGCTTTAACTATTTTATGGCCATAGAATACAGTTCTGAATGGTTTCAGTTCTTGTATATTTGCTTATTTTGCAGAGTGTGGTATGTCCTATGAAGATGTAGATTCTATAGTCACTCAAGAGAAATGCTTGTCTTGTTGCTTTAGAATACAGGGTTCTATAACTGTCTATTAGACACTATTGCTGCATGATGGTGTGGAGTTTCTCAATGTCATGGACATTTAAAAATTTCTCTCTCTGCAATCTTATTTTCTCCCTTTTAGAGTAAACTTGACTCTTTCACCACTAATTTTTTAACAATTTAGAAACGACTCTTGCTCATGTATTTTAAAAGTTCAGTGCTTTGAGATGCTGTCAGTAGTCTTCTGTTGTACTACACTCAACTTGTTCTTGATTCTTCATTAACACCACTGAAGAGTGGAGGCACTAATCTGTTGAAAACATATCATGCCTAGTCTGACATGCTGGAATTAGATACTGAAGTGCATTCAAAGCATATGCATTGTATGTATATTGGATTGGTAAATAATGGTTCACGAGACTCAAACAACCCACAGTAGTATTGCCTACACATTTCAAGGCCTAAACTGGGAGACAATGCATGCAGTGCTTTAAGACTTGCACCAAGATATGTAGTAATCAAGAACATGCAGGAAGGGAGCTAGACTAGACATGTTCAGGGGGCAGTGATGCACACTGGGCAGGAATAAAGACCATGTAGATATAATGGCATTTAAATATAACAAAATGTATAGTGCTTTACATATTCTTTACTTTAAATTATTTGTATGTTTTAGAGTGATCTCTTGGATGGTGGGTTGAATACGTGGTCATTTTATTCCCCAGTGGTGTTCACCTGCTTCACACTTTTCAATACCCATAATTGATAGAAATGATACATTAGATTTATTTCATGGAAACAACTGGCATGCTATGTAGTTAACTATATGACTTCCTCATCAGGGTTATTTCTTGCTGACAGGGCTGATAGAACACAGGAAAATTTTAATATAATTGTAATGTAGTAGCAATAGCTTTATTTGTTTTGGGGACTTACAGTAACCAAAATGTCATGCCAAAAGTATTATACATAAATCACAATTGAAGAAATTTCGATGTCATTTACTTAAAATTCCTGTGTACCCATATCTGATCTGAGAGTAACCATTAGATCTGCTCAACTTAAAGGCTAAGTTGCTGAATCCTAAGACATAGGTTCTCCTTCTATTTTTTTATTTTATGTAATTCAAATATGGAATCGCATTATTAAGGGTTATTCACAAAGTGCTTTTCAGGGCTAATATGCTGACTTTTCCCATTTCTTTTAATATTTTGTGACAGATAAACTTTGTTTAATGACTCAAAATGAAGATAGGTATAATGTTACTAGTGCTACACAAATTGATCAGGTACATGATAGATTATTGAAGACAGTTCCAGTTTGCTAATGTTGTCATTGCATAATTATCCATTCTATCCCTCTTACTCTACAATCTCTAGTGTAGATAACAATTTATATTATACATTGATCAATATACCATATGTGTACAGGTATGTGTATATATGTGATGTATGAATATGGGTGTGTGTTTTCTGTGTATGGTGTGCGTGTATGTGATATACGGAGTATATATGGAGGTTGTATATTTGTTTGCTGGGGTGGGTATTTGTGTGGTTTATGTGTGTATAGAATTGTATGGTTTCTGTGGAGGGGTGTTGTATATATCTTGCATGAGTATATGTGTGTATATAGTGTGGGGAGTGTGATATATGTGATGCTTGTGTGTGTGTGTGTCTGTGTGTGTGTGCTATACATATATGTGTGTGAGCTTACATATATGTGTATGAGTATGTGTGGTGTGTCTGTATGGTGATTTGTGTCTATATATGTGAAGGGCTGTATGTGTGAATGAATATTGTTATTTTGTTTCACCACCACAGATCCCATAATAAAATTGCTGACATCAGGATAATGAAATTTAGCATGAGCTTTGGATCACTACAGCATTGAAGCTTACCATGCCACGCAAAGTGTTATCCCCTTTGATCACTTGACAGGTGTGCAGAAATGAGAAAGCGCATCTTTGAAAATACATTTATGTGGGAGATCCTCAAGAACCCATTTGTTTTTCTTATTGCCCAAATAAAATAGAAGACAAGACAGCATCAGGATTCTGTCAAACCAAAACTGTGTTCTTTTTCTGTGTAAGAGACTGAACCCAGGGATTTCCATATCCTAGGCAAGCTGTCTTCTATAGTTCTTTATTCCCCACACTACAACAATATTGCTAATTGCCTCTGTGTATTCAAGGATCAGGGACCCTATAAGCAGTGTAGAAAGCCCAGGAAGTACTTTTTTAGAACAGGGTTGTCAATATGCATAATAAATACACAGTATTTCACAAGGAATGAAAATGTTGAAAGGCAGTATTTAAAACGTGCAGCACAGCAATGTGCCCATCTTCACAAAATGTATCAGGTAATAACTGCGCCAGGACTATTAAATGCATCAGGACTAATAATAGCTGTACTTTGAAAGAGACAAACTGAAATGCTGTTTTGAGCTCTCTGGAACAAATGTAATGTGATGTGACAATATTTGCCATTTCTGTTGGTGACAAAGTCATAAGTCCTGCCAAAGCTAGAGTGCCTATTAGTCTATATTTGCAATAGAATGAAATGTTGAATACAGCTAGAGGGTAGCAAAAACAAGGAGGAAATTTTTTACACCCTAGTTTTTAGATCCTCTGAAAATTTATCAAAAATTGTATAATGAGGGCTGGAGAGATGGCTCACTTAGTGGTTAAGAGCATGCACTGCTCTTGCAGAGGGCCCAAGGTCACTTCTCAGTACCTATGTTAGGTAATGCACAACTGCCTGTAACTCAAGTGCCCTGGGCTCTGACACCCTATTCTCACATCCACAGGGACCTGAACTCACATGCATATACATACAGACAGACACACATAAGTGAACAAAGTTAAACATAAAACTGATCTTTAAAGATTTGTGCAATGCAATGCCCCAGTCTTGTGAGGGAAAGGGGCATAGATTACAAATCCTAGTTTAAGCATCCTTGCTGGAAACACTTTCCACCGAAGTGTGTGGACACAGTTTTTTTGATAGAGCTATTGCTTTGTCTGTCCATCTAGTGGCTCCATAGTTCACAACTGGTTCTTTGTAACTTCATATGCACTTTTCTCTTTCTGGGAATCAGTGGTACATCTGGAGTGAGTAGTAGCCATGCTGCTCAGCAGTGGGAGAACACTCTGAAGTCCAACAGAACAGAGTATGGCAAGGATGAATGCCGATGACTGTAAAACCAAAGCCATGCTCCATGTCAAGTGTGGGATTAAGACAGTGAGGCAAGGAATCTGGGCACACAGTTATGGGTTGGAAAGATGCCTGGTGATAGTGGGTATGGCTGGAGTTTGCTGGGCCCCTTTAAATTGACTCCTGAAGACAGAACCACTGTGGGTAGAAGCATCATTGTAAAGAGGGCTTATTCTTATCACTTTTTATAGCCTAAATCATTTTGAGAGAGGCTGTAATCTTTCCTTTTTTCTCAGAATGTAGTCTATATTGGAACAGATGTCAGATTGAGAATCAGTAACCCCACCTGGCTGCCTTCCTGCTGTCTCTTTCTACTCTGCCTTCTTTCCAGACTTGCTCATAGATATGGTCTTTCCCAGCCCGAGGAGCCTGGCCAGGGTATGTGCTCTACAGGGTGTGAGCTCTACAGGGTGTGAGCTCTACAGGGTGTGAGCTCTACAGGGTGTGAGCTCTACAGAGTGTGTGCTCTACAGGGTGTGTGCTCTATAGGGTGTGAGCTCTACAGGGTGTGTGCTCTACAGGGTGTGAGCTCTACAGGGTGTGTGAGCTCTACAGGGTGTATGAGCTCTACAGGGTGTGTGCTCTACAGGGTGTGAGCTCTACAGGGTGTGTGCTCTACAGGTTATGTGCTCTACAGGATGT
Source organism: Mus pahari (assembly GCF_900095145.1). Classification (NCBI taxonomy): domain Eukaryota; kingdom Metazoa; phylum Chordata; class Mammalia; order Rodentia; family Muridae; genus Mus; species Mus pahari. Next base: position 127,375,756 of record NC_034590.1, on the reverse strand, counting down.
GTGCTCTACAGGATGTGTGCTTTACAGGGTGTGTGTTCTACAGGGTGTGTGCACTACAGCTGTGCGCCAGTCAGTTCTTCACCTCCCAGAATAACCAAATGCTGAGGTATGAGTTCTGGAGCCACGCCTCCATACTATTCTCCAAGGGACATTCTACTTGCTGATCTGGCCATGCTGAGTTACCAGACAAGAAATCCAGAGTTGCAGGCACACCCTGTCATAGACCTTAAGATGTCCAAAGTCTTTTGATTGATTTTTTTTCCTTGATCACATGCATTTTAAAAAGACAAAAAATTTTAAAAAGACAGACTTTAATAAATAACAAAAAATATTAACATGGTTTTCCCACTTTAAATATTTGATTATTCTTGTAATATTTTTGAAACTATACTATAATTACATTTTTGTCTTCCTTTGCCTTCCACCAAGCCTTCCCACATTCCATGGCCTCTTTTTCTTTAATGGTTGTTACACACACACACACACACACACACACACACACACACACACACACTAACAGTTCCTAAATATATTAATCTTGCACAATCAGTCTTTATAAATGGTGTGTGTGTGTGTGTGTGTGTGTGTGTGTGTGTGTGTAGATAGACAGATAGATCGATCTATCGATAGATAGATAGATCACAGATATCTCAGAAATTACATTGCCCATTCTGTGATCTTAGGGGAGTTTGCCTTGACTACCCGGGATAAGAAAGGGCCGAAGTGATCTGTGAGCAATGAGCTTAGATGTGTTGGGGCAGAAGGGACAGAGGACTAGTACAATTCTGACATTTGAAGGAGCATCCCGTGTCTCCCTTGGCTTCCTCAGGCTTGGGTATAATGTTCAAGGGCAGAAGGAGCCTCCGTCTCAAAGTAAGGCTTTCCAAAGAAAACGGACCGGGTTAAAAGCAGTTGTTAGCTGCCGATAGATTTCAGCTCATCATTGTTGATTTTGGACTAAAACCGTCTCTCCAGCCAAGCAGGTAGACAGAGGTGAACTTATCAGATGTGATTTTTATCAGAGCCCACCATGAGGCAGCCGCAGTCACTGCGGGACCCCAGTACCTATGATTGGCTCTGGCACACTGGCCGAGAGGGCTCTTATTCCAAGAAAGATCTTTTTTTTTTTTTTTTTTTTTTCAGATGGTATTGAGTCCGGACTGATTTTGATAGCCAGTTTCAGTCAAGATTCGTAAAGTTATTGCACATTTAAAACCACCAGTGTGAGAATCACTCTCTCCCTCTTTTCTTTCATCATTTTGCAGTACTGCAAGGTTACAGAAAGGTCTAATCAATTGTCAAACTCTTTTATCACAGAGAAGGTGGTAAGGAAAAAAAAAAAAAACCCTAACTGCCCTACTGTAGGGGGTTCTTTGACTACACGGCACCCTTTCCACACACAATGCTGCCGTGATTAATGTCCTCCACCTCAGACCTTGTTAAAGCCTGTTCTCTCAGGCAGCCTGGCGGAGCACAGTCAGAGCAGGGCCGAGGTTGCATAAATCAACGCGTTCTCACAGCCCCCAGGATATCCATTATAGATGCCAGCTGGATGGCTGGAAGATAGAGAAAAATGAATATTGTATCCTGTGGCCTTTTGCCTCTAATGACCACTTTTCAACATTTTTGAAGGCATGATTAAATTTTGATAACTGGGGAAGTCACTCTGAGCAGGCTGAAATAGAGATAAATTGACGGAGGGTCTGACATCTCAGTGGAGAGCAGGCAACTAATTAGTGTGTGAAGCGCACTCTGAAAGAGATGTAAAAGGGAGGCAGGTTTAATCAGAAGAGCTGCCGAGGTACCGGAATAGTCGGGGATAATTGCGGCCTAGGTAGAAATCACAGGCTCGATGAGCGGGCTTTTTCGGTCCCTGTGATTGGCAGTCGCTGACCTAGTGGCCGGCACCCTTGAACCCTTACAACAGTTACAGCCTTGTCAGAGCAATTTGCTTGCAGCTCTCTGTGACCAGTTATTTGAGCTGCCTAGCTGGGACAGCCAATTTGAAAGGGCGCTCTGCTCCCCTGGCTGGCAGAGCTGGGCGGAACTGCCTCATTACTTTTGATGACTCTGCTTTTGAACCCAGGCGCCCTTCCTCGCCCTGAAACCCTCCGTTGCCCACTCACTCACAGGAGCTCTCCGGGCACAGCTTCTTTAAGATCCTGGTGTCAGGGCCATGGTGCTTTCGTTTGGGGAGCTGTGATCCGGGGCATGACGTGATGAATGGGAATTAGGTGGAAGAGAAAGAAATGCCAGGCTGGGTAGAGGCCTGCCTCTAGGAAGACTGACTGTGGTTGCTGCTCTTTTATGGCACGTGGCAGCTGGACAAAGCTCAAGTGGGTACCGAGGCTTCTGCCTTCCTCCTTGGTACTTAGGAGCTCAGCAGCATCCTCTCTCATGACCTTCTCCTTACTCTCACACCTTCTGACCAGAAGCAATTCACTCTGTCTTACCATGCACCTGCTGTGGTAGATTCTGCTTCTTATAAAAAGGAGCTTTTCTGACTTGAATTTCTTTTTACGAGGCTGCCTGCCATCCCCATACACCACCCCCCAAATGCACTAACAACCAATATGTGACTTTTTCTTCTTTTATTGTTTGTGGAAGAGACCAACCTTAACTGACTCTAAGCGTGGGGAGAGATGGGTGGGAAAGAGCTAGGGGACCGGAGGGTAGGATGCATGCTTCTAAAGAAGGTAAATTAATGATGCCCCTTCTACACCCTCCTCCTTCACCCGCCAGCCTTTTCAGGCCCAGTTTTCCTTCTCCTTCCAAGCTTATCTGTCATCCTGGTCTGGAATAATGCCCCAAACCAGAATACCTGATACGATTTATTTTTGTAATGACAGTTGGTGCTTTAGAAGGAGCCTTTAGCTAGCATGGACAGTTTTTCAATTTATTTTGTTTCCTTTTAAAATTTTAATGGTATTTCCTCCTAGCATGAGGGTAAAGCTGGTTGTTTCTCAGAAGCCCCGATTCCCCCCACCCTCCCCGCACTGGTTCTTCTATAGGTGTTGTCTGGCTTTGCTAGAAGGAGCCCTGCGGCTGCCTGCCAGTCGAGGATCAACATGGCCTCAAATTACTGCTCACTTCCCCGAACCAACTTACTTCATAGGATAAACATTAGGTTTATAAGATGATCCATGCCGGGTTGTAAAATTGCATGTTCTCCTCAGAGAATGGCTGCTTTGGGTGAAAATTGGGCAACATTCTCCAGTTCCTTGGCCTAAGGATTCCTAGGCAACTAGAAGTTCAGGGCGCATGTGCTGATACCGAAACAGTGCCTGGCTCCTGTTGTCAATCCCCTAGAGAGCAGGCCTTACCATTATTTATTTTTACATAGCATGTATTTCCTACTATGTTCTGCCTTTTAAATATCTTAACCAGGAAATGCAATCCGGAATGATGTAAATCCAAAAGGTAGATGGCAGTGTCTAGATAGCAAGTTGTTCTAACTCGCAGATAAGTAGAAATAAGGCACCGTAATAAAGATGGCAGTAAGAAGTCCCGGGAATGCTGAGTAAACACGGCAGGAGGAATCAGAATTCTGTCATGATATCATCCCTCTGACTCTAACGAATTAATCAAAGGCTACCAGACAAAGGCAGGAAGAAATAGGTTGTTATGAAAGGGCACCCTAACCTCAGCAGGGGACCTAGATATGGCTGGGCATGCTGAAGAACATCACCTGGGAGAAGATGGCAGCCCAGATTTCAGGAGGTTTTGTATGATTACATCCATTTCACTCCCCAGGCTTGTATGGGAGGTGTCACACAGTGGATGCTTGATAAACATTTGTTTAATGAGTCACCGGAGGAATAAGTTAATGAAGGAACTAGATAACTAAGCAGGAAGCCTTTTAATGAGAAGGGGAAAGAGGAAAACAAGGAAGGTATTCTAACTAGGGTCTAAGTAGGGGGATTTGGGGAGGTGGAGGGCATATGACAAAGCAACCAGGGGAAACGGATGAGGAAAGGAGAGGGGGTTAAGGTTGAGCCCTAAATGTGTCCTCAAGGAAATAAAGAAGAAGGGCTGGAGAGTTGGCTCAGTGCTTACGATCACTGACTGCTCGTGCAGAGAACCCAGGTTCAATTCCTAGCACTCATGCAGGGCTCACACCAGATTTAGGAATCTAATGCCATCCTGTTGTGTCCGTGGGCACTGTATACACATGTGTCTTCATGATACATAGACACACACATAAGTAACACACTCATCTACATGAAATAAAATAAAAAGAATGTAAACAGTTCCTACTCCAAGTACAGTATTGTATTAAATTCACATCCTTATTTGGATTTAGAGGACAAGTTGAGGGCAAGGATCAGGAAATGCCTCCAAGATGGTGCTTGAACACGGGGTGCCATAACTAGATGGAGTTGTGAGTGAGGTTAATAAGATCCTTCATCAGTCTTCCTACACACTCCACCATGGCCTGATGGATCTCTTCATCTTAGAGTTGTTCTTCAATGACGTGTAATGAAATTAGGCAAACATATGTTGGCTTTTTTTTTTTTCAGTTTTAAAACAATAACTATAAGCTCCGTTTTATTGGATAAAATGATTGAGGTGCCTAGACCATCATCAAATTATTCAGATTTTATAGATGGATAATAATCTACTGAAGTAATAGAAAAATGAGTATCATAGTATCAGGATGTTGTCAACAAAGATGATTAATAAGGCACAACATTTGTGTTTAAAATGATTGCTTACTGAATATTCATTTAAATGTTTTACAAGTTTAATTGATTCATTTTTTCCAATTTTCCCACCAGGACTGTGTTATGATTATATTTGATTTACAATGTAGAGACTAAAAGTTAAAGAGGTTAAATTACTACTCTAGGTCATATAGCTAGTGAATAGCAGAACTCATATTTGAGTATAATGTTCCTGCCATAATCCTTTCTTCCAAACCTGAAACCTGGCTTCTCCTGTTAAACTTTCCTACATGGCTTTCAACCAATTCTAGAAGGAAGTGGCTTGTCCAATTGGTGGTTTCACATACTGACAAAATATTGAATATTTACAGACATAATGTGTTTGAGAATCTTTAATGAACATCTTCCATTGATCTTTTGGAAAGATCCAGAAGTCCATTAACCCCTTCCCTATGGCCAAGGACACAGTAATTAGACCTTGTGGAATAGAGACTCAAATCTAGTTCAAGAACTCTAGAGACTCTAGAGAAACCTAGTACTAAAAGGAAACATTGGAGCCAGTGTATTCAAGATCTGACCTCTGCACTGTTGGGACACTCCACCTTGGGGGTACTTCTTGCACTTTTACCACCTGAAAAAATATGATAGCATTTATTCTTGCTTTAGAGAGTCCTGACAGTAAGCATTCCACAAAAGCAGCTTTTATTTATCTATTAAAAGCACCCAGAAACCAGCCTGCCATCCCTTCTCTATTAGGGCTTTAGATGAACTTAACAGATGAACTTGACTAATAGGATATATGTATACCCACACACACACACACACACACACACACACACACATATATATACATATATATATATGTATATACATATATATTCTATTTATCAGATTAGCTTACACAATACAGTTGGGACAGTCCAACAGTAGCTGTCTCAAACCAAAAGAGTTTGAGACCCAGGAAATTGCTCAGTCCATGAAACTAGGTGCGTCAGTAATCCCAGTGTGGTAAGGCATAGATGATTCCTGGAGAACAGCTGAGGTTCATTCAGTTTTTGCTGGAATCCCAAAGAGCACTTTCAAAAAGCATAAAAGAATCTGCAATAGCAGCAACAGGGTCGATGAATTTATCAGCAAGATTGAAGTCAACTGAGCAAAGCAACAAAAAACTTTGCTTCTCCCAATTTTTTTTTTTCCATTTGGGCTGCTACCAGAAAGGTGCCATTCCCATTGGGGCAGGGGGTCTTTCTACAACAGTTAAAGCAATAAAAAACTCTTTCACAAATATGCCTATAGGTCAACTTGATGTACAGTCCCACACTGGGGTTCTCTTAGAAGATGAGGAGCTTGCTGCTACGTTTTTCACCTGCTCCTGGAGTCTGTGTTGGTGACCCAACTCCCAAGGGCAGGTAGGATCAGGTGGTGAGTAGTCTAGGGCGCAGGCAATGGTTCTTCAGTACAGTAGATTGAACTTCAGTAGCCTACAGCATGCTAGACAAGCTCTACCATTGAGCTGCAGACTTAAGTGCAATATATATGTCTCAGGTAAATTATTCATGCTACTAATCAAAAGTTATTTTCCCTGTAATTTAAAAATGATGGTGTTACATAATCAGACTCAAGAATAAGAAAATAGCAAAATTAAACACAGAACAAAACAAAACACACATAATCAACAACGTTTCCTTTACCCTTAGTTTAGAGTTAGAGAATGTCGTTATCAGGTATCAGTCCTGTGTACCTGACTAATGCATGTTAATACTTAGACTTTAGTCAATATGAAGGGTTTCACATGTGTTTTATATAGACATGCTAAGGTAAAAAACCCTGTCTCAGAATAAATTTTCAAGAAACTTATGATTTAATGCTTACATACCTTAAAATAGGCTATTAAATAAGATTATTTAGAAACCATAGTGAAATATATGACAGTCCTTTAAAAAGAATTAGAATTTTCCACCCACAAAACTTTACTTTCTGGAACTTCATTATCCCCATCTCTCACAAGCTCTCCATCCTCAAACATAGGCATGCACTTTTGTAATGAGTTGACATTGGCAAAAGAACCTTTTCTCTTATTTTCTATAGAATATCAAATTTAAAAACAAACAAACAAACCAACAGTTCCCTTTCTAGTTAAAATACCTGGAGATGTCATCGCTCAGTGAGCCAGAGATCGTTACCTTTCTAAAGTAAGTCTGTAGTTACCGAACGGAATGCTACTTTTGTCAGTAGTTCAACATTGTGATGGACTTGACAAAATTGTGTCATTCCATACAACACTGCATGATATAATAATGCAACACAGTGCTCCCAGACCTGTTGATTTTTATGACTATTTGAACAAATAGTTGTTGTGGTGTCATTATAACTAATGGATTACACTTTATTTGGAAGGCAAAAGGTGTCATCTAAAAAAATATTTTTGCTTGAAGACTATCAGTGCACGTAATGTCAACAACTTTTCTCATAATACAACTCAACACGGTGGTATATTTTTTAAAAAAATTATGTTTTTTCATTAATTTGATAAAAATAAAAATGCTAACAAAAATGCTAAATGTATTTGTTATTTTTATTTTCTTAGCTAGTACTCAATTGTTAAGCCATTAACATTAGAAATATTTGGTTAGATGATTTATGTTATAAAAAATAAAAAGTGGTATCCTATGAATTTCTTCTCTTCTTTTCTCTCTTTCTCTCTTTTTATAGAAGAAAGAGTTTATTGGGGCTTACAGTTCCAAAAGGTTAGAGTCCATGATGACAGAATGAAGACATGGTGGCAAGAACAGGAAGGTGAGGATTCAATCTTGAGCCAAAAATGTCCAGGACAAACTGAGAGTAGGTCAAAGCCTTAAGCTCTCCAAGGTAGATGTCAACGAATACTTCCTCTAGCAAGGCCACACCTCCTAAATGTACCCAAATACTACCACAAGCTGGGAGCTAAATTTAAACACATAAAATTATAGGTGACATCTCATTCAAACCACCACAGGGATAGATTTCTTTTCCTCATAGCTATATTTTTCTTACAAAAATGTATTATCAACCACTATCTTTTTTCTCTTTTATTGAAAGTACATTTTTCTCACACAGTATGTATCCTGATTATAGTTTACTCTCCCTCTACTCCCCCCAGTTCCTTCCCACCTCCCTTCCTATCTAGACCCACTCCATTTCTGTTCTCATTAATAAACAAACAGGCTTCTAAGGGATAATAGTATAATAGATAATATAATATAATTAATATAATATAATATAATATAATATAATTAATATAATACATCCTAATACATAAGACTTGAACATAACAGACAAACAGAAAAGAGCCCAGAAGAAGGCACAAGAAACAGGGAGCTACTTGTTCACACAGGGAGGAATACCATAAAGACAGTAAACTGGAAGCTATCATGTATACCCAGAGGGTCTGATGGAGAGCTGTGTCCTGTGCATGTTGTTTCTGTCTCTGTGAATGCACATGAGCTTTGATCATGATGATTTAGAGGGTCTCTTGTTCTTGGCTCTTACACATTTTCTGCTTCTTTTCCATGGGCCTCCTGAAACCCCAAGTGGAGAAATATGATGGAGACATCCTGTTTAGGAATATGTGCCAAGGTCTGTCAGTCTCTGAAAAATGTCTGGCTATAGTTCTCTGTATTTGATCCCATTGGCTGCAGGAAGAAGTTTCTCTGATGATACCTGAGAAAGTCCTTGATCTCTGAGTATAGCATAATGTCACTAAGAGTCATTTTATTGCTACTTTGTTGTATGAAAACAGTAGTATTTTGTTTTACCTTGGATCCCTAGGCTATTTAGTCTCAGATTCTTGATCACCCAAGCTGCTGTATTTCATGGAATGGGCCTTAAGTCAAATCACATATTGGTTGGTTACTCCTACAGCTTTGTATTTCCATTGGCCTAATATATTCTGCAGGCAGGACACCACTGTAGATGGAAAAGTTAGTGGCTGAATTATATCCCATTATATGAATGCACCACATGTTTCTTCATTCATTCTTCTGTCTGTTAAGGGACATCGAGGTTGTTTTCAATTTCTGGCTATTATGAATACAGCAGCAGTGAACATGGATGAGCAAGTGTCTCTGTGGTGAGGTAAAGTTTTCTTTACGTATATGCCCAAGGGTCCTATGGTTGGTTCTTGAGGTAGATGGGCTCTCATGTTCCTGAGGAACCACCACAGATTTCCATGGTGGCTGTACAAGTTCCCACTTGCACAAGCAATGATTGAGTGGTCCCCTTACTCCACATCCTCACAGCATGAGCTGTCATTTGTTTTATTGATCTTAGCCATCTTGACAGGTATAAGATTGAATCTTGAAGTGCTTTTAATTTGCATTTCTCTTAGAACTAGAAATGCCGAATAATTCTTTGAGTGTTTCTCAGCCATTTGAATATCCTCTTCTGAGAATTCTGTGCTTATATCTGTATGACATATATAAATTATGCTTTTGTTTGCTTAATATTTGCTTAAATTCTTTATATGTTTTGGATATTTGGATATATCCTTCTATTATATGTGTAGTTGGTAAAAAAAATCTTTTCCAGTCTGTATCCTGCTATTTTAACAGAATGATGTTGCCCATTTCTGTGCAGCACATTTTCAATTTCATAAGGTCCCATTGATTATTTGTTTGTCTTTATGTCTCTGCTAATAGTCTTCTATTCAAAAAGATTCTTCCTGGCCAACGAGTTCCAGGTTGTTTCACAGTTTCTTTTCTATCTGATTCATTGTTTCTGGCTTTCTGCTGAGGTTTTTGGTCCATTTGATCCATTTGGAGTTGAGTTTTATACCAAGTGACAAGTATGGATCATTTTGGATTCTTTTACATATAGCCATTTATTTTGACTAGTACCATTTGATAAAATCACTGTTTTGGTATTGTTGTTGTTGTTTGTTGGTTTTGTTTTTTGTTTTTATTTTTGTTTTATTCCTGTGTAGGTTTCTGGTTTCTTTATTGAATGTTCATAGGTGTGTGGATTTATGTCTAGTTCATTTCAATTCCATTGATTAATGTATCTATTTTTATCCCAATGCTAAGCTAATTTTTGTTTTCTTTTTAACTATAGCTCTATATTACAACTTGAAATTGGGAGTAGTGATAACTTCCACAGTTCTTTTACTATTCAGGATTGTTTTAGCTATCCTAGGTTTTCTGGTTTTCCATATGAAGTTGAGAACTGTCCTGTCAATATTTGTAAAGAATTGTGCTGGAATTTTGATAAGGATTTCATTGAATCTATATACTAGGATGGCCATTTCTGTAATGTTAATCCTACCAATTCATGAGCATGGAAGATTTTTTTCATATTCTGATATCTTCTTCAACTTCTTTCTTCAAAGACTTGAAGCTTTTAGTATACATTTCTTTCACTGACTTACCCAGAGTCATCTCCAAGACATTTTTTACTATTTGAGGCTATTGTGAATGGTGATGTTTCACTGATTTCTTTCTTAGATTGTTTGTCATTTGTATATAGAAGGACTACTGTTTTTTTTAGTGTGTGTGTGTGTGTGTGTGTGTGTGTGTGTGTGTGTGTATGTAGGTGTGTTAATTTTATAGCCATATACTTTGCTGAAAGTGTTCATCAGCTGTACAAGTTTCCAATCTTTAGGGTCATTTATATATACTATTATATGCAATAAAGAGATTTTGACTCCCTCCTTTCCAGTTCTTTTTAATTTTATTAGATATTTTCTTTATTTACATTTCAAATGCTATCATGAAAGTCCCCTATACACTCCCCCTGCCCTGCTCTCCAACCCACCCATTCCCGCTTCCTGGCCCTGGCATTCCCCTGTACTAGGGCATATACTTTTTGCAAGACCAAGGGCCTCTCCTCCCAATGATGGCCAAATAGGCCATCTTCTGCTACATATGCAGCTAGAGACAAGAGCTAGAAGAAAACTTCCCTGCCTAAAGAAAGAGATGCCCATGAACATACAAGAAGCCTCCTTTCCAGTTTTTATCTCCTTTGGTTAACTTATTGCTCTAGCTAAGGTATCAAGCACTACACTGAATAGATGTAGAGTGGAAAACCTTGTCTTGCTTCTGATTTTAGTGGAATGGCTTTGAATTTCTCTCTGTTTAAGTTGATATTGGCTACCTGCTTGCTGTGAACTGCCTTTTTTTATGTTTAAGTATAGCCCTTGTATCACTAACCTCTCCTGAACTTTTATCATAACATGTGTTAGATTTTGACTAAAGTCCTCTTTGTATCTAATGAAATGATCCTGTGCGTTTTGTCTTCCACGTTATTTATATGGTGAATTACATTTATTGATTTATCTATATAGTGAAGCATCCCTGCCTCTCTGGGATAAATCCTACCTGACCATGGTCAATGGTCTTTTGATGTGTTTTAGATTCATGGTGGTGCTGAGGAGGATACAGCAGGTGGTCTGCTGCAGAGCTAGGAATGAGACTGGGGAGCTGGATTTAGAGGAGAAGGATGGGCAAAGATTTGCAATTAGTCTACCTTGTTTCCCTGGTCCAAACAGCCTATGGGTTCCCAGGGAGTGCCTGCTGGATTTGAGATCTGGGATAAAGCAACGGATACTGTTGTGAGGGGAGATTGGACTGGAAGATCAGAGTGAGCCTTTGGAAATGAGGGCAGGGCAGGAAGGGAGGATGGAGCAAGTGGTCTACCACAGTCCTGGAGCTAAGACTGGGGGTTTCAGAGGGGCTAAAGGAGAGGTAAAGATCTGCAGTCAGCCTGCCTACCTGCCTGCCTGCCTGGAGCCTGTTATAGGTTCTTTATACAGCAACCAATTCAAAAGTACTGAATTATCAATGAGCACATTAAAGGATGCTTATACTGAATTCACTGGGGCAAAAAAAAAAAAAAATACAGAAGAAAATGTGAAATTTTGGCCAAACATGTGCATTTCCCATTTCTGCCAAGGAAATTGCTGGCAAAGAGCGAAACGCCTGTTGGACATGGTGGCTGGCTTGATTCCCAGCTCAACCAGCCCACACCTTGTTTGGCATCATGGATTGAAGATTTTGCATGCTCACAGGGCCAATGCATGATATTTCCACACAAACCTTCTTGTAGTCACCTCAAAAGGTCTCTCTTCATTCAAAAAGATAAGCTGCACTTTTACTAAGCCAAGTATGGTCGAGGGATTAGCAGCAAAATATCAACAGGGAATGTGTTAGAAAGGTAAAGTGTCAGGCCCTACACCAGACTTTTGGAATCCTTTCTAGGCCCTCACATGACTCCTGTACTCATCAAGTGTTGAGAATCACTTACTTGTACACTCAAAGTCATTTCTTCCTGCCATTACCTGTCAAGTACAGGGACTACAGATGGGCACCACCCATGCCTGGCTTCTTGAACCATTTAAGCAAAATTGGAAATCTCAAACATGCCACACACTCTGGAACCAGCGTTCAGCTTCCCTCTTTCTTGTGCCAGAACTGTAAGGAGATTGCTTGTGAAAATCAGTCCAGAGTTGAAAGTATGTCTGCATGTCACCTATTCCTGAGGACCAAGTTCTAGGCCTAGCTTACCTTATTTTCTGTGCTGTCTATTACCTTAGAAGCACAGACCTTCACTTTAATAGGAAGCTGCAGCCCTGGAATGAAAAAGCAAAACATTCACCAGGATAATAAGCATGTTTCCCAGGCAAAGTTTCCTATAAAATAGGACAGAGGCATCCATACAAAAGGTGTAGGGGTGGAGGATTGGGAGATGGAAACGGTATTATGGCAGAAATGCACTACATATAAATATTGCTCTTAATGCATATGAAGGATTTAAAAGATAAGCAAAGAAAGCTCTTTCCAGCTGAGCTGCCCTGAGAAATTAGACGCCCCTAGAGCACAAGTTAGTATGTGTTCCCCAGTTGAATAGGAAAAAAAAAATGTTTGGTCAAACCTCTAGACAATGATAATTACATGGGTGCCTGCCTACATTTCCTGCCTCGTCATTTTCTGCAGGGCTAATGTTAGTGGACTATGAGTTTTATTTAATGACCTTTTCTCGTATTTTCTGGTATTAGTTTTCACTTAGTGAAATCTGACTTTGGTGACAGATTGTATGGGAAAGTAGTTTAGAAGGTATAGGTGATTACAGCAGCCCAAGTCCAGTAACCATGATGATTTAATTACTACGTTGGCGAAAAGACTGTGATCCTTAAGTTAAATTATTCTTTTAAATATCTTTCAATGTAACTTTTCAGAACTCCACTCAGTCTCTTGGCATTTGAAATAGTAGCAACAATTCAAGTGTGGCAGTGCTAAAGAATGGTGAATTCATGGGTGATTTGAAACACAAGATTTCAACAGTACTGTAGAGCTGGGTTGGGAAAAGGGTGGAGCAGGCAAGAGAAGTGCAGACTATAAACATAATGAAGGCAATCAATCCATCAGAGTGGCCAGCAAGCGTGTGTTAGAATGGAGCTTTGTGCCTCCTGCCACAGTGGCATATTCAATTAAGCAATATCCTATTATTATTTCTCACCTTGTGTGGTTTAACAAAAACATTATTGAAACCAGGAGAAATCATTCTAAACACAAGCGAAAGAAAATCCTTTGATTGGAAGTGTAATGTCTTTCACAATTCCTGACAGGTAGATTATGAACAATGAATGGTAGGAAACCTCTGTAGCCTAACAGTAGTTTGAACAAGTTCAGGCGGTCCGTGCGGCTTTTGCTTTTAGACCTGGGTATTTGAGCCACTGGGAAGGAAGGAGGTGGTGGTTTGTTCCTTTTGAAGAGTGGTGGCTTTTAGAGGAGAATGGCTCCAGTTAGGACATGGTCCAGAGGGAGCCCTTCATGGATCATCTTCCTCCAAGTATATCCGCTCTGAGGCTGTTGAAGTGTGCAGGTGATCTCCATAGCTTGTGCATTATTTCCTAACTAATATTTCCAAGTGACTCATTTAAAACATGGCACAGTTTATGAGGTTATGGTCCCAAACTTCAGAGAATTTGTATCTTAATTCCTGGGGAAAGAACTCAAGCTTGCATGCATCAGCATCTAAACTTGAAAACACAGAGAATGGTTTGCAAAGAAGACAGGCCTAAAGTCATATGTGCCATTTCTTGTGCTTGCCTGATGAAGCCACACAGCTCAGACTTCTCTCAAGGACGCCTGGTCTACAAACAATGCAAAGAATAACTTCAGAATAATTCAAGTGTCATTCACTGACACCATGGAGATAACTTAAAAGACTAGGCATTTAACAATATAGTTGGTAAATTAATATATGCTATATGTCACAGGATATTGACCAACAACATAAATGAGACATTTAACAGAGTCACAAATTCATAGAGACTTTATCTGTTGTCATATAATCCTGCCCTAAAACACTATAGCACCCTTATGAAGGTTATTATTATCTACTAAATATATAAAATAAAAGAAAACACAGGAAATGCATTAAATTTTACATATAATCATTAGAAAATTACAATGTTAAATTGACCTTTCTGTCATATTGCTTTGCTTTCTAATCATGTACCTCCCATCATGTACTCTGATTCCATTGCACTACAGAATGTAATTTTAAATATGTAAAAAAAGTTCTGTATGTCTCCTGAAGTTTTCTATCTTCTGTTTTAATACATAACTTCAGTGATCCATTTATATAACAATTCAGAAAATAAATTTATAGCAACATTAACTAAATTCACACATATACACCGTGCCATTAACGTATGGAACAATCCATTAAGTCAAACTGCCACCATCTTCATCAGAATAGACAATCATTGCAGCGTATCACCACATCTGGGCTTGCTGACTATTGGTCTTCCTTCTCAGGAGAATGGGTGGGAAGGTCTTGGAAGCCTCAAACCCAAGTAGTCAAACACTCCTCCCAACTAGTTGTATGAAATTCTGACTTTCATAGGGTTTCAGAGAAGAGACAGAGTGTGGATGTGAGATCAACTAGGGGAAGGGGTTCCATCTGAGCTTCAACAGAAGAATCATAATCCATGCTGAGTGAAGATCTTCCTGTGTGGCTGATTTAAAGTTGCCCACCCTCCTGCCCATAATCACTCACCCATTACACTGAAGGAAGCCTGATGAACTCCTTGATTTCCCAGAGTGTATTTTGGTGGGAGTGCACATCAGGGTGTTGTTAGGAACTTAGGAGGAAGTGGTAGATATGTTCATGTCTGCCTTATGGAAGAAATCTTCACATCAGTCATAAACTGTATTAGATACAAAAACATATATGCAATAATAAACATATGTAATGACATTAAAATAAACTTGCAATGACTTTGGAATTTTCCATATGTGAGACACTGTTTATTTGTAATGTATATGTGTTATACAACACAAGTCTCAGAATAAACTTATGAATGAAATGCAATTATTCTACCCATTTTACTGATGTGGAAATTGAAGAAAGAAGAAATTAAATATTTAAGTCTAAGTTCAAATGCTTGTGTATGGTAAAGCAGGAATTTGAAACTGTATTTACTAAACTACAGTCTGTTCTTTGAAGTATTTAATTCTGATTTCTATAATTTAAGGTAGAAGATGGGCATGTAATTATAATTATTGTATATTTGTAAAAATAGAAGAAATATAGTCACAGAGAAAAGGACGGCTTTAGGTTTCAGTACAGATTTCAACAGACGACAATTCTTTGAGGAATGTACCCTTGAAGAGTTCATAGGACATTGAGAAAAAGTGACAAATAATTATCAAAGTGGACAACTGTGACCAGGCAAAACTGTAACATTGGTACATTGAGAGGCATAGGTACAGAAGGCCAGCGATGTAAGGATGTTGGTAGGAAGGAAAGATAATAGTGAAAGCTGCAAACATCAAGGAGGTGAGAGGAAATGGTCAGGAAGTGTAGGGGACATCAGCAGGAAGCTAGTAATTGGAACTGTATTGTTGAGTATCCTTCTCAGCAGCACTTCCCATGCTGAAATGGAAGGGATGGATCCAAGAAAAGTAAACATGAGACAACATGATACAAAGGAGTATCTGAGTCCATCATCAGATGGTTTTATGCCACAGGAGGAAATACCATGCACGAGCTATGCTCAGAGCCCTACTGAGTACAGTGTGGGGTGGGGACCAGGACATCACAGATGTCTGCTTTTTGTCACAGACTGCTAATTTGGGGGCCTGTTTCTGATTATCATCCAAACTATGTTTCTTAATTTTCAGGAACAAGGACATTGATACTCTAAATGAATGGCCTGCTTCTGTTGCTGGCTGTATGGCTGGCCTGCTTTATTACTCAACAGCTATTAATGGGTATTTTCTGTTTCATCAGAACCTTGCTGTTCTGCCTATCCCTTGTGTATTATCAAGTGCCCTTTTCTCCCTACCAATTAAGCCCCAAAGATAACAGGAGCAAAGTAATGTGCGATTCAATAGAATCTTTGCAATATTTAAAGGTCTAATATTAAGGGCTGTATTGGGTTATTGAGCATTCAATTAAAGCTTCTCAAGTGTTTAATTTAGGATTTTCCATAGGACAGGTATTGTTTGTTAATTAGTTAATTAAATAACAAATGATTATTGAAAACATGCATTAGGATTAAGCAAGCTGCAAGAGAGATAAAGATATCTCCAAGGCAATTAGCTCACTGTAATTTTAATGATAAATGTGTAATTAGACTCTTATTCTAAAGAGATTGTTTGGAATGCTTTGAAAGCATTAAACAGGCATGTAACAAGATACTTACTTATATAACAAGCAAAATATAATTCTAATTCTTATTAGGCATTAGCCTGTGTGTTCAAATGATGCATAATTTGCTAAAAGCAAAAATTTTTACAAGTATTAGTACTTATAAAAATATAATCCATTAAAAGCTTATGTAACTAAATTATTTTAAAACCAGATTTATTCCCAAGCCTATTTATTTCCCTTCTTAGACAATTACCAGAGCCTCTCAAATGTATTATGACTCGGTGTGCGTTTATGCATTTATGCATCAGCACTTTAGAGGATTACTAGGCACATCAAAATCCCCATCCCAACCCCAGTCCCATGTCTACTTACAAAGAATCAAACAGTCTTCTGACGGATCTAGAACCTCCCCCATTTCTGGTACTTGGCACTATATATGTGCCCACCCAGACTTGAATGAACACAGTAAAGGGATGGAGGTGTTTCTGATGGTGCGTAAATCTGTTTGTTTTGTTTTAGTGCACCCCTTTTCATGCCCATTCTGCAGATATCATGCTGTTACTGTTGGTAGCCAGCAGCCTAGTTGAGTAGGGCTGGGGACCACCAGCAGGGCCTGTGAATGAATGTCTTAGGAGTTACAGTAGTGATAATCAGAATAAATATAAGCAAATACTTAAAAAGTGTTGAGTTTTTCCTTGACTAATTAACATAATTTAGACTTTTAGTAATCCTATAGGGTTTCTAGTGCTCATTATCAACCCAAACTCATTTCCAAATTAGTATGTTAATGATATCAAATATCTGAAAACTGAATCCAACCAGTGTGTAGAGTTGCAGTCCTCAGAAAATAATTAGGTTTAGATAAGGCCGTTGGCATGGAGAGCTGTGATTCAATTCTGGTGACTCTGTAACAGGGATAGAAACCAGGCATGGACACAGACACAGTGCCCGTTCCCATTTCTTGCCATGTTGCCTTGGGATGCCACCAGAAGGCCTTCACCAGAACTGGACTGATTCCAGGACCACATCAGCAAGCTTCCCAAGCTATGTCCTTGTCTTTGTCAACTTAACCCTGCATTAGCTATTTCCTTGCAGTAGCTAAGAAGGAAATCATGCAAGATTGATATAGTTAAAGTTAACATCGACTATTCTATTAGATATTTTCTTTATTTACATTTCAAATGTTATCCCCTTTCCTGGTTTCCCCTCTGAAAACCCTCTATCCCACCCCCCATCCCTCTGCTCACCAGCCCTCCAAATACCACTTCCCTGTCTTGGGATTCCCTTACACTGGGGCATTTAGCATTCTCAGGACAAAGGGCCTCTCCTCCCATTGATGTCCCACAAGGCCATCCTTTGCTACATATGCAGCTGAAGCCATGAGTCCCTCCATTTGTACTCTTTGGTTGGTGGTTTAGTCTCTGGGAGCTCTGGGGGTATTGGTTGGTTCATATTGTTGCTCCTCCTATGGCCCTGAAAGCTCCTTCAGCTCCTTCAGTCCTTTCTCTAGCTCCTCCATTGGGGACCTTGTCCTCAGTCCAATGGTTGGCTGAGAGCATCCACCCCTGAATATGTCAGTCACTGGCAAAGCCTCTAAGGAGACAGCTATATCAGGCTCCTGTCAGCAAGTACTTGTTGGCACCCACAATAGTGTCTGGGTTTGGTGGTTGTATATGGGATGGATCCCCAGGTGGGAGAGTCTTTCCTTTAGATGGGGGAGGTCATAGAATGTCTTTCGCTTCACCTGCCTGGTCAATAGTGAAGCATATGTTGTGAAAGACTTTTTGAAAGTTATTATTTTCAGTTTTTGAAATTAAAATATAATTATGTCATTTCCCTCATTCCCTTCCTCCCTTGGCCATTCCCTTTCCTCTTTCCTGTTCTTTCTCAAATTCATGGCCTATTTATAGTCACTTGTGTTGATTTTGTGAAATTAGGAGCCCCAATATTTGATACACACCATTCCTTCACATCTGCTTGTTATTCCTTTTGTAATATGAAGTTTTCTTCTCTGTTTTCTAGATAATTTTAGTTTGAAGTTTACTTTATCATATACTAGTATAGTTTCCATTTGATTTGCTTGAAAAATTGACCTTAATCTACTGTTAGTGAGCTATGTTTCTTAGAGACTACAAGTACTTTTAAGTGTGTGTGTGTGTGTGTGTGAGAGAGAGAGAGAGAGAGAGACAGAGACAGAGACAGAGACAGAGACAGAGAGAGACCCCTGTGTAGTTGAATCTATCCTTCCAAATCTATGTGGGTTCAGGGGTAGAACTCAGGTCACAAGGTTTGTGTGGCATGAGCCTTTTATCTATTGAACCATCCTTCAAGATCTAGATCTTACTTCTAATTTAGTTAGCTGCATATTTTAATTTGACCATTAAACCTGCTTATATCTAAGATTATTAAGGGGGATTTATATTTTTATGTTTTTTAAAATTTATTCTTTATTTTTTTTTCACAATTCAGACTTTATCTCCCTTCCAGTCCACCCTCTGACTGTTCCACATCCCACATCCCACTTCCCCCCTGCCCCTCTGTATCCAAGAGGATGTCCCCAGCCCTACCCTACCAGACCTTCCCACTCCCTGGGGTCTCAAGTCTCTTGAAGGTTAGGTTCATCTTCTTTGACTGAGTCCAGACCCAGCAGTCTTCTGTTGTATATGTCTTGGGGGACTCATATCAGCTATTATATGTTGCCTGGTTGTTGGCTCAGTGTCTGAGATATCCCAGGCGTCCAGGTTAGTTGAGACTGCTGGTCTTCCTATAGAGTTGCCCTCCTCCTTAGCTTCTTCCAGCTTTTCCCTAATTCAACCACAGTGGTCAGCAGCTTCTGTCCATTGGTTGGGTGTAAATATCTGCATCTGACTCTTTCAGCTGCCTGTTGGGTCTTTTGAAGGGTGGTCATGATAGGCCCCTGTTTGTAAGCACACCATAGCATTAGTAATAGTGTCAGGTCTTGGGGGCTTCCCTAAGGGAGGTGTTATTATTATAATTTTGCTAGTCACTTTTCTGGTTGATTGGATTGTGGTCCTTTTGTTTGTTTGCTTGCTTGCTTGCTTTTTTGTTCCTCTGATTATCCACTAGAGGTTTTTGAGTGTTGTTAGACATGATATATGATATTTTGTTGGTTCTCTTTCCTTCATTTTAATTCCCTCCTCAAATGTGTCTCTACCTGCACCCTGTTGATTGAGAGCACCCATAACATTTCTGTGTTTCATGTTCATTTAGTTTTCTAATACAGGGCTTGTGAGTACTGTGCCATTTTGTGCTTGTCTTAAAATGTCCTATTTCTACAACAGATTTAAAAACATTTTTCTAGACACAGTGGTGATAGTTGGTCATTCCTTATCTCAAAGGCTTGAAACATAATTTTATAATTTTCTAGCTTTTGGATTTCTGATGAAAGATTTAATGTTATTCTGAATATATTTACATTTGAAAGGAAGTTGGCAATTTTTTTACTCACAGATTTTTGTATTGTTTCTTTGTTTTGTGCTTTCAGTATCTTGACTATAATTTGTCATGAAGGGTTATTTTTTGGTCATGTCTATTTGGGCCTTTAAATGCTTGGATATTTGTTTCTTTCCCTAAAAGTGGGGAAATTTCTGCTCCAATTTTATTGAAAAAATTTTGAGGCATAAACACTCTTTGGCCCTGGCTGCCTTGGAATTTGCTATGTTCTAGGTTGGCCAGGGATTCTTGGAGATCTTCACATTTCTGTTTCCACCTGATATTAAAGATGTGCACATGCCTAGCAATTGCATTGAAATATCATATCTTTAGTTTCTGTCTCAGCTCTTTCCTCTCTTCTCTGCAGTCTTAGGTTTGGTCTCTGTAGCACATCCCAGAACACACTGGCTGTAATTGTGTGTTGCTTCCTCTTTTCTTTACTGTGCTCCAGTGTAGAATTTTCTCAGCCTTGTCCTCCAAACCTGATTGTCTCTTTCTGCTTGGTCTAATCTACAATATATTCTTCTTACAAGTTTTTTTTTTTTTTATGGATTTTTTTCCTTTCTAACCTTTCTGTTTACTGCACTTTTACCAAATGTCACTGTCCTTGCTGAATTTCTCAGCCATGGTGTGACTTTCTCATTCAAATTGTTGGCATTTTCCTCCAATTCCTGAGCTGAGCTGATTTGTTTATTTCATTGACCTACTTGTTTGTCTTTTCTTTGAGGTCTTTTGTTGACTTTATGGGCTTTGAAGGTTTGAGCTTTTGAGTTCTTCTCTTAGCAGTGGGACTCTCAGTTTGTTTGACTTTAGTCATGGAGTTGTGCTCCTTTGACTGATCCAGCTGTCTTATTTTCCCATGCTTCCTGGGCTTCAGTATTACAAGTCGTGTTGGTTTGATTATCTCCTAGGGTTGCATTCGTGGGTTATCTTGATGTTCTGCCTACATTGGAAGGTTCAGTCATTGGAACCACTTGGAAGGAGAGAATAGGCTTCTGCAAAGTCAGGACACCAAATCCTCCACGACACAGCCACAGGCTTAAAATCAGCTAAGCTCTTATAGTTTTGGTTGTGAGCCTCGCCTTTAATGGCTGAGCCATCTCTCCAACCATCTTACCAAGAGTAATATACAGATTCAATGCAATCCCCATAAAAATATTCCAACAGAATTCTTTACAGACCTTGAAAGGGCAATTCTACACTTTATATGAAAAAAAAAAAAAAAAACCTCAGGACAGGTAAAACAATGCTAAACAATAAAAGAACTTTTGGAGGTATCACCATTCCTGACCTCAAGCTGTACCACAGAGCAGTATTAATGAAAACTCCATGGTATTGGTATAGGAACAGACAGGTTGATCAGCAGATTCAAATTGAGAACTCAGAAATAAACCCACGCACCAATGAACACTTGGATTTTTAAAATTTGTTTTATTTATTTACATTCCAAATGTTGTGCCTCTTCCTGATCTCCCCTCCAAGAGTTCTTTACCCAGTCTCCCTTCCTTTTGGCCTCTGAGAGGGTGATTCTCCCACCCACACACCATCACTTCACCCACCCATCCCCACCTGCCCTCTGCCTCCAGTGTTCCCCTTCCCTGGAACATCCAGTTTCTATGTGATTAGTTGCATTCTCTTCCAATGAGGCTAGACAAGTCAGTCGTCTGCTGCATATGTACCAAAAGACAAAGACCAGGCCTAAGCCATGTATGCTCTTTGGTTGATGGCTTAGTCTCTGGGAGATATGAGGGGTCTGGGTTAATTGATACAGTTTTTCTTCCTATAGAGTCCCAATCCCTTTCAGTTCCTTCAGTCCTTCCTCTAACTCTTCCATATGGGTCCTGAACCTCACTCCAATGGTTGTCTATAAGTATCTGTATCTGTTTCAGTCAGATGTTGGTAGAGACTCTTAAAGGGCAGCTATGCAAGGCTCCTGTCTGCAAGCACAACATGACATCAGTAATAGTGTCAGGGTTTGGTGCCTGCCCATGTAATGGATCCAAGTTGGACTGCTCATAGGATGAATAGTATAAATGAACCACATTTTCTATATCCATTTCTCAGTTGATGGACATCTGGGTTGTTTCCAGCTTCTGGATATTAGAAATAAGGCTGCTATGAACACAGTGGAGCACATGGACACTTGATTTTTGACAGAAGCCAAAACCATACATTAGAAAAAAGAAAGCATCTTCAAAAATTGGTGCTGATCTAACTGTCTGCATGTACAAGATTGCAACTACAAGAAGTGCAGGGGTCGGGGATGGAGCAGAGATTAAGGGAATGGCCAACCAATGACTGTCCCAACTTGAGACCCATCCCAAGGGGGAGCACCAATCCCTGACAATATTAATAATGCTCTGTTATGCTTGCAGACGGGAGCCTCGCATAATTGTTCTCTGAGAAGTTCTACCCAGAAGCTGATTAAACAGCTATAGATTCCCATAGTCAAAAGTTGGGTGGAGGTTGGGAACTCTTACAGAAGAGTTGTGGGGAGGATTGAAGGCCTTGAAGGGAATAGAAATTCCATAGGAAAGCAACAGAATCAACTAATATAGATCCTTGGGGGCTTTCAGAGACTGATCCAAAGAACATACACAGGCCAGACCTAGGCCTCCCCTCACATATCTAGCAGATATGCAGCTAGGTCTTCATGCGGGTCCCCCAACAACTGGAACAGGAGCTCTCTCTAGAGCTGTGGCTTGTCTGTGGAATATGTTCTTGTCACTGGGCTGCTTTCTCTGGCCTCAGTGGGAAAGGATATGCATAGCCCCGCAGAGATTTGATGTTCTAGAGTAGGGGGATCCTCAGGGGGTGGGCTCCCAGCCTCTTGGAGTAAAAGAGGAGTGGGATAGGGGAGGGTCTATGTGAGGGGTTATGGAGGAGCAGAATTCTGGATGTAAAGTGAAAAAATAAATATAAAAAAGTAAAAATGTAAAAAAGAAGGAGAAAGCCAGCTGATCTCATTAACATAGCATTAATAACCACAAATTTGAAAGTAGCAATCACCTAGAAGATGATAGGAACATAAACCATTCAGGGTAAATGTGAATGATGAGAAGGAGACAGTAGGGAAAGGGAAGTGGAAAGGAAGGGAAGGGGAAAATACAGAGAAATGTTATGGGGAGATACAGAAAGAAGACATAAAAGTGAGAAAAGAAGAAAAAATTAACTCATAATCAGGAAAGCATGTGAAAAAAATTCACAAATTTAAAATAAAACTCCAAGGCATTTTTTGAAGAATAAAAAGAAATTTTCAAAATACTATTTAAACAGAGTAAAATGAAGAAAAAGAACATGAGATGTAAAAAAAAAAATAGATGGCAAAATAAAAAATGAATAAACGAAACTAGATTAACATAAAGTGTGCATAAAAACATAAACCCGAGCATTTTTAAGTGCCCACTACTCCACTCAGTAGAGAATCTGCCTGTTCTGCAGTTCTAAGATCAACCCGGGGATGACAGGGAGAACTGAGGTCACAGAGCTGTTCTCTGGCCTCCTCGCAGACTTCCTGGTATGTGTACTTCCACCACACACGTCATCCCTCATTTCTCTCTCTTTGTCTTCCCTCATTTCTCTCTCTTTGTCTTCCCTCATTTCTCTCTCTTTGTCTCTCTCATTGTCTCTCTGTCTCTGTCTCTGTGCCCCCCTCCACCAAATTTAAATTTTGCAAAGATTTTTTTTTTTTTAAGTTATGGGATTGGTAGGTTAGGAGTTCTCTAAATTAGAGTCTGGCAGAGGAACTCGGAGGAGACAGCTTAGTAGAACGGGAGGCGCTATATTTTTCTGTGACTTATGTTGGTGCTGAGCCTACCTTAGATGAGCGTCTCGCTATCTACGAGAGCTGTTGTAAGGTCCTACAACTTCCCTTCTCTGTGTGTCTGGAAGCTGTGCTGGCCACACACAGGTTTGTTGTCTGTGATCTGGGGATGCTGTGTTCTATGCCTCTATCAGAAGCTACCTAGGCTGTAGCCTGTAGGGCAGCTAATGTTCAAGATGGGGGTGTAAGCAGAGAGATCTGTCCAGATGGACCTATCTTTGTCCTCTCAACCCCTGTTAAGTTTTAATTAACCTGATGGAGGGTTGTGGCTGTGATATCAAGTAGTCCACTAAAGTTTCAGAGTTCCCTGACACAATAGTAGCAAATTCACTATAGATAGGTGGCTCCAGTCATTGATCCGTCTCACTCCTATGGCTGTCAAACTTGAAAGTTGTTGTCTATTGGTGTGGTCTGCTCCCTGTCATTAAGGATGAGAACCTTTCCCTGTACACATCACTGCCTAAGTCATGACTCCTGCTACTTCTATTGTCTGGCCAGCATTTGCACTTTCAGGACCGGCTTCCATGGTTCTCTCTCACACTCTGCGGTTATGGAAGGTTGAAATCAGGCTTCCTGACTTGTAATTATAGTCTGTTCTCAGGTCCCCAAGGCAGCTCAGTTTTATACACTAAGTTTCCCATTGGGATAGCACAGGTCACCAGCCTTTGTGCCAGCGGAATGCCTCTCCTCTCCTCTCCCACTAGGACATCTCTCATTTTTCTCACCAAAACCTGCAATTGAATTTGAGGCTTATGAGAGCTGAGCATGACCCGAGGGCAGAGCTGTCCGTACCTTCTCATGAGACTGTCTGACTTCTCCTTCAGATGAGGCATCTGCCTCCACTACTGTCCCATCACTCCCTTTGTGCATTCTCAGTGTCACACTTCATTTGGAATCAAACCTATACTTTCTCATCCCAAATGTTGTTCCTCTTCCTTGCTGTTTTAAAAACAAAATCCCAAATGTTCAATGTTACCAAATGAAAACTCAGGAGACAGAGGCTGTGGTCTCTAGCTCAGAGTGGCAGAGAAAACACCCAGCTGAACTTCCTCCTCAACCAATATCCCAAAAGGAAGAAAGCAAAACAAAACAGTTCTTCTAAATGCTGTCTTTAAAACCATTCCAACAGATTGTGCCTCCTTCCTACTTCCTGTGCATCTCTCTATCCATCCTTCTGACTTCCTCTCACTCTCTATGATTATTTTCTTAATAATCCTATGTTCATTTCTTGTTACTTGCTCTGCCTCTTGACTTATAGCTGACTTTATTCAATCTTGTTTATAATAAACAGAAAGCCCTCAGATTAAAGGTTTGTGCTAGGGCTGGGCCACATGGCAACTAGTAAAAGGATTTTCAAGTACAGGATCTCACAGAGTGAAAAATATGCTACACTCTTAGATTAAATGTAGGTGCTAGGGCTGAGCCACACCGCAGTTCAAGACAGGTTTTCTCAGTATACAATCTTGGGGTTCACAGTGTGACCAAACATCCTGTAACACGTCCCTTTGCCACCTGGAGGCAGCTTCTAACTTGCTGTTTATTTACAAGTTCCTAATCTGTCTAGGATGCATTTTATAAACCCAAACAGAACACGAATGTGATTTGTAGTGATGCTGCTGTCTGATGCTCGGGAGCAGTCACTGAGTGGTGTCTTATACATCTATGGGCACTTTGTTCCACCCAATAACAAGTTTGATTAAAGCACAAGAGCAACAATTAAAAAAAAATGAGAAGAGGGAGGAGGAAAGATAGAAATAAAGCTAAATTCAAGATGTAGATAGCTGACCACCATAGTCACTACTACCCCTTTACTGTCACTGAAACACATAAATCTAAGAACATTTACAAAAACTGAATGACAGAAAGATTAATCTACCCAACTTCCAAAGACAGCAAATGGCAGGCCTTGAACCTCTGACTCAGGGCATTTGAAGATTAATTTCAATACACTTTTAAGATACAGAATTCTGCATTGCTGCCATCAACGTGGATAGAATTACCTCTTTACTAAGCACTGTCCTATTTCCTTGCTCCCAGGAGTAGTGTTTCTTTTGTGACTCAGGAAGTTCCAATTCTGAGCATCACATGCCTTAGTTTCATCTCTTAAATCCATGACAGCCAATAATAAACATAAATTCTGAAT
This sequence comes from Mus pahari, assembly GCF_900095145.1. Classification (NCBI taxonomy): domain Eukaryota; kingdom Metazoa; phylum Chordata; class Mammalia; order Rodentia; family Muridae; genus Mus; species Mus pahari. Next base: position 127,350,039 of record NC_034590.1, on the reverse strand, counting down.
GAGACAAATGTTGACCATTTCTGATTCTGGCTTGTATTTGACTTACAACAAGCACTTAGTCCCAAAAAGTCTCAGGAGCCTTGTCTGAGGCTTATATAGGTAATAAATTCACCTGGATAACATATTCAGTGGAAGTCAGTGAGGACTACTGGCTTATTTCTAGAACTGCATTGTATAAAACCTTAACAAAGGACCATCAGCTAGTTGTGGAAACCGAAGAGTCCAGTAGTTAGCCCATTGTTTATGAAGGAAAATAATTTAACTTGGGGGAAGCCCAATTTTTCTCCAAGGATCAGTCTATATTCATTAGGTCAAAGGAACAACTTGTCAAATAAAACCACTTGATAGCTCATTTATCCTGATAAATAATCTAAATGTCCTCTGTCTCTCTCACTGTGTGTGTGTGTGTGTGTGTGTGTGTGTGTGTGTGTGTGTGTGTGTGTGTGTGTTCCGGTTGCTGTGATAAAAATGATTGGACAAAAGCAACAGAAGAGGAAAAAAAAAGCCTTACTTTAGCTTACTGGCTCAACAAAGGAAATCAGGCTTAGGAAGAATGAAGGGGACAAAGGATGATGTATAGTAACAGACACAGGGCACAAGAGCACAAAGCTGACACTACATTTCAATCCTCTTAATTGGTTACAACCTTTCAAAAGGAGAAGCAAAACCCTCTAAGTCTCTGCAGCCTACAGGGACATTCCTTTCCTTCTTAATGAGATTGAATGAGTCTCGAAATCATGGTCAGGAATATAGATCTTCCTGAGAAAGGTTTATATAACATGAAATCACCCATGTAATTCTGAGGTTATTACAAATACTTCTTAGGGAAAGCAACGCTATTAAGCCTCCTTTGGTAGCTTGATGAAGGAACTCCGTTTTCGGGATTGGGCAAATCAATATTTGAATTCTTGCCCTTGTAATTATCATCACATTAGATTATTCTATACTTGTAGCATCAGTCTAAGTCAAGAAAAAAAGATATGGGAAATGATGGGACTGTGCAGAAAGAAAGGAACCCACTTTACTCTAGAGTCTGGTTAAAGCCTCTTCCCGGCTGAGAATCAAAGATTCCAGCACAAATATCAACTCTCGCTTCAAAAGTCTCCAAAATAGAAATAATATTTTTATATGGAAAGATTATCAGATACACATGTTAACAATAAGCAAGGTTTATAGCTGAGGGTGTGTGATCTTAGGTAGGGTCTCCATTCACTCTTGGATATTTCTTGGGATTTTCATATGTAAGACCTTAAGGTTTTGTTTACAGTAACAATATCATCCTAACTTTCTGCACTTCTTCCTTCTAGAGTTTTGTCTTAGCCATTGTGATTCTATTTGGTGCACCTTGGACATGCTTCTGGGATGTGCTTTAAAGCTCTTAACCACACTGTAAGGATAGATTCAAACTCTGCCAAAACTGTATATATGGCCCTTGTAAAGCAAAAAGTATGAAGTTTTCTTGAAGAACCCAACACTACAGGGACCCTTTCCATTAACTGCCTCCCCCCCACCCCCAATGCTGGGATTATAGGCCAGTTACATCATGGCTGGCCTTAAGAATGATTAATGTGTATGTGTACTTTTTTCTATAGAAGGGGATTAAACCCAAGGCCTCACACACATGACTCTAATGCTTGATTCCTGAATGTCTTCAGCACATATAGCCACCATTTATCACAGCACTGGATTCGAATTTATCTTAGAACTTGGTGCTCCTTATTTTGAGGAAACAATCTTAGTATAGTAATATATTAAAATTAAGGTTTAGGCTTAGAGTTATTTAAATCATGATTTAGCATTCAAAAAGATCATATCTTGACCCTGAGCATATTTCTTTTATTTCCCTTACATATCTGGTTTAATTATTTAAAATTCATCTTATAAAGAGACTTTGTTCCACATATTATTGTTATCCTTGGAATGATGACAAGAAATTTTAATTTCTTCAAAGTATTCTTAACTGATGTTCCAAGCCAAGCTTGGTTTGGGTGTTCCAAATAAACTCTTCTTATAAAGCATTTTTAATAGCATTTGTGAGCATCTCCTCTCACTGAAAGCCAACATGTTCTGCATAAACAGTAAAACAAAATGGGGGCATGGTCCATTTAACAAAGAATGGCTATCAACTCTAATATGTCACTGTGTCACCACTTGTTTAATAGAGTGCAGGCAACTTCTAAAGAGGTCTGGAGTTATTCTCTAATTATTTCCATTAACTTTTTAAATTTGAGCTTTTTTACAATATTGGTTATGAATAGTAAAACTAAATCAAGTGGTACTAATAATAATTTTCAATTAAAAAACACAAGCTAGAAAATGAGCTGCTATCCCAGCCTAGTTATTTGAACTCACTCTCATACACACACACACACACACATACACACACACACATACACACACACACACATACACACACACACATACACACACACACACACATACACACACACACACACATACACACACATACACACACACACACACATACACACACATACACACACATACATGGAAAGAACTCAATACTTTTTGGTTATGTTGTTTTTTAATACATACACATCTGTTATTTGGTTTTAGACCACTGATTTCTGCTATAAATCTACCTTAAACGAGAATGTGTCCTTCTCAATATTATTTAAACTGTTCAGTCTCCAGTATGAACATGTCCAAAGGACAAGTGGAACCTCAGCACTAAGCTTATCAACCTTAAATCTTGCAATTCCAGGAAGGAGTGGATAGCTTCTGTTCAGTGGCAAATGCATGCCTTCTACATTCCTTAGAGTCTATGTATAGCAGAATTGTGAAGGCTGTTGGAAATTACAGACCTTCTTAGTGACCACTGGGTGTCAGATTGGTCAATCCCTCCATCCTGCTGAGCACTCTTGTCACAGGTTAAACATGGGTAATCTCAGAACTCTAAAACACTGATTCTGCAACATATGTGATTAACATGAGGACATTTCTCAGAGTGTGTAGCTCTTGAAAACAGGACCATCAGTAGATACTTTACGTTATTGTTCCCTAAGAGCTACAATGCCCTTTCTACTTCTGCATGTCTTCCTGATTAACATGTTAATTGATTGTTCCATGTAAAATTTAGTCACCTTTAAAAGATGGCAGTGTTTCTGGAAAGTAGAAAGAAAGAAAGAAAGAAAGAAAGAGAGAGAGAGAGAGAGAGAGAGAGAGAGAGAGAGAGAGAGAGAGAGANACACACACACATACACACATACACACATACACACATACACACACACGAATATATTTATTTATTATATGTGTATATATATGCATATGTATACATATATACACATATACATCTACATCTACATATACACATATAATCTACTCCCCTGAACACAAAATGTAGTTGAATAAATGCTGATATTTTATTATTGGATGTCAAGAGTAATTTTTCCCAGGGTTTGAATAATTTCAAACTCTTGCTTCAACCTTCTGTTCCTTGATCAATTCTCTCATGGGCACTGCTTGAAACTTTTGTGTGGTTTGGACTTTCAAGCATAGGTGGGTTAGGAATTAGGCCAGGGAGTTTGGTTTTGTAAGGATGGTGTTCTGGAACCGTGTATTCTCCAGATCTGAGAGATGTGAATCTCCTTCTTTTGTGTGTCTTGTGTGGAAGGGGAATGAATGAAAAGGGAAATCGAGGTAAGGCTACCTAGCGTGTCCTTGTTGGCCTTCCGTTGGGACTCCTTTGTTCAGAAGTTTTTCCATTTCTTAAATTTCAGCTAAGGAGAGAGGTGACAGAGATATTTTGTACCAAGAGATGGCAGCTAGTGACCATTGGCTCCCTATTGTAATGACAATGTGCAGAGTGTAGACTGTTGTTCAGAGTTCAGGTTTTAATCCCTCATAGTTTCACAATCCAGAAATGCCTTAAACATTTTTTCTAGATATTATGTGATATTTTATATAATTTCTATGATGGTATAATCTAAAATTGCAGGTATAAATGAAAGAAGAATGAACAGTACAAGTATGTGCTTCTGTGCCGGAAGTAGGAAATTCTTCTCTTCTTCTATTACTCAACTTTTCAAATTTTCCCCTGGTATTTTCAATAATAAAATAAATAATAGAACAAATGGAACAGAATGTTCAGGAAATAAAATTCAAACCTTAGGTAAAGCATAGTTCCAATACATAAGCACTAGGTTGTGGGAAGAAAAATCGTAGTTTTATAGTCTGTTTATTGAACCTAAAACCCTTGGCAGGTACTGACACCCTCACACACCCAAACACACACAGGTATATACATAGTGGAGGAAGAATGATTTGAAGGCAGTTCAGTTCATAAGGTGCTTGCTATACAAGCATGGAGACCTGAATTCATATCCTTAGTGACCATTTAAAAATCTGAGCATGACAGAACATAACTGTATAGTTCTAGCACTGGAGACAAGAGGAGCCATGGGACATGGTGGGTAATCAACCTAGATGAATGCATGGTGCCTTGAACAAGGTGGAAATTGATTAAGGAAGACATCTACTGTTCTCTGACTTCCACACAAATACCGATACATCTGTATGTACACGACCACAGCCCCTCCCCCCTACACAAACATGCATACTTACAAAGAATCAGGAACTCCATATAGTTTAAATTAGAACTGAATGGTGGTTTGGATCTCTGCCATTTCTTCCTTCTTCCTTGAAAGGAATTGCCATTTCACTGGACATATGGGTTCCTACCCTAAGTTCTAGTGAGACTTTCATCCTGGGTCAGGGCTGGACCATGTTACTTGGGAAGATATGAAGACGTTAAGTCCAGCATCTTACTCTTGCTCCACTAAGAATGACTTGCCCTCAGTCCTGTGGATTCTGATCTACAAAATGTTTTTGTAGCTACTGACCTAATCCTAATGATATCACCTTTTTTTTTTTTTTTTTTGTCTTGACTACTGATGGTCAAATATGAACATGACCTTGGAACATGTTCTTGGATCATGCTAACTAGCTGTTTGTTGAGCATCTGTGAACTTCAGGAGGGCAATTATGAGCAGTCACTCTGCCTCACCCCAACCATGCCATGGTGGCAGATTTAGTGCAGCATCCTGTCCAAATAAACTTGAATTCTGCTTCAAATTCTTTTAGATGGAAAACCGTTGGAAGAAGCAAGCTATCTTGGCCCCCAAATTCTTACTGCAACCCATTTTTAAAATAATCAATACTATCTTAAAAAAAAATAGGTGTGTGGTAGGTAATAATGAATGCACACTTTTAGTAACAGTCCAGGGTTAATGTTTTCAACTAAGAAACGTTCAATCTTGTCTGCTTAATGTGCCATTTATCTCTTGCATTTGGAGATTGTCCATGATGGCGATTAAATTATCTTTCTCATATTTATTTATTTATGACTGCAAGGAATGCACAATCAATATTCTAAGAATGTAACCAACTATTTGGCATGTATGGAAATAAGTGCAAGATTGAGTAGATGCAGCTTAGAACATTTCATTCTCTGAAATCTTAGTTGAAAATGCCCGATTGAGCTAGAGCAAGCCTCATCTGAACAGAAAAAGCCCCCTACCTCACTAATAAAACTTTCAGATTTTTTGATTGAATGCCATTTGAAATTACCCTCATCATGTTAACTTGTGATAGGTAGCGTGCAGTAGGGCTGCCTCTCGACATGACCCTATTAGAGATTGCCACTTGTGAGGAAATCTATTCAAAGCAGAGTCTGTATTAAGCTGGATACCAGGTCAAATGACACTATTTGGGGGAAAAAATGGAGAGGTACTTCAGCCTAATGACTTGTGAAAAGTTAAGTAACAACAAATTCCATGAATATGAAATTGTCGGAAGAATGCTCTCATCACGGCTTTCACCCCTCAGCTCTCTGCGCAGAAGGTAGTGGCAAGGATTAGAAATAGCTCCTGCTGGCATGCCTGTCTTGCCTTTGCTCTGAAAGGATGCCTTTGAAGATTGCAATTTTATAGCATGTGAGATGGAAAGAGGAGACTTCAGTTTGGGGTTCTTGAAAATTCCTTTTAGCCAGTAAAAGGGAAAGGTAGAAAGTGCAGAGTGAGTAGTCTGACATTTCTTACCTATTTTTGCTTTGCAGAACCTTTGTATATTCATGTGGGCGACTGCAGACATGTTGACAGTTTCAGCCGGAAGCTAGGGAAATCTCGGGGAAAAAGTAAAAACCTGCTTTCTGCATTAATAAATGGTGGGAATATGTTTGGGGTACATATATGAATTTATGCTTGGTTCCTGAAAATTCAATTTTTGTACACTTCACTGAAATATAATATGTGTTAATATAACAGTATCACAGAGTACATTGATCTTCAAAGCATATCAATAGCTAAGGATACAGGTAAGGAGTGCGAGGCTCCCTATACGTTAACAAGCAGAACACATCTTGTGTAAAAGCCCCAAGATCAAGAAATAACCCACACAACTTTCTCACATTTCCCTCCAGCCTTGACTCTGCCAGAGGTCATTGCATCCCTTGGTTTCTAGATTCTACCTATCATTCCTATCACCTCCAGCATGGAATGGCTCTGTGTGGACCCTTTTGAGCCTGGTATCCTAGACTCAAGGTCACCCTTATCAGATATACCTCTAACTGTCATATTTACTTTATTTCATTCTCTTTGTTATGTGTTTTCATTATGCAATTATCTACTTTATCTATTTGTGATGAACACTGTAGCTAGGACAAGTACCATAGTTGTGAGGATTCGGGGATGGGGCCCCCTGGTAAGCTGTTGGCTGTGTCAGTAGGAATAGGATTTCTAGGTCACTGGGTGTGGCTAGAGCTCCTTGTGAGTGAATATGGGTGACCAGTCATCTAAAATGGTGGCTGTTGACTCTCCTGTCAACTGTACGTGGGAGTTCCTACTACTTTCACCTGACCCCTGCCAGCTCCCGCCTTTTTATTTTACTCTTGTGGATGAGTGGCCCTTGGCAGATTTGTGGTTGTTGAGAATATGGAAATATTCCCTTCCTACTCCTGGATTCAGTGCACAGAGTACAAGAATGGTCTTGGTTAGGTTTCTCAATTGCTCTTAGCTCTGGTAATGGGTTTGTATACAGAGTGGCAAAACTGGTGAAATTGAGGTCTGTGTGAAGTCTGAGACCCAATGCTTCAGGAGGAGAAGACACACCTCTCTGCTAGGCTTCCTTTTGGTGTCTTTGCTATGCATCTGTGCTTTCTAGGGGACTATGTAATAGAATGCAGGTCTTTTCTAGATGCTGACCCTTAAAGCCCCTTGTCACCACTGGGGGCTTAGGGAATCTCAGCTCCCACTTTATGGATCTGTCATGTGCAAGGGATGCTGTGTAGCAGCAGCTCTTCATGTCAGTTTGCTGGATGACTTCCCCCAGTCATTACAACAGCTCCCCGAGAGTTAGTTTTTTTCTCAATCTTTGCACAGCTCAGTGGCACAAAGTGTGCCTGAGACAAGCTCTGGGAAGCCCAAGACTATGTACAGTGCCTTGGGATCTTCCCAGACCCATACGGGACATCTCTTTCACTGTGAAACCCTTTGTTTATATGGCTAAGATGAGAGATAATTGACTGAAGGTACTTCAGAAGATGAGCATTAGCTTCTAAATGTAGTCTCCTCATTTGAGTCTTTCTTATCTGCTTCTGGATTAGAGCAGTCCTCCCTCACCCATGAAGACAGTAAGTGGATGCATAAGGCATTCTATACCTGTAGGTGTGTGTGAATATAGATTATACTGGACTGTATATAGACTTTTTCCTATGTACACATACCTATGATAAAATTTTATGTATAAATTAGGCACAGGGGTTGAAATAAGCAGGATAATAATATGCTTTAATAAAAGTGACATAAGCTGATGAATTACTTCTTCTGAAATTTTCCATTTATTATTTATGGGGCATATTTCACCCCAGGTAGGTGAAGCAATCAAAGGGGAAAGCACAGGTAAGAAAAAGATGCTGTCCTGTGGGGGTGAGCAGACACAACTGCTTCATTCCTTACATTATCTCCTCTAAGCTATGGCTTACTTTTACTGTGATCTCTTGGCTTTATGGGCTTGGGATTGAAATTTACATCCATCTACGATCATTATGAGAAACCACCAGCTCTTCTTTGTACCTGAGACAGTCCAGCTATTGTCCATCTGGATCTAGTACCCAGAGACTTAATTTGCTGTCGTTAACACATTCAAGAGGTGGACTGACTTTGGGTGGTATCTGGGATGTGTCTTCCTATACATTGCTGCTTAAATGGGAGAAGAGATAGAGAAAAGGAAAGAAGGGGGCGGGGAGAGAGGAGAAAAAGAGAGGGAGGAAAGGAGGGAGGGAGAGGGAGAGAGAGAAAGAGAGAGGGGGGAATGAGGAGGAGGATGTGAAAGTACTGGAAATGTGGTTCTGTATTAAAGTACTGCCCCCATTCCCTTCTGTATCTGTATTTGGCATGTATTCAGAAGGTACAATACAATACAGTACAACAGAGAGGAATGAGGACGAAGATGTGAAAGTACTGGAAATGTGGTTCTGTATTAAAGTACTGTCCCCATTCCCTTCTGTATCTGTATTTGGCATGTATTCAGAAGGTACAATACAACAGTTAGAGAACATCCCCTGCCCAGGAGGTCTTAATATCACCACGTAATAATCTCTCTTTCCATCTTTCTTAAGAATATGAAAATCACAGTCTGAGTACTAAGCAAGTTCTCAAAAGATATGTGGGCTTATTTCCAAGAAGATAATTTATACACAATGGAACAGGAGAACATAGTGTGTCATGTTGATAAAACTGATATGAAAATTCCCATTTTCACATGTATCCTTTGCCAGACTGCCCAACTGAGGTAATAATATTGTGGTGAATAGTAAAGAAAAGCTTTTGTATTCTCCTCTCCTAGGATACTGTCTCCTAGTATTTAGTCAGGAAATGTGCCTGGTGCTCTTTCCTCTTCACACTCAGGGGCAAGTAAGGTAAAGCAGGCTTGGAACTGGATTTGCTGGCATGTTAGATGCACTGTCCTGACAGGTAGACCAATGGAATAGAATTGAGGACCCAGAAATGAACCCACACAGCTATGGTCACCTGATCTTTGGCAAGGGAGCTAGAACCATCCAGTGGAAAAAAGACAGCATTTTCAACAAATGGTGCTGGCACAACTGGCAATTATCATGGAGAAGAATGCAAATTGATCCAATCTTATCTCCTTGTACTAAGGTCAAGTCTATGTGGATCAAGGAACTCCACATAAAACCAGAGACACTGAAACTTATAGAGGAGAAAGTGGGGGAAAAGCCTCGAAGATATGGGCAAAGGAAAAAAATTCCTGAATAGAACAATGGCTTGTGCTGTAAGATCGGGAATTGACAAATGGGACCTCATAAAATTGCAAAGCTTCTGTAAGGCAAAAGACACTGTAAATAAGACAAAAAAGGCCACCAACAGATTGAGAAAGGATCTTTACCAATCCTAAATCAGATAGGGGACTAATATTCAATATATATAAAGAACTCAAGAAGGTTGACTCCAGAAAATCAAATAACCCCATTAAAAAATGGGGCACAGAGCTAAACAAAGAATTCTCAACTGAGGAATATCGAATGGCTGAGGAGCACCTGAAAAAAATGTTCAACATCCTTAATCATCAGGGAAACACAAATCAAAGCAACCTTGAGATTCCACCTCACACCAGTCAGAATGGCTAAGATCAAAAAATTCAGGTGACAGCAGATGCTGGTGAGGATGTGGAGAAAGAGGAAAACTCCATTTTTGGTGGGATTACAAACTTGAACAACCACTATGGAAATCAGTCTGGCAGTTCCTCAGAAAAGTGTACATAGTACTACCAGAGGATCCAGCAATACCTCTTCTGGGCATATATCCAGAAGATGTTCCAACAGGTAATAAGAACACATGCTCCACTATATTCATAGCAGCCTTATTTATAATAGCCAGAAGCTAGAAAGAACCCAGATATCCCTCAACAGAGNAATGGATACAGAAAATGTGGTACATGTACACAATGGAGTACTACTCAGCTATTAAAAACAATGAATTTATGAAATTCCTAGACAAATGGATGGATCTGGAAGGTATCATCCTGAAGGCGGTAACCCAATCACAAAAGAACTCACATGATATGCACTCACTGATAAGTGGATATTCGCCCAGAAACTTAGAATACCCAAGATACAATTTGCAAAACACATGAAACTCAAGAAGAATGAAGACCAAAGTGTGGACACTTCGCTCCTTCTTAGAATTGGGAACAAAACACCCATGGAAGGAGTTACAGAGCCAAAGTTTGGAGCTGAGATGAAAGGATAGACCATCCAGAGACTGCCACACCCAGGGATTCATCCAGCTACCAAACGCAGACACTATTGCATATGCCAGCAAGATTTTGCTGAAAGGACCCTGATATAGCTGTCTCTTGTGAGGCTATGTCAGTGCCTGGCAAACACAGAAGTGGATGCTCACAGTCAGCTCTTGGATGGAACACAGGGCCCCCAATAGAGGAGCTAGAGAAAGTACCCAAGGAGCTGAAGGGGTCTGCAACCCTATAGTTGGAACAACAACATGAACTAACCAGTACCCCCAGAGCTCGTGTCTCTAGCTGCATATGTAGCAGAAGATGGCCTAGTCAGCCATCATTGGGAAGAGAGGCCCCTTGGTCTTACAAACTTTATATGCCCCAGTACAAGGGAACACCAGGACCAAGAAGTGGGAGTGGGTGGGTAGGGGAGCAGGGTGGGTATAGGAGATTTTGGGCATAGCATTTGAAATGTAACTGAAGTAAATACCTAATAAAAAATTGGAAAATAAAAAGAAGAAGCAGCTGTCCTTTGTCAGGCAGCTGTGGTAAATAGCCATTAAGAGCCATTTTGATTGGTCACTTTTCCTTGATATCCTAAAGTTTCCATTTACTACCATCAAGTGATGAAAATATGTCTTAGTATATAAAAGCCAAGGGATATAATTCTTAATTTTTCCCCTTTATATTTGTACTATTAGCTCATTCCTTAACACTGACTTCTTTATGCTTCTTAAGTGTGAGGCTTCTTTTGTCTTCATGTCACAATAGCTTTCTCTAGACAGATCAGAGATTATTTTATTGCCCGGTTACCCTACATATGTGAGAACACAAGCACAAAGGGAAATTAATCACAGCCCATCATTCTAAGGCATTGTCTGTCTAGGCGTTGACATCATCATGGAAATCAAAGCGAAGTGAAGAATCACTGGTGTTGGGACAGAAGAAATACGATGAGACATGGGGATGATTCAGTGCTTCTCACGTTGGGGATGGCTCAAGTTTTTCCTTTACAAAAAGCTACACGAATTTGGGGTTAGACATAGAAGTAGCTATCCAAAGGCAGAGAGTACTCAGGAAGTGAAACAGGACCTAAAGCTTCAGAAATGCGCAACCCCCTAGGATTGCTACCATCCTTGAGAATGGTGAGTAGGCTAGAGCTGACGTCCCAGGAGAGAGGTAGATGTTCACACTCCAGGTGGTAGAGCTGGTTGTGCTCAAGATGGCAGGGAAGGCACACTTGCAGGGACATTTGGCATCCCACACATCAATCACGGTGGTGTTGCTTCTTGAGGTGACCAGTTGTGACCCTGAATTGTTGGTATACAAGGTAAAATTAGCTAGTATGAAACTGAATGCCTTATGCTCTTCGGCTATGTAAGACAAGCTACAAGGAAGCAAGCTGGATCCAAAGCATGTGTTAGGACATGCAGCCACATGCTAGGACTAGTGGAGAAGTATAGGAAATGGGGTTCTTCAAGGGAAACCTTGACATCACTCCAGAAGAAGTATGGTGATGATTAAGGTATCAACAGGTTTGATTAGAATAAATAAAGGATGTTTTCACTCATAAAAGTAATTCAGAAAAACATTTTAGAGGATAATCAGTTTATTTTTATATTGGATTTTGTCTACTTGAGCTGGCTATTTAAACACAAGCTATCTAATACTTTACGTATATTCAGGTTTTTTGTTGATTAATAAGCCCATTGACATTTCTCACTGTGAAGGTGGATCTCATCTGACTGTGCAAGAAAAGGGAGAGTGTCTAGGAAGAGAAATAGTCCCAAATGCTCACTAAGACTCAGGAAAGGTTTCCCTGAAATTCTCCTTCCTTATTGGAGCTCTTGAAATGATTTTGCCTTAGTTTTTCATGGTGTATTTCACAAGGATAGTGAAAATAAAATTACATATAAATATTCACTCCATTGATTAAGAGGAATCAGTGATACTTTGACAGCAGCAGCTTCCCTGGAATGAATACAACTAAAGCAGTGTGGAGAGTTTCAGTATTGGAGACATTTCTAAGATTTGACAAGCTGGACCTTTTGAAATAGCTGAAACCAGCCACAGGTCTGACTGCTTGTTGCAGGTGGCTGCCTTTCCAAAGGTGACTGATAAACAAAGCTGCATTTGACCTACAAGAGAGAACAAGGTTCAAGGATGCAATAGTTCTTACAAAAGATGGGGGTGAAACAGGGTCAAAAATCTCAGGTTTGTTGAATGGCAAAACCGACCTCATGTGACCCATAATAATTGCAGGTAAGCGTGTAAACTATTACATAGTACCTGAAGTAGAATTTTTCTGTAACTTTGCGTGCTACTATGTATCCTATTTCTTACTGCTAGTTCATATACTCTCAGGTTATATAAGTCATTCTAAACAAAGGTAATTTTTGCCCCCACAGAACACCTGGCAATGTCTTGGGACTTGTTTGTTTATTATGTATGTATATGTGTATGTGTGTGTGTGTGTATGTATGTATGTATTTACTTATTTATTTATATTTTGTATTTACAAGGGATTTAAGGAAATTATTAGTGACAATCTGTGGCAAAGGCTAGAGATACCGCAAATCATCTTGCACAATATAAGCATTTCCCTCCACACAGAATCTTCTGGACAAAATGTCAGTATAGTGGAGGCTAAGAAACCATGGGTTGAGGACAAAATTAATAACATTTGCCTTACAAAGCATAAAACCAATTTTCTGAGTTGATTTCCCACTCTGGATCAAATTCCTTTCTTGGTAGTTACATGGTGGGGTGGCCATGCTGTGTGTGCAGGTATGTGCATGCATTACATTGCTTGCGTTCATCTAAGTAGTGGGGATTGGATTAGTTATATTTTAAACCAAACACATTGGAGATGGGATGGAATTAAGCTATTCCAGTCTTTAATTTTTTTCACATGCATAAAGGCAACAAAACCTTGAAATTCAACGACACAGACCACTGGGTTTTGATTGACTGTATAGCCTACTGCTCTTTTTATATTTTGTTTTGTATTTGTTTTAAAGACTTGTTGATGGACTATGCTTTGGCATTGCATTATTATTTACAAAACACTTTCATATACATTTTTCTATTTAATACCATGAAAGTAAATGTCAGTTTGTACTCCTCCATTTTTAGAAATGAAGACATGGAAGCCAGTCACAAAGTGCTTTTCCAGTGTGAAAAACTTGCTAGTTTTAAAGTCAAAGCAATGATTCATTTGTTCCTGGAAATCTGACTAATGTTTACTAGGCTTCTACCATGCACTGCATACTATAATAAAATCCCACAATGACATGTAAACCAATCTGTACTGAACCCACAGCAAGAGCTTCAGCTCTTAAGATTGGAATTTGAGCACAGGAGCAATTCTAAAAATAGAGAAATGTTTGCACTTGACATTTTAACAGCATGGTGGTATTTATTATCATAGGGTTCTAAGAGTTGTAAATTACCCTGGGGCAGAAGAAATCCTTACTAATTAATATCTTACAGTGTTAACAGTGGCAAAGTTCTCATTTTTAATGTCATATCTCTGTATCTAGTGATTTCCCCTTGACTCTACTGGTTGTGGATCTCGGATCAAGAAAACAAAGCAGAGAAGTAATGTGAGCTGATTCTCCAGAAAGGATTAAATTTCTTTCTTGAGTACTTGAGCAGGTAGCTATGTTGGTACAGTGTATACTTATACCTGTTTTCCTCATGTGAAATGTTTAATACATCTGTTATTCTTCACATATGCAATTTTACATACTTAACAAATTCCAGATGATAAAGGCCAGAAAAGATTCCATATTTGATATTTTTCATGCAAGAGAGATAGTCATTAAATCAGAAACCATTAGTAGGAGGAAAAAAATAAAAAAAAATAGGAAAAAAAGAAAGTCAATTCTCAGGGATTCTATGTGCAGCTCTATAGACATCCACACCAAATGTCTTACCTATCTTCTTCACATAGTTCTGTGTCTGATGAAAAGTTGGGTGAATAGCCAGTGACTTGTATGGGTATATTCTGTTTTTTGTCCTATGAGCCCCATGTTTTAGGACACCTTTAAATTCTAGAAAAAAAGTGACACTTGATCACCCTAGAATCACATGACACATATGAGCACTCATATGAGTAAAGGCTGCTGATGAACCAGGTGTTATATCTAAGTTCCCAAGATAAATGTTTATCAAAATGGACCTTTGTTTCTTCCATAGGATTGTGAGGTCAGTTGACTGAATTTAATTAATCCTCTATCTAGTCATCTACTCAAAGGACCTTTCCCATCTCCTTTTGATGTTAGTCTTTCCCAGTTAATTATTTTTTTATAAACCTACTCTCTTGTCCACTTGACTCCCAAACATACCACTTTGAAATGTTTTTTAAGATCATAATTAAATTATAACCATATTCTCCCCGTTTCTTAGTCCAAACTCTCCCAAATACCCCTTCCCAGTCTTCTTCAAACTTACTTTCACTGTTATTGGATGGATATATGTATATGCATATATATATAATCTGGTCCCTCTGTATAGTGTTACTTGTAAGTATGTATTTGAGGGTTCACCATTTGGCACTGGACAGCCACGAGTTGTACTCATCCCTGGGGAAGGCCACCTCTCTCACTCCCTGCTTTCCTCAGTTGCCTATAGTTTTTTGTGTAGGGTTGAGGCCCCACAAATTCTCGAGCTCACTTCTATCCAGTTTGGCATGCTCACTAGTGCTGTTCTTGTTTGTTCAGCTCACATTTGGGCAGTTATGTTGGTGAGACTTCATAGATGTAGCCTCTGATATTGCTAGGAGACACAATCTCACAGCAAACTGGCTCTTAAAATCTTTCCACGTTCTCTTCTGAAATGTTTCCTGAACATTAGGTGCAAGAAATTTTGTAGATGGATCCATTGTGACTGAGCTCCACAATTGTGTTTTGATTGGCTGTGGTTTTCTGCAATGCTCTCCATGTGTTGCAAACTTTCCTTCATGATGGGTGACTATCACACTTATCCGTGGGTATAAGGACAGATGTTTATAGATTATTGTCGGGATTATCTGCTTTAGTAAATTAGCCTCTGTCTAGTCCTTTGTTAGAAGATGCTTCCCACCTTTTTCTGCCAGTCAATTTATCTATCTTCTCCTATCAATTTCTCAATTGACTATTTATTATTAGAAAGATTCTGCATTTTATTCATTGGACCACTACTTTGGATGCCACTTCACAGCACTTCATAAACTTTCCCAAATACCTTGTGAAGGGCTTTGGTTGCTTGAAATGGAAATCTGCCTGAATTCCAAGATTTTTTTTTGAAGTTGAAAAAATAAACAAACAAACAAACAAAGAAAAAACAACAGAAAGGGTGATGTGCATGTTGAGTACGAAATGTCAGGAACATGAGCACATTTATTGAAACATCTGCCACATGTGTGAATCATGCTTTCAGGGACAGAAAAAGTTTAGTATTCATTTTTATGCCCCAGTAACACTACAAGAAGAATTCTAGTCTGTAGCAAGCATATCTGTGACATGGCTGGTTCAATTGCCATGATAACTAGACACGATCTCTAAACTTTGTAAGAATCCCATTTTTGTGTTTGAAGTGCCCAGAAAAAGACAAATGTTTGCTAAAATGTGAAAAGTATATCTTCTTTATAAATGGCAGGCATCTTATCAGTGCTTATCTGACCATCCTAAGAATGCTCACATAATGAGATTCTGCACCACAGCAAAAGAATAGCTTTAATGAAAGCCAGACAATAACTACTGCTGAGCATGTAGAGAAACCTGAGCCTCCTGCTTCTGGAAATGGGAAATGGCACAGCCACTGTATAACACAGTTTGTCACATTCTCAAAATTTAAACATAGGCATTTTCTAACACTCAGAAATTCAATTTTGGCGTTCCTTGCAGAGAAATGAAATAGAATGGCTAGATAAAAACTTGCACACAACATGACCATTCATAGCAACTTTGCTCATAATCAAGGATAATTAGCAGGGACCCAAATTCCCATCAGGTGTTGATAGATATGCAAGTCATAGAATAGTCATACAATAAAATTATTTTGGGGATGGGCAGGGAGTATTAAAGATTGAACTCAGAGCCTCTCACTTGCTAGGCAGGTGACCTACCACTGAGCTAAATCCTCAGCTTCATAAGATGGAATATCATTGTAATGCAAAAGACTGAAATATTGGCCCATATTTTGATATTGTTAAGCCTAAAAACAGTTGGTTAAATGAGAAACTAAGTAAATTGATCACATTTATATCTTTTAACTTTACTTATATACATGATCTTTTTATATGAAAGTCAAGAAAAGGCAAACATAGATCAGGAGATGCCTGAGCCCAGTCCTCTGGATGCAGAGGGGTTATAAGTAGACTGAAGTCTTTTTCTGAGTGATAAATGTGTTCTAAAATTAGACAGTTGGTGCTGATAGTTGTATAACTCTGTAAGTTTATTAAAAACTGTTAAATTATTTACTTAAAATTGGCAAATTTTATTAAGTCCAACAGGGTGCTGTAACTTAATTTAAAATAGAAAATTATTTCCACTTATTGTTCTTAAAATAACAGAATCAAGAACACAACACAGGTTCAGACACCAATAAGTGTAATTTGAGATTGGATTCTGTAGCAAAGAAACCACTGTAGTAAATGGCAGGCATTCTCTGTCACTTTGTTTTGGCTGGCAGGCCCCTCTTTTAACAGTCTAGCACGTGTTAGTTCTTTCTGTCTTTGTCTCATCACTAGGTAATCATTTGCTGACATTTAAAGTAAGAGTGCTAATGTAGTAGAGATATAATTTGAAGAGTTTGGATGATTTGCACAGTGAGAAGACAAAAACCTAGGAGGGATCTGGAGATGTAGCTCAATTGGTAGAATGCTTGCTTATCAGACTCAAAGCCTCAGGTTCCACCCCAGCACCATAGGCACTAAATCTATCCTTATAATTCCAGCAATTAGAAGATGAACACAAGATGATGTATATATATATATATATCACATATATATATGGATGATTGTCTTTGGCTACATAGTGAGTTCCAGGCCATACTATATATGACACCATCTTAAAAAATGCCAAGGGGAACCCTTCCAAATACAATTCGTGGCATTTTGTCCTTCAGGCTAATGACATTTGGAATCCTCTAGTCTGTCCACAAGTTACTCATACTGACAGGGCAGATACCAGGTTTTACGGTCAAACTCCAACAAAGTATAAGCCAAGTGCTCTGGACACCTGCCGTGGGCAAAAGAAGGAAGGGGATTTATAGTCAACAATAGAAAGGAGCGAATGAGAGACAAGATTTACATTTTTCTTGAGGCTTCTGAAGATGCCCTTGAAGTTTGGAGGCTGATTTGACTTCCCCTCAGTCTCTTTTTCCCAACACGGTGCCTACTTGCCTTTGCTTCAGAAAGATACAGGCAGATCAGAAATTTAAGTTCATCTTTGGCTGCCATATTTTAGCATAATACCTGGAAGTCACCCCCTTCGTACAAAGCAGAGAGACCAAATCAAAGCAGCAAATGGAATGTGGAGCTTATTTGCAGATTGTTGCCGAGGAAATCTAATCACCAGTCTGCTGAAACTCCATCATTATTTCCCTTGACAAGAACACCACAGACTTAAATTTTTCAAAGGAGGGAGAAGTGGCCATAATCCAACTATAACAGTAACAGCCAATTTTGCTGTGATGGGAAGAGGGGCTGTATTAGTGCCAATACATTAACCAACTTCCCAAGTGCAGTGGGAAGCTGATTGCCATTATAATTCCCACAGCACTCCTCTGTGAAGGTAACTGAATTGCTTGAGTAAAGTTCACTCCCAGCTCTGCTCGTCTAGTGGGTAGAGGATGGAGAGAGAAGGGATGAGACACATTCTGTGTGTGAGAGAGTCCTGTGCAAATCACCAGCTAGTATGCATCTTGGATGGCATTAACAATATAAGAGGGAGGATGCCTACAGTGGAATAAAAGTACCACACATTCTTTCCCTCCATTTTAAAGAGATGGTGCCTACATCCTCTGTCCTTGGATGTATGTCGGTTCTGTGATGACTTTGATGGAACAAGATGGAAGTGACATTGCACCAACTCTAGAACAAAGATCTTAAGGGACAGACAACTTTTAATCTCTTGCTTCCTAGGAATCCTGGATGCTTTCCTAGACAAGTCCCACTACTGTCCAATCTCTAGGTTGGAGGGAAAACATGCCAGTGGTTCAACTGAATGTCCCCACAGGGTCTATTTTTTAATCTATCTATACTAGAGTAGGTATATTCAGGGGACTAAGAACCTATCGGATGACACAAATGAGTCTACTCAGGGGATGTATAACTGTAAACCAAATGACACAAGCTAATGGCATATGCAGCAGAAGAACTGCAGGGCTGAGCTCTGCCCAAACTCCTCACCTATAAATGCAAGATGGGAATTTAATTAGTTGGTATATTTATGCTGCTAAATTTGCAGATAATTTCAATAAAGATCCAAACAGCTACTGCAAAGATGTTGAAAAATAAAGTAGAATAATAAAAATGCTTATTAAATAGTAGCCTTTAATGGTATTTTATTACAGATCTTCATAATACTAATGAGAAGTAAATACTGTAGCTTTTCCTTGTTTTAAAAAAAGACATCTTTTAAAATAAGTTAGACATCCAAGTTTCCTGTGACCTGCAGGTTTTATTTTTTTAAGAACAGATGGAATCAGCCTGAAGAGATGGCTTAGTACTTAAAAGCATTGGTTGCCCTTCCAGAGGACACAGGGTTCAATTCTTAGTACCCATGTGGTGACTTGCTGGTCCTGGAATTAGAGATCTATGATCCTCAGTATCATCTAATAGTTGCATGAACTTCCACAACTTACTTCCTGTTGTTTCAGTGAACTTGAGTCTCTTCTAAGAGTTGAGTATATGTTGGTAACTTCACCCAATGAGATAATTTCCCAAATGAGAAACTGAAGAATATGGTTAAATAACTTTGTCAAGATCACACAATTAATGCCAGGATGGACCCAAGGTTTATGTTAGACATTCTGGAATCTGAGCTTACAATCTTAAACACTAGGTTTTCTTCATGGATACAAGATAACCTGCTGTGTTCCATCAAAAATCCCATTGTCAGCCATGTATTTTTCTGCTGCTTCCTAGCTTTATTCAAATTTGATATGTATGGTGCCAATTATTCATTTTAAGTGCTTAAAATTGCCGACAAGACTGGGTGTACACATGGTAGCAACAGCCTGGAGCCTTTTCGTGGTTTCTGCCAAGAATGTAGAAAAAGTGCTTTTGTGTGTCTTAGAGGCCCACACTGACTGCACGATTTTGACTCTTATTTCCACAATGACAGTTCACCCGTCTCCTACCATGCGAGGACACCCCTTCCTCATTAGACCTGCAACACTTTAGAACTACTACCTGGTTCTTAGTTCCCTTCTTTGCACCTTGTACTTCCTCAGGATGCTGACTGGAGCGCAGAACTTCTGAGCCACTCTGTGTGGTCGAGGATTGACTTCTCACGTTGTGAGTAAGTAGAGAAGACAGATGCAGCTGGCAGCAGTAATGACCCACATCCTCCATGTGCCTACAGCCTTCTTAGAACATCACTTCATATATTTTCTTGTTTACTCACTCAGTGGGGAATATTAAAATATCAGTGAGAGTTTGAGTCATCCCTCTGCCACCATCCTTCTCTCATCCTAAATGTCACGATAAAGTGTCGTTTAACCCAGAAATAAAAAATTATCTTAGTGATCTGTTTTTTTTTTTTTTAAAGTATTGTCAACAGAAGTGAAAACAATGTAATGTGCCAGGGAAAAGAAAATCACCCATGAACTGAGGATGGTCGGAGAACTGACTAACTTCATATGAAAACCAAAGAGGGCCAGAGGAGTGGTTTATTTTGTAATACTAACACTTATTCACAGGTTCAGACTCTCTGCAGGACATCTCAGTTTAGAAGAACAGGTTTTGTTCATATTATGTTATAGTATATAGTACCTCTGTTAAAAAAAAAAAAAAGACAAGATATTCATTTTACAGTGTTTGCAAGCTCTGCCTAGATTGAGAAGTGAGTGGATAAGTATGACATAATGAAGAGTGACCACGGAGAAAATATAGGCTGCTCTCCCTTTCCAGCACAGGAAAAGAAGGGAAAACTGAGGTGTGTGATCTTAGTGAGTCCACCTAGAAAGATCTGAATAACAGCAAACTTTTGCAGTAGTTGCAAGGTAGGGAACAATCACAATACTGAGTACTTGGGTAGCTAACTCTTTATCCAAGTGTGTGTGGGGAGGGGAGAGGATATGCTGTAAGATTTAGGTTGTGGAGACAGGAGAGAGACATTTTGTTTGTTTGTTTGTTTGTTTTTTCCAGACAGGGTTTCTCTGTGTAGCCCTGGCTGTCCTGGAACTCACTCTGTCGACCAGGCTGGCCTCCAACTCAGAACTCCGAGTGCTGGGATTAAAGGCGTGCGCCACCACCGCCCGGCTGAGAAAAACATTTTTAGAGAGTACTCATTGGTGTTCAGATGTGCTATCCAATGAACTCAGATACCACTTGTGTAGTCCTATGTTACCTGTTTAATTTTGGAGTCATTAAAATGAGCATTGTCTGTAGTATTGCTAGGACTAAGTTAACGAAGTAATAGTATCTGTCACCTCACTATGGCCACTGTTCTCTAGAGAGCACCTATGTGTACCCCTCCCACTTGAGGCTTCCTTCCAGAACATACACACTCCTGGAACAACTGCCATGGCCTATCATTTGTTCTCTTTCTGTTCTTTTCCACATGATTTGTCCTTCATTTCATGATTTTCGTCTGTGCCCAGGTTCAGCATCATTTGCACCCTGGCTGAAAACCCTTGCCAAGATCTTTAGCCTCTCAAAGGTTCAACCTGCTCACCTGCAAAACCAAAGTAATGTATTTTCCTACTTTAGCATTGTTTTCAAAGGAAGTCAACAACTTTTAAAAAAAATAAAAAAATAAAAACCTATTCCTTATGAGAAAGGATACCTTCAAAGAGGCATCAGTTCATTGCCTAGGAACTGTCCATCAGATGGACAAAGGGACAAGTGTCCTAGGTCCCACACAAGGCATTTTCAGTGAATTGCATGGAACAAATGAGGTATGCAGCACACACCTGCCTCTTAGGATTAATTCTCAGGAGACAGTGAAGCTCAGAAAATTGCTATTTCTTGACCTAAAGGGAGGTTAAACCACTTTCAGTGAAAATCGATTCACTTTGAGGTATTTAGCACTGTTCATATTTTGTAAAAGTCTCTATGACAGGGCTGCTTTCAATTGGCACTTTATGTGGTAGTTGTAGGAAGCTCATCACACACAGAGAGAGGAATCTGAATGAGTGTTTAACAAGATGGGCTATTTCCTTTGTTTCGCTTCAAGAATAAAAGTGGACCATGCCCCAGACCCTAGGCAGGCTAGGGTATTAGGAATCTCATACATATCTGTAGTGTAAGAAGTTGACAAGTGATTGCTGGAAAAATAAAATTAATTTTTCCTGTTGCTCCTATTTTTCTTTTGCTAGGGGAATTTATGTTACACATGGTCAAATAGCATTATGTACAATGAAGGAGATGAGGTGTGAGGGAATCATTCAATAAAAATGATAAATCAGGAAGGATCATTTAGAGAAAAATGCTGGCAGCAAGCGTTTGAGAAATAGGAAGGTCTTGTCATAGGTTTTTCGGAAATGCTTTCTTAGAAAATTGTACCATTTATACGGTTGTTCTTTTTTTCCTTGAAAAGATAGTGATAAATTTCAAAAGGAATTAAATAAGAAATAATGCAGTCTGTCAGTCATGACCCGAGACTAGTTGAAGAAAATTGCTTTCTGAGAGAACAACGTATAATCATAGTCACAACCAACAAATCAGAAAACAAACCCCCAAATTATGCAAATTATTTCAAGGACTAATAGGTGATCAGGGGAAAGGAAGAAGGCCAGGATGAGCTATAAGAAGGAAATGGAGTAAAGGTAGAGCGTGAGCACACAAAATGGCGCTGGTATTCTGGATGCTCTGGCTGCACTGAAGGAAACTGAACATTTGCACATTTGCAAGACCCCAGGTTGTAACATACTCTTGTATGGAGGGAGGTCTTACCTGAGCACAAAATGAATGACACATGAGAAAGTTAATAATAGTATGTCTTGTTCAGATAGAGTGAAAGCAAGCTAGAATTATGAGAGATAATGAAAGGCATTCGTTATTACTCAGAATTCAAATGATATAACCTAGATGTCCACATTGTTTTAGAAATAGATCAAAACATCATTAGCACAAGTCAAATGGCTATATATCTAAATTCCATTTATGCAAATAAGTCAAACATATGAAATTATCAACATACTTTATGCATTTATATATGTGCACGAAAAATAAAATGTGTGAAGTGGATCAGGAGAAAAGCATTAAAAAATGCTGAATCTGACATGTTCAAACCACTGAAAGCAAAGTAATGTTACAAACTGACAAGTGAAGGACATGAATCTAGCTCTCTATAGCTTGCATTAAGAGCGATTATCTACTTATACTGTATATATCATCTGTAATCTATGTATCATCTAGTTAGAATCTATCATATATTCTGCTTAGGTTTTTTGGGTTTGTTTTGTTTTGTTTGGGGGTTATTTTATTATTTTGTTTGTTGGTCAAGTTGACCCAAGATAGAATAATTTGGAAAGAGGGAGTCTCAATTGAGAAAATCACTCCAGAAGATTGGCCCTTGGGAAATGTGGAACATTTACTTGATTCATAATTGTGTGCCCAGCTCACTGTGGGCAGTGCCAACCCTCATCTGTGGTCCTAGGTGATATGAGAAAGAAGTTGAGTAAGTCATGGGAGCAAGCCAGTAAGCAGTGTTCATCCATGACCTAAGCTTCCATCAGTGATGGACTGTAACCTCAGAATTGTATAATGAAGAAAATGCTTTCTTCCCTTGCCGCCATGTGGCTTTGGTTTATGGCATTTTATCATTGCTATAAGAACCTACAACACCATGTATCTATGTCTGGTTATAATCTATGTCACTTATCTGTATCAGTACCATTTATCTAACTATGATATACCTGTCATCTATGAAGAGCCCATCATCTACTGATATATCTATTACCTATAAAATAATATATGTTTATGACCTATTTCTATAATCTATGATATATGTTACATTAATAATCTACCATTTCTCTATCTCTAGGCTATAAATCATCTATTATTTGTCTATCAATAATCTATGTATGAATCATCCATGTTCATTTATTTATCTAACATTTATCTCTATCATCTGCATATGATGCATCTCTTTTATATCTTTGATGTGTCTATCACCTATAATTTGTCATCTATCTATAATCTATATACATATCATCTATTCATATACCACCTATAATCAATTTTCTAATTATATGTTTATTTATATATCTGACTATCATCTATAATTTTCCTCATCTCTCTCTCTCTGAGTGTGTGTTTTTACTTATCCTATTAGAATTATTAGTGTATCTGGTATATTAACTGAAATTTTTTTATAAAATTGGTTGAAATGTTAGTCGAAATGTTAGTCTATTAACTCAGGAGTAAGATAAACCGTGTTGTATGATAGAAAAGCTAAAAGAGAAAATCTCACCACAGGTAGAGCCTCCAATATTGGTCATGGGAACACTGCTTTCTTATATTTCTTTGTCCTGCATGCTTCTCTCATGCCTTCCCGGGCATTATGGTCTCTCTCTCTCTCTCTCTCTCTCTCTCTCTCTCTCTCTCTCTCTCTCTCTCTCTCTTTCTCTCTCTCTGGTACTGTAAGGCAAAATAAACTCTTCCTACTTTATGTTGACTCTGGTCATGGTATTTTATCATGGCAACAGAAAAGCAATGAGTACAGTCAAGTAAGATGTGGAAACCCCAAGCATGCTGTGAGTGTCTGCTATCCTCCAGTGGAAATTTTATGGCAAACTGGCATTTTGATGCTAGAAGCACTTGCAGAAAGGTTATATGGCAGGAATAAAGAAAGAGTAATCCTCCTGAAAAAGTGGAATGTGCTTTATAACAGTTTGTTTTCTGTGGTCTAATGAACTCTTTGAAAATAGCAGCAATCCATTGTGATGGCTGTACATCTAAGTCCTAATCACTTCCTACTAAACTCACAACACTGTCATACTGGTGATGAGTTGTACAATACATGAACTCGTGGTACTATACATGCCCCGGATCATACTCAATTCAGCAGTTTCTCTAGGAACCAGACTAGGTACCATAGCTAGTCTCCAACATGCAATGAATCCCACATCCATCCCCAGAGAATAAATTGGAGCTATTTCAGAGAAATTGTTGGGAAACCTTTTAAAGGACATTTTACTTAGAAAAACTGTTTGTTGAACATATACACATATCACACACACCCCCACACACAAATATGTGTGTGTGTGTGCATGTGTATGTATATATATATATGGTTGATGATAAATTTGTTGGAATATCATAAACAGTAAATTCATCAGTGTTTGACTTTGGCTTGGAGAAGATAAGCACAAAGGGAGGCAGAGCATCAATCCCGTAACGTATGGATGTTTTTACTGCTTTGCGAAGGTAATCAGCAGTTAATGTATGACAGAGGAGATTATTGGTCTTCCCTATCAGAGTGCACTGGGGCCCTTTGGACTATGATCTCTGCTGCCTACATCCTACAGAGGACATTGTTGTAGTCATCTTATTATAATACAGAGGTGGGACAAGGTTAACCCAATAGGGTGTTCAATATTTAGTAATGCAAACTGTGCCATTTCTAAAAGTTAATGAACTTGATGAGGCTTTATAGACATTTTTGATTAATAAAAATTAATGTCTCATCAGTCATATTTACTGACTAATCATATGTGACATTTTTTCCTGTGGTTCTTGGTTTATCAACTCTGCAACAGTTGCCCAAATGATTAATATAAGAAAATCTATATTGATGATGGCAGTCCTTTATCCTTGTACTTAAAGTAATTTACAATGGTTTTTACCTCAAATTTTTAATTTAAAGATATTTTTCCATTAATTATTTAGAATTGGTATTTTAGCCAGTTATTTAAAGAGAATTCAAATACTATAATGCTCTCAAATACAATAATTCAAAATCACTTGGGGAGGTAACAGGGCTATTTTTACTGATCTTATAATACTAATCCCTGAAGAGTAGAGGTGTGGAAAAGAATTCTTTGTGTTTCAGGAAAATTAGACATGTGGTTTGACATCCTAGGCAAACACCCAAAAATGCATAGGCAATTCAAGAAACAATCCACAAGTGAGGGAAGCAGGCATCAAAGTTGTAAGAGAGCGCAGAGTCAAAAATTTTAATTGTAGAGGAATGATAATTTTCAAAGAATTGCAAGGAGAAAAATCTAGATATATAACTGCAAACTCAAAAAAGCTAGCTTTAGAAAATGTACACCTTTTATATCTTTATAGATGTGCAAAATATGTAGGACCTGATTTGTACGACCACACATTTAAGTGCTGACTAGTCTTCTGAGCAGCAGGCAACCAGAATATGCATGTACTTGCTCTGTGGGGTGAGTCCATCCACCCATCAAGAAACATGATGGTACCTGTGTAGAATCCATATTTGGTTGAATGTATGCATTAATACATATGAAATTTTTTTATAAAATATGGTAAGATGATTTTTAAATGCTTAACAATGAGATCAATTCCTTCGCTGCACACATTCATGTAGCCACTCCTTACTTGCCATGAGAGGTATCCCTTCAGAGGACTTCAGTGTCTTGCAGTAAAGTGTTTGGTGGTTCAGGGTAGGTTATATGTTAGAAAGATTCAATCAAAACTGTCAGGGGAACAAAAAAGACTAATAGAATGGGAGGTAGAGAAAGGAATAATGGGAGGGTATTAGGTTATGAGAGAAAAAGAATATACTAATAGCACATTATATATTTTCATAAAACTCATGGCCTTAGAAATGAATAGCATTCCTTCTACCTTTCCCAGTATCTTACCATTATATTTGAGAAAGGTTTTTAATCCCTTATAGCTACGCTGAAACGTTCAGTGGACCCCTGACTACTTGGTGTTTAACAGCTGGTCTTAGCAACAATACTTCTAAACAGCTATGCCTGAAACGTTGGGTGTCTCAACCTCTCCTTCACAGGTCTGAATATGTTCTCAGCCTTTCAAATAGAGCAGGGAGAGACCAGTTCTTTAGAACTCACACCCACTGCATGTCTAGCCACATGTGTCCTGGACTGAAGGCAGGAACAAGAGTATTGTGCCTTCATGTTGAAAACTCTTTAATCATTTGTTTCATCAATAAAGACCATTTCTTAGACCAGATATTCTGTTCAGTTTACCCAGCTTGCATACAGATTGCACTGTATGATTTATACATATATCGTTGAATGTCATGTAATGACCAAGGAGATGGCTCAGTGGGTAAAAGCGCTGCCTATTCTTCTATAGGTCCCACGTTCAGTTTCTAGTACCCTCGCGGTGGCTCACAACCATCCATAACTCTAGTTACTGGAGGATCCAATACCCTCTTTTGACTTCCAATGACATTGCATATATGTGATACACAGACATAGAGGCACACAAGATACTTAAATGCATAAAATAAAATGAAATCTTGAATGAAACATATACCTAACAAAATTTGTCAGATTTCCATGAAAAATATTGTTTGATGTTTACTTATATAATCATCATCAATATCAAGGCATAAATTGCTTCAATCTACTGGAAAGTCAGATTTGTTTTGCTGTAGATAGAAAGCAGTGATCATCCATACCTAGCTCCTGGCTATAAAATCTACTACAGGCAACATAGGAATATTCAGAAATAAAGAGGCAAATATTCAGAGAAACTGATTCATGCTTAGAAAAAAATGGATAGCTATGTAAAAATGTACCACAGCCTATTGATCAAATGGTAAGAGAATGAAGTGATCATCTTAAAGGTATATCTAAATTTCTGCTGACTTCTCAGGGTGGTGTCCATTACTGTTATATCCACATGTGGTCCTTGTAGAATGAAGTTGTTTTTTCCCTGTGTTGGATTCCTTGGAGTTACAGATGGTGATGAGCTGCCACACAGGCTCTGGGAACCTACCTGGGTCCTCTGAAAGAGCAATATATCCTCTTAGCCACTGAACCTTCTCTCCAGCTCCTAGAACAATGATCTTCAAGGGAGGTAGAAAGCCATCTTTCTGGATTTTATGTTTGTTTTGAAAGAGAGAAATTTCTTTTCGAAATCTGCCTTGAGGAGGGGGTAAAAGAGATAACACTATAGGAGAAAGCCCAAAACTTTGTTTCTGAGGACTTGTCAGTCTTACCTCAAAGTACAAGTAAGCCACGAGACTATACTTAGGCTACTGTGTTTTTGAGCACCAATACTGGAATGCCTTGTAAATGGTATGCCATAATGTGTAGCTTTTATTATAGTTTCTTTGACTTAGCAAAAGAAATGCCTCTTAAAAAAAAAAAGTCATACCAATGCCCATGTTAACAATTTATCAAATAGGCATTTTTTCTTTGTGGTACTGAACAATATTTATCCTACTGTAAGCATATGTGATTCATTGTTTATGCATCCATATATTAACGGATACCTGGATTATTTCAATTTTCACTACTGTAAATCCCACATTAAATATTTATGTACAGGCCTTGATATGGATGTACCTTTTCATTTATCTTGGGTAAGCACCCAGAAGGTGCATGCTGTATCACACTCTTCTAAAAGTTAACCTGTGAGATGTCTAACCGTTTTCACAGTAGGCACTTCATGTGAAATTCCCACCTGCAGTACATGAAAGTTAGACTTGTGCCGCATTTTACAAGTGCTTTAAATAATAAGCACTTGCAAATATGTTGTTGCTTTTGTATTTTATTTGTTCCAGAAATACTATGGGGCTGTTTGATAGTGATAGGATTTGCATTTACCTAATAACCAAAGACCTTACCCGCTTAACACATGGACATATCTTCTTTATTAAAGAATTTCCAACCACCACTCTTTAGTTATGTGCCATGTCTTGTTATTAGTGTATAGAAAAGGTTTTTAAAAGGTATTGTGTATATATATATATGTATATATACATATATATATGTGTGTGCTTATAAATATATATATTCGTATATGTTTATAAAACTTGTGTGTGCATGTGTGTATTATAAACATTATATATATGTATATATACAAAATGTTTACAAAATTCTGTGTGTGTTTTCATGTGTGTGTGCACACATGTGTTTGTGTGTGTATGCATATGTGTGCGTGCATGTGTATGTATATGTATGAATTTTTTTCCAGTTAGTGGCTTGATTTTTAAGCTCCTCAAATGAATCTTGTAAAGAAATGAAATTACACTTTGAATTAAGGCCAATTTATCAAATAGGCATTTTTATGTTCTACATAAGAACTTAATGAGTTGTTCCAATAAATGGTTTTTTTGTTTGTTTGTTTTGTTTTGTTGCCTACTTTCCACCTGGGGATCCATCCCATATACAGTCACCAAACCCAGACACTGTTGTGGATGCTAAGAAGTTCATGCTGACAGGAGCCTGATAAAGCTGTCTCGTGAGGGGTTTTACCAGTGCCTGACAAATACAGAAGCAGATACTTTCAGGCAACCATTGGACTGAGGTCCTTGGTCCTGTGGAGTCTCAATGCCTCAGTGTAGGAGAATGCCAGGGTGGTGAGGCAGGAGTGGGTGGATGGGTGGATGAGCACACTCATAGAAGCAAGGGGGATGGGGGATGGGATAGGGGGCTTACAGGAGGAAAACCGGGAAAGGGGATAACATTTGAAATGTAAATGAAGAAAATATTCAATAATAAAATTACCTGCTTAAAAAAATAAAATAAACTTTGTAAATTACACTTTTCAATTTTGTGTTATGATGTGTGTTAATGTTTAATGAAGAGGTAAATATCTATCTTTGTGGCTATTGTTATAAATATCTAAATACCATTTATTGAACAGAGCATGTTAAGGCTTGTATCACTTTAGTACTACTGCTGAGTGCTGCTCAGTGCTGTATTCCTGTACTCAGTTTCACACTGCTGCATCTTTTGTTCCTTACACCAGAACTCTACTCTCTCTCGAAGTTGTCATTGAGCAATAAGTCTTGGAATCAGATGGGAGAACTCTAGTCACGTTATTCCTTTCCTAACTCCTTTGACTTCTTTAAATTCTTTGTATTATTCCATAAAGTTTAGCACCATGCTGGGGCTGGATGGTCGAGCAGCCTAAGGTGTTACATTCAGTTTAGAATCATGTTGTCAGTTGCCATCTGAGTCTGGAGACACTTGCTGCTGCACAGCCATGGTGCTGTTCCTAGTAAGCTGGTACAGTGGGAGAAGTTTTCTTAGTTTGCTTCTTTCTGTTTTTATATACCTTTATCCAATGTGTACAAAATGTTGCTTACTACATTTTATCTCATTTTTCTCATAGTTTATCACAGGAAATAAATTGCTGTAGTAGTTATCCTTGGGTACAAGGATATCCAAGAAGGTATCCTTGTTTTGTTGTTGTTGTTGTTGTTTTAAATCTTAAAAGCACCTGTGACTTCTGTGCAGTGGAGACTTAAGATTCTATTTTATATCAATCTCAAAAAGTTTTAAATAATTTGATTCCTTTCTATATGGTAATGATAAAAAAATTTGCTAGGAACAGAACCCAAGACCTCTGGAAGAAAAAGTGCTCCTAATCTCTGAGCTATCTCTCCAGCCCCAGACAGTAGCTGTTTTATTCACTATAAGACCTTCACCTGGTATGGGAGTACATTAGGCCCATATTTCACAAGGGGATAACGGAATGATCAGTAAATACCAGGGCATTAGAGCACTGACTCAGATACTGTGTTCCAGGAATATCAGGCTTTGAGGGAAGAAAAAATATGAACAGGCAGTTGACAAAGAAAGTTTTTCATTTTCCCTGTCTCTTTTGATACCTAGGCTTCAGGATGAATCACACACACACACACACACACGAAAATATTTAGATCGAATTTCTTTTTCTTTCTGCTCATTTCCTTTCTTTGAATATATATATATATAATTTTTTATATATTCATGTATGTATGTATGTATGTATGTATGCATGCATGTATGTATATATGTATGAAACTAAAGATTTTCCTAAAGGAAAAACTGAGATTGAAGTCTATAAACCATAGCAAAGAAAGTGAAAAAAATATTGTCTAGGAATCTATCTTGAAACTTCTAACAGGTAGAGAGAGCTTATCACTTTCCATGACCTACCAGACAGTATTTTCCTAGTTTACCAAAGTCAAAAGGAAGGCATAGAACTGTGACATACTTCTCAGAGGCACACATGTCAGGAGATGCTGGAAGCCAAGTCTGCTGCTAGAGTTTCTGAGGCTTGTTTAATTGTTTCTCCCACTGAATGGTGTGCACAAGTAGGTCTCATTCTTAGTTCAGCTGTATGAAGGATTAGGCAGTTTGTTTTTATGGTTAGGTAAGCAACCCTGACTCTGACAACAGAAACTTATACTCGAGAAAATCAATGTCTAACTAAAAAGTTACCATGATCATGTCCACATAATATAATCATATGTCAAGGGCAAAATTAGACACTGGAGTTTAAAGAATGTTTGTAGATGAACAGTTTCATATCATGTTTGTTTCCAAGAGAATGAAAATGTGTGTGTTTTGATAATGGCTCATTGCATTTCTTTTTGACAGCACTCTGAATTTCTACTGAGCTAAAATCTGGCCCTAAATATCCTCACATAAGGTTGGGTGACTTCCTGCCCAGTACTGCCTGCTCAGTCCTGTCTGCATAGTACTGTCTGCTCAGTACTTCCTACTCAGTACTGTATGCTCAGTACTACCTGCACAGTACTGCCTGCTCAGTTCTTCCTCAGCAGCTAGACTTATAGACCACATTCATATAACATCAAAGTCATGAATGTTGAAAATTTTTCTAGTTTTTTTGTGCCAAACAATGTAAGTTTAGGTAGAAACCTCAACTTGTATATTAGCAAAAAAAAATATCATGTAATATTATCAATTTTATTGTTAAAACCCCAAACTGGCTGAATATGTACTCTTCCAATGCAAATTAAATATTTGGAAAATTTGACTTAATTTAGGCTAAAATAAAAGCTTAATATACTGTTACATAAAGTGATTAAAATTATGTACAGTTGGTTAGAAATCAGTTACAGGAGGATTTGGTCAACTCCCAAATAGCTAAAAACTAAATGTTACTCCTAAGTAATTGGCCAGTTAGTCCTAACTGACTATTTAATCATTGTGTCAAGAAGAAATCACAAGGGCAAATAAAAAGTAATTTGAGATGAACGACAACAAAACTCAATACGGTCCAAATTTTGAGAGACAGCTGAATTATCACTGGCAGGTCCCATATGCTATAACCAGAAGTCTCAAGCCCACTGAGAGATCCTCTAATTCCTCAGTGTTCCTTACTTAAAAGAAATATACCATTAGTTGTAATGACCTGAACCAAATCTTGTTTGAATCCTATGAATTTGCAGTCAGTTTAATCTAGGTAACCATTCAGGAGATATATTAGTCAGTGTTCTATTGCTGTGAAGAGATACTTGACCATAGCATCTCTCTCTCTCTCTCTCTCTCTCTCTCTCTCTCTCTCTCTCTCTCTTGATGGGGTTTCTCTGTGTAGACCTGGAACTCACGCTGTAGACAAGGCTGAACTTGAACTCAGAAATCCACCTGCCTCTGCCTCCCAAGTTGCTGGAATTAAAGGTATGCACCACCACTGCCTGGCCCACAGCAACTCTTATAAAGGAAAGCATTTAATTGGGCCTTGCTTACCAGTTCAGAGGTTTATCAGTATGACAGGACGCATGGCAGTATTTAGGCAGACTTGGTGCTGGAGAGGAAATGAGAGTTCTACACCTGGATCCATAGGCATCAAGAAGAGAGGAACACTGAACCTGGCTTCAACATTTAAAACCCTGAATCCTCCCCCAAGTGACATTCTTTCTCCAATAAAGCCACACCTACTCCAACAAGGCCACACCTCCTAATGCTACTCACTAAGTATTCAAATATATGAGCCTATGGGGGCCATGCTTTCACATTTCAGCTTAAGGACCCTACAAAACCACCTAAGAAGTATTTGCTAGTAATATTATTAGTACATTTACACTTCTTTTTCCTTCTCTTTCCTTCCCCCTTTAAAGAATAATTCATTCATTTTCATTGATAAAAAATAGATATAATTATGATATTCAAGATTCTGTTTTGTATCATTTATGTAACTTGGAATGTTTAAATGCAACTAGTTAACCCCCACAGCATTTCATATGCTTGAAGTTTTTTTACACTAAGTGTAAATCATAACTTAAAACCTCCTCTCCTGGCAATTTTAAAGAATACAGCCCATGGCTGTTAACTATGTTAAGCACATTGTATAATTTCTCCTCATCCCTTTTTGTCCTCAGCTGGACCAGTATTTTGTTGTGAAGTGACACATGTTTGACTGGAAATGATGCCTTAAAGGAATTGCAAGCAACCCCTTCACTCAGAGGTGGATATAGAGAGCGGCTAAGGACTTAGCTGTAGAGTCATTATTGATAGTTTATGAAAGATTTCATCTTTTCCTGACCCAATATTTTCCCCATCCATTAGCCACACACTAGTTGAATAATATAAAATATTGCAGGCAGAAATAAAAAAAGATTTTCCTCCTCCTGCTACACACACACACACACACACACACACACACACACACACACCCATTGTTGCATAATTTCACATGCTTCTCTGGCCCTTTGACTTCTGAACGTCAGGTTTTTGACAGTTTTATGGTTTTGATCTACCTTATTTTGGTGCCAGTCTTTGTTGTGAATACAAAATCTCTTCTTTGATCTTTCATTGGCTCCTGTAAAAGAAAAGTTTAGATTGCCGAGCTACACAGATATATGGAGAGGTTTGTTTGTTTGTTTGTTTGTTTGTTTTAGCAACTGCCTAATCTATAAGTTTTGGTGAACTACTTGGGAGAAATGAAACAAAAATAAAGTAAATGAGCCCCAAACACTCCTTTCTTTTGGATTAAACTTCAAAGTTTTATCATTAAGCAAAGTGTACCACAAGCAAGCAACTGAATCCTGTTGGTCTTTACTGTATTCTCACATCTGCTTTGGCTAACATCTGCTCTCTCACTTTAATATGAACTTAAATATCAACTAAATAGTAATCGGATATCAAAGTGGTTCCCCAACCTCTTGTCAATTTCATATTATTAACAATTATCATATTTCTCTGAACTTATTTGTTCTGATTTAGGAGGGGAGTGATTGGTCTTCCCTGCTAGGCTGCTGCCGCCATTTGCTTCTGTGATTTGATTCTGTGTGTCTAAGGCTGTCATAGCTACAGCCCCAATTGAATCACGGCAACTCCCCAGATTCCTTATTTTACCTAAGTCCTTCAAAGCATAGCCTTTCTTGTTCATGCATATTTCATCACCAACATTTTATTTACCTTGCTTCCCAGAGACTCCTTATTTCAGCCAACATTTATTGAGCACTTACTATGCACGAGGGATGTGTGCTGCAAACTGGAGGCATTCAAAGCTGAGACGGATATGATCAAGAATTAGAAGAAGCTTCAGTCGGGAAAGGCAAAAGGTGCCTGTGTGACAGCACAGCGATTTCTGTAATATGCTTTGATATGGATGCAGAGAGAGTAGAAAGGGTTGAATGTATCTAGAGCAATGTTGGCACGTTGACATTTGAGACATTCTAAATCTCTAGCCTGTGAAGCGGAGACTATTCAGAATTGAGATCTTCCATTTACATGCTTATTTACATAGAGACAGCCCTGGGTTTTATGTCTCCAGAGTCATAAACCATAAATGGAAATTACTTAGAAAAACAATTGCTTCTGTACCAAATTCTCACAGACTTCTTTTTTTCCTCTTCTTCTTCTTCTTAGTCCCTGAACAATACAGTATAGCAATTACCTATATGCCTTTACATATTATTAATAACAGAGGTTATTTAGAATAACAATATTTGCTTCCCAACTGTGTGTGGAAGGAATCATTACTCCTATAGGTAAAATGATCTCAAAGTTTAATTGGTTTTTATAATATGTAGCCTATGGCCAATCCATGATTTGAACACAAATGTCTTCGCAGAATGCCCAACAGTCCTATTACAGATGGCAGACTGGGTATGAATTCTCATAAGAGCAGTAGGTGGGGATAATTTCCTTCCTTGGTCCATCTGTCCACTGAGCATACACAGCTAAGCTCAATTCTGTTGTTCTGCACAGTGCTGAGGAGCTCCACATAAAGGTCCAGTGAGAACATGGCTTCTTGGGTCAGACGTTTCCTGATGCATCTACACTGCAGAGTGTGCCTGATACATTATAAATCATTTAACAGTACATATTTCAAATCTCCCGAGCATGTTGATAATAACTAAGATGTATTTCTATAACCTTTGTAACCTTCACATCATAAACATTTAAAATGGTCGTCTACATTTTTCATAAAGGTATGTTATGACTGAGTGTGTGTACCTTTTAGTTAGAAGGTATAACTTCTCAAAGCAAGGCAAAGAGTATGCATAACTCATTTTGCCTGATGATAAATTTTGTCACAAAGTTCCCTACTATGTATTTGAATAAATCCTGGCGCTGTCTGAAGTGCAAGTGAAAGATGGCTTATCCCTCTTCCTTGTTTCTGTGAGTTTGACTTCCCTTCAGAATGAAGAAATCTATGTGCTCCTGAAGAACTGCCTGATTCATTGTCTTCTCTGACAGTTTATGTGGTGTCTGCTGTCTTCCAACTGTCTAAGCATGGGAGGGGCTGGTTATGCTCCTGCTCCCAGCTGGGAAGGCCCTATCACACACCAAAGCCAGAGCGGCTTTTCAGATTTGTGCTCAGATCTAAAACAACAATTATAGAATATTTGATCATTCTACTCTGATGTTGTGTGCTCACAAATTTAGTTTGTAAAAGACTCATAACTGTCCTTTGTAATCAGAATAAAGTTGAATAGTTCATACATCTGAATGTGGCCATTGAATCATTATATGGTATAAATCACGATTTCTCTGCAGAGGACAAAATAGTCAGCCTGATAGTAGAAGTCAGATCCATGATAGTCAAATTTAGATAATCTAGTTTCTATTGTGACTCCATGATGAAGTGGATGGCAGAAAATGATCAATAGTATAAAAGTTTGTTAGCTGAAATCAAGAAAAGTACATATAATGATTGTTTGTTTTTTATATCCTTGCTCATAGAACTAAATATTAAATATTTCACATCCTTGCTCATAGAACTAAAATATTTCCTTTTATGTATGGGCTGTGGGATAAGAAGAACAGACTGGATAAAATATAAGAATTGCAGTGTTGGGTCTTTGTAAATATCCCTTCCCCTTTGTCAGCCATGGAGTCATATAGAATGTGACAAACAGAGATAATTGTGGATAAGCTGATCGTGTTTCTAGAAAAAAAATAGATTTTTTTCTTTACTCTTAATTTTTTCTTTTTAATTATTCCTGTGTGTTTGTCCCAAAGTGGTTCCTTTTTATGAGAAGTGCTCTGACTCCCTGAACCATCTCTCTAGAAAGATGTGTCCTCTTCAATGACCCTGAGTCTTCAACCTCCTTCTTGGTTCTCACTTGCTTTAGATTTTGACACTAGGCTTGTTGCCCTACTCTTGAGACAGCTGGTTATCTGAAGACTGCCATTCCCAGCACTTCCACTTAAGTATAGACCGGAGACTAGCTCTTATCCAAGAAGAGTGAGTTGTGCTGCTGTGGAGCCAAGTGATGTCAACAATTCTGAAACCTTCTTTTGCAAGCTAGGAGGAGAGTTTGAGATTAGAGTTGAATCTGTCAACTTGATTGATATATGAAGAAAAAAAATTCTAATTTCTCGTATATGAGCCACTCAATTTGTTTAGGAACTTTGTTCCAGCAATGCTTTGTATCAAATGTAGTTACATGCATTCTGCTAAGAGGGAAAGATACAGAGATTTGCTAGCATGGATGAGAATCATGAGAGAGAACCAGAAGGAACACAGCTAGAAAGAACTTTTACTCACTAGTTCTGTACATGGAGAAGGGACCAAGAGCCGAGATATGAGGAGGTCAGTTCTAGATGCTGGGAAAAGGCAAGAAAGTAAATTGTCTCTGAAGCCTCCAAAAGGGCATTGTCATGCTTGATTTTAGCCCTAAAAGATTCACTGAGGGATTCTAGACTTAAGGCATATAAAAGACCATGTTTGCTTTAAGCCACTGGGTTTGTGGTCCTTTGGCTCAGCAGCCACAGGCAACTAGTTACATCCCCCAATTCCCATGTGCTCATTAGCTCTTTCCAGTCAGCCTTGCTCCACTACTGGATATCAGACTGTCGAGGATCTGCCTCCAGTCTCTATGGTATTACTTTATCTGTAATTCCTTGCAATAATAGCCATAGAGTACAGAGTTATATGTGTCCTGTGCTTTAATGGAACATGCTATTTCTGAAATCCATCTCTGTGTGCCTGCCGCATCACTTTGCACTGCTGTGTAGATTTCTGTTTGTATAGCCTGGGCTGTGCCTAGTTCTCTGCCTAGTGGGCTTTTGGACCAATCTCAGTTTTGTGCTATCATGACTAAAGGATTTTGAACTCCCACGCAAATATCCTCTTATAGGCACTTTAAAAATAAATTCTCTTGGGTAGATACCTAGGAGTACAATCTCCTGGTTTTGTAGTAAGTATATGCTAAGCTGTTTTGTTAATTCAGTTTTCGAAGCACCATCTTAGTAGAGAGCCTAGGCTAGTCCTCCAAGGGGCTCTCCTGCTTCAGTCTCCAGAGTAGCTGGGATTGTGTCTGCACCACCATATCTGTTCAGCTTTTTAATTCACTGAAAATTTGTTTTGTAATGTGGTTGAGTAATTTAACCTACTGACAATATTTAGATTTTCTAATTAGTTTAGAGAGAAGAAACAGAGAGAAAGGGAAGGGACAAAGAAAGGATCAGGGGAAATGCAGAAATTGAAATAAAAGAATGGTGTGAGGATCAGGGTTTTCTGGTTTCAGAATGACCTCTGGTTCAGTAGGCCAGAGAAGAAGCAGATTCTTAAAACTTTGTGGAAAGTGGGAAACTGAATACACAAGCCCATTGATGCCTTTCAGCCAAAACCTTTGAATTCAGCCTTTGGTCAAGCCAGAGGGTGGCTAAATCCACTTCATCTTTTTGTGTCGGGATTGTAGAATGAAAGAGCCATGTTATGTAGTTGTCCAATTACAAAGTTGGGTCCTCATTACTCTGGCCACACAGGAAGAGAGTTGGTGCTTTTCAAAACTCATGTGATGTGGACAGGACCATGTCATTCTGCTACTAGGTCTACTACTGAAATGTAAGGATTTACTTCCATAGGCTAGCCCAGCATTACTTAACACCAAACTCATTACGAGGAAATGCTCACCTAAGAAAAGGGTTGAGTAGCTTCTTGCTTCTGCTTTGTGGGGCATATTGCACACACTGGAAGGTATGAAACAGAAAGAGACCAGCTGATTTTGAAGGTCTATTATAATATATGAATTATATTAGTTATTTGTTATAACTTCCCACAAACCTAGACAAACCTGAGATTAAGGAGCTACAACTGAGAAGTGCCATCATATTATTGGCCTGTAGGAAATCCTAGGAACATTTTATTAGTTAGTGGTTGATGTAGGAGGGCCCAGACACTTGTGGGCCGTACTACCTCTGGGCAATGTTTCTGGAGTGTATAAGAAGCAGGCTAAACAAGCCAGTAAGCAGCATTTCT
The DNA here is from genome assembly GCF_900095145.1 of Mus pahari. Lineage (NCBI taxonomy): Eukaryota > Metazoa > Chordata > Mammalia > Rodentia > Muridae > Mus > Mus pahari. Next base: position 127,311,980 of record NC_034590.1, on the reverse strand, counting down.
CCATGGCTTTTTGCTTTATTTCCTATCTCCCAGTCTCTGCCAGTTTCCGTTGATGATGGACTAAGACCTGGGAGTGATAAGAAACCCTTTCTGCTCTAAATTGTTTTTGCTTATCATGTTTTATTACAGCAAACAAACAAAACAAAACCAACCTCTAACTAAGACCAAACTGTTAAGATCAAGAATGGTAGGGCTAAAGTTGCCTCCACCTTGGTGAAAAATATGATATTGAATGTATGCTTTTAATCATTTGTTTTTTTCACAAAGAGAAGGAGAGTAGAAGAAAATTATATTTCCAAGAATCCAAGTTTCTATTGGATACTATTTTTTCTGCATCTCTGATTAATCACTCTCATCTAGGGAAGGTAGTAAGCTATACAGCACTGGCCCATGGCCTTCATCTCTTGCCTTGACTCTTCTTTCTTTATTCAAGCCAGTGATTTCTGCTGTATACTTTATGCCTCAACTAGGGATTTGGTGAATGTAAATTTCACTGTCTCAAGTAAGAAAAGTGTCTCAAGTGTCTCTTTTCTCACTTTCTTCTTCCCCCATCGCTTTGTCAGTGAGACCTTGCTGCCAAATACAGAGTTGCCAGTGTCAGTTTCTTATCCACTCCCCTTCTTCACAGCCATAGTCAATCAAGTGCCAATCCAGATAACCTAGCTTCCAATATATCTTAGACATCTCCCATGTCTCTCTCTCTTTCATTTCAGACCCCTGTGGTTCTTTACCTACATCTTTCTACATATTCTTTTGACAAACCTTCCTGCATTCTGAACTTCCATCTGTGTATGGGAAATATAGACCTTCTATGGTGCTTGGTTCTGAAAGCTGGGGATTGGCTCAGTGGTAATGCAAAGGTCCTTAAGCTTGTTTTGCTGCACATCAAACAGCAAGAACATGTCCATAGCTTTCCTGGCTTTCTTCAGGACCCCCAGGTTAATGGTTAAGCCTACATATGCACTTACTACATGATCTACCTGTGAAACTCTAATCTGAAAAGAACAAACATCAGAATAAAAACAAACCACATCAAAATAAAAATTACTCTCCAGAATCATTCTTGGACTAAGCTCTCATCAGAATTTTCACTGTATATAGTTTTAAAAAGGAATAGATCTACTTCAAACTATGCTGAAGTCAGAGAGAAATCTATAGTCTGGAATCCCTTTATGATATGTCAAGGAGGAATAAAACATTCAAATGCAAGAAGCAGGGGGAAAAGCACATTAAAAACTAAAATAAAAATTGAAAAGCATAATGAATTAGTAAAAGTGAACGTAGAAGTTAATGCTTAGGAAATATAAGGTTAATAAATAATTGAAAAATTAATAAATGTGTTCAACTGCCTTGAAGGTTTACTCAAGGGAAAATGTGAGAAAACAAAGGTATATTATAGCAATGATACAACAGAATCACATGTGAGAAATGCATCAACATCTTTGTAAGAAGATAATCAATGAATCTTTTATTCACAACAGCAATTTTGGTAGAAGGAAGAAATTTACAGGGAAAAAAGTGAATCAAATGATCTCAACAAGAGGAAGATAAAAGATACAGACACCAAAGGGTTGGGGAAAGTTCATGATAAATGACTCAAAACTATTACAATTCATGGAACTTTATGAACTAAATTAGCTCCCTTCTCCATAAAAACAAAATAGTCTTAATACTTTCATTCAGTTTCATTAAGAATATAATGGCCTGATTCTTAGCTTATTATATACAACAAACAAGGCTTGTTACTCAAATCAGATGACAAGCAAAAATACCAATTGTCTAACATTCATCAAAATTCTGAAATTTAGTGTACCAATATAGTGACTAGAGAATTCAATCCAATCATTAAACTCAACACAGTAACAGATTAAAATAAAAATAACATGAAAGCTTTCTTAAAATAATGTCCTTCAGTAAAAATTGGCTACTTCTAATGAAATCTTAAAAAACAAGAAAATACTTCCTCATTGTTAGGACAATTATCTTAAACTAACAAACATCGTATTTTATAATGAAACTCCAAAGGTATTCATTTTTTAAACTGTAAAGGTGGTAAGAATACTATGCTTTAATATGAACTGTGGAAGTTTTACTCTAATAACTTGAAACTATAAAAAACAGATTTGATGGGCTGGAGAGGTGGCCTAGAAGTTAAGATCACTAGCTACTTTTGAAGATGGGTTCAGTTCTCAGCACCTTTGTGGTAGTCCACAACCATCTGTACATTCAATTGCCAGGGATCTGATCCCCTCTTCTGGCATACATGTGGTACATAGACATACATGTAAACAAAATACTTATACACATAAACTTTCTTCAATTTTTTTTTTAGTATTTTGTATTGAAAAGAGAAATGGATTACTATGTGAATTATATGAGCACAATGATTGCCAATCTGAAAACAAATGAACGAACCAAGAAAACCAACTGAAAAGTCATCAGAAATAAAATAATAACTCAATATAAACCTAAACAAACAGTCCTGCCTGACCCTCAGCTGTTACCACTAATCAGCAAGCAGCTTTTGGTAATCGGGGTTTCCATGGTTGGCATACATCTGTCCTGTTAAACTCATTGGGAATATTACACAGGAATGTGAGTTTGAACAGGGAGTAGCAAGGTACAGACTTGAATTGTCAGAGGCAATCATCAAATTCAAATGAAGGTGAGTTTATCACATATCAATAAGAGTCCCGTGAGAGGAGACTCACCTCAAAATTGAACAGTTCTCAACACAGAAATACAAGAAAAAATGAAAACATTGATAATTCAATGAATAAAGGAAGGCAGCACAGGATCTCAAAGAGAACTGGACAGAAATCATGGAGGAAATGAAGATCTTAAATGGTCAAACAGAAAAAAAAAAAGTAGTTGGCAGCCTCAGTAGCAGATTAGATCAAGCAGAGGAATATAGTAGGACCCAAAGACAGGTAGTTGAAATGTTATTGTCAGAAAGAACAGAAAGAGAAACAAGAAAGCATGAAGAAAAATATTAAGGACCTTTGGTATACCCTTAAAAATAAAATATTCAGTTCATCACAGGCATATCTGAGGATAAAGTTACAAACTGGGGACATAGAAAATAGTTTTGACAAAATATAGATGTAAAATTCCAAAATCTTAGCGAAAGCATGGATATTCGGGTAGACTAAGTATTTAGAACCTCAGAAACGCATGACTAAAATTACTTTGCCATGGACTGCCTGCCATGCAGTGCAGGCAGGTAGAAGACACCCAGAGACACCTGCTCATTGCCACGAGGCCTCGAGGTTCATGGGCACCACTATGGTCTACAAATATGTGGTTGAGATATGGGAGAGAAAGAGAAGCAGAACTGTGTGTACATTATGAAGAGAGACAGAACTGGACACTCCAGGGTGTTGAGGAACAGCCTGATGTGAGTAGCCTGTGCTGCCACCAGAGGCCATGGTGAAGTCTAGGCTTGTGCTGTCACCAAAGACCACGTCTGGATCCATGGCGCTGGAGCAGCAGGGGGTCTGTGTCCATGTTTGTGACCCATGTTACCATCAAAGACCGTATGGTCTTCTTTTGTCTGGGTTACTGCCTGGGATACTGTTGATGTTGAAGGGCTGAGCAGAGCTGGCCCCATCCATTATTAACTAAAGCACTTGGCAGAGTGGTCCTCACCTCCCCTGGACAACACAGTAGAGCTGGTCCTGGTGGTGAGGGTGTGAGAGTGGGAGAGATGGTCCAACCCCTGCCAGCTGTAGCACTTGGGTGAGTTAGCCTGGGTTAGGGGTGGGGTGCTTCTGGAAAGCTGCCCTGCCCCTTAAAGTATGAGTACCTTACAGCCGTGGGTAAAGCAAAGCTAGAGAGCTAGTCCTAGTCCTGGTGGTGCTGGCACAGGACCTCTAGAAGGGTGACTGTCTCTGCTGCCACCCAGACCCAGATCAGGGGGTTAAGTTGACCCACTCTAACATCTACCCCATCTATGAACTGCTGGGGCACAGGGAAGGGGCTGGTCCTACATAATCAAAGCTGTAGAATCTCCATGACAGAGAGCAACAACAGAATATCTGAGAAGAGTCCAGGTGAGGATTCAATATTGATAGTATAGCAGAAGCTAGAGGCCACAAAACTGACCAGTATTTCCGAGAGAGAGAGAGAGAGAGAGAGAGAGAGAGAGAGAGAGAGAGAGAGAGAGAGAGAGAAATGATATGGATTTGGTAGGTGAGAGGATCTAAGAGAGAAACTGGGGGGAAGGGAACTATAATCAAAATATATACTAAATAATTTATTTTAAATAAAGTGAACTAAGAGTATGAATAAATTCCCATGAGAAAATAGATATCCAATGAGAAGAAAAAATTGCCAAGACAGTAAATAGTCAAATTTACAAGATGATGAATAAGAGGAAGAAATGAGTAACATATATTCAAAGCTATTTGAAAAAAGTTAAAATGAAATGTAATAAATGTATAAGCCCTAACTGTTGGAACAGCATCTAATTTGTTTTAAAGAAACAAACTACCTGACATAAAAGATATTTATTTAGAGGCCAGGGTATCATTGGGTGATTTTCATACCATGAACAACTTTTAAAAAATAGAAAAAAAAATTCCAAAATTCACTTGAAAGCACAAAAATCTTGAAGTTACAGAGGAAACCTACTCAAAAAGCAACAGCAGAAGCATTGTATTGGGGCCATGGTAACAAAGAGAATGTTAGTGGGATGAAGCAGAATGAACCAGGGATGCTCAAGTGGACTTGTGAGTCCCTTCAACTGACTCTTAGGGAGATGTGCAAGCTTACATTTGGTAAAGGAAGGCTTCTTCTGCGACTGCAGATGGGAAGACGGGGTATCTCCATGTGGGAGACTGAAACTAGACCATTCTCTCACACTATAGAAAAGGTGGACAGCAGACTTTAAGATCTAAAGCTGAAATTGAACATTAGAATAAAACCAAGGAAAGATATTAGTATATTGGCACTGTCAGACTTTCTAGATAAAACTTCAAAAGTAGAAAAGACACAAACCGGCAACTAGAATCACATCCAAGGGTCTTGCACAGCAGAGCGGGCAGAGAGAAGGACAATCTGCAAAATGAAGAAGTCATTCCTATCTATTTGTCTCCCAGAGACTGACAGACTGCATAAAGAACCCAAAACACTTGATGTAACTGAACAGACACTGAAGAAGACATACAAATGGTTAATTATGTTATGAAAAATGCTCAGGTAGACTGCAAATGAAAACTCTAAGATTTTATCTTATCTGCATTAAAAATGGAGATTACAAAAATTATAGTGACGATTTAGAAAAAAAAACTTATGCATAATAGAGTATGTTGTGTAATATAGTATAGAAGTTCCTCCAAACACTAAAGATAGACCTAACATATTCAGTTATCCCATTACTGACTTTTTTATTAGGCAATGGAATCAACATATAAAAGTGATAAGTGCATACTTACAGTGATATTCACAATAATCAATGTGTGGTGTCTGCCTTGGTGCTAGTCAGTAGATGAGTGATATGATGTCAAATAACTGGATTATTCAGCCACAAGACTCTGTTACTTGCAGGAAAGTGTGTGGAAGTGGAGGGCAAGCTAAATATATATGGAAAGAAAGACCTGAGATTAGAAGAGGTTCTGTGAGGGACTGGAAATGGGGCCATGGGGAAGTAGGGAGAAGGTGGAAATGTGGATAGACACGATCAATGTGTGACATCTTCAAGTATAAGGATACCAAAGTCAATCCCATTTCTACAGTTTTCATAATGAACTACAAAATGCAACAAACAAAAATAGGAGATGTGTTTAAGGAGGCTATGGTACTTTACAGTTTTAGAAGAGTAGCTATGTAACTGTTTTTAAGTGTTGACAGAAATAATCTGTGATGAAGTATGAAAGCTCCCAGAATTAGTAAGAGTTCAAGACTGAATTAGCATGTAAGTGAAGTGACTGGCACGGGCCAGAGGTATTCATAAGAGTAGTGGGGAAATCATTGCACAAGCAGAGATGGAATGATGAGTGTGGCAATCAGAATTTGTAGAAATTCTCTCTAAAGTCACTTCTTTATAATTTTGTTCTTTTAAAACATCTGTATATGGTGACTTTTAAATAAATTTCATACAATGTATTTTAATCATATTCACTTCCAGCCTCTCTCCTTAACTTCTCCAGACCCACCCCCACCCCATAAATTTTTTTTTTAATTTTTAGTTTAAGAACCCATTGCCTATAATTTGAGCTGTCTGTATACACATGATGCTGGTAAATATTACACTATAGTCAACCTACCAGGAACTACACCCCAAAATTGGTTCTCCTTCACTAGAGATCATCGATTGTCCATTGGTCCTCAGGTAAGGGTGGGGACTGTCTCGTACACCCCTCTCCATAGTGACAGCTGCTGTGAGTTCCTGATCACAATAGTCCTGCCATGTCCAGACACTGTTTTGCTCTGGTCCTCTCAGACCATTGGCTCTACCATTTTGCTGTCCCCTCCTCTGGCCCAGGATCTGAACCTTGGAGAAGGGCTGTGATGTGGGTGTCTCATTTGTGCCTGAGCACCCCACTGCCACTTACTCTCTGCGTTTTGACCAGCTGTGAGTTTCTGTGTTAACTATCATCAATCACACAAAGAACCATCTTTGATAAAGTCTGAGAGCTGCACTGATCTAAGGATGGAGAGATGGAAATTTAGAGGCAGTTTGGAAGCTATGTCTATTCAGCAAAATGATAATGGCATGCTCTTTCTTGAGGCCTTTGAGATCCCCAGTCATGGATGTTTTTTCCAAATAAGGGGCATGTGTTTCCTCCCATGGAACAGGCCTTAAACCCAATCAGATAGCAGTTAGTCCCCCTATAACATTTATGCGCTTGAACCCATGAGCATATCATGCCACACTAGTCATTGTAGTTCACAGAGTTTACATCTGAGTAAGAGTGTTGATGTCTTACACACACACACACACACACACACACACACACACACACACACACACACACATAATATATTATCATCAGTACCTGCATAGTACATTGTACTATTATGAAAGCTAGCTATCAGTGAGGAGACTTCATGGTTAGAACCACCTTGATCTCTCCTAATCCAGTGATCAGTGTGGACAGTGGCATTAATAATAAGGTCATAACATCAAGGTCTGGTGGGCAACCTGGAGCAATGACAAAAGCTTGTGTTGATTTTTTTTTCCCCTGATATACCTTTAAACAAAACCTTGAGGCAAAATATCCCTCTCCTAGCTCTGGGATTTTTATTTGGTAACATGTGGCTTCTAGGAATAGTGTAATCAGTTCCTGTAGGCTAACTCTAACTAAACTCTTTTATATGAACACACACACACACACACACACACACACACACACTTGGTTACTACTACCAATCCCCTCCTCTCTCCCACCCCCCCCACACTTTTCCTCACTTATACCTCCCTCCATATTACATCCCCTTTCTTCTTCACTTTACCTGTGCTCAACTTTAAGAGCCTCATAACTAAGCAGATGTTCTGTTCTCAAAACTTTAAATATATTTTCAAGAATCTCCCCTTTAACTACCGTGGCTCACTTCATTGTGGAACTAGTTTGGGGCATGTATCTTGACCATTCCATACTGTGTGGTTTTGCTTTAGTGTGCTTCTCTGCTGCTGCTGCTGCTGCTGCTGCTTGATGCCCTCTCCCAGATAAACATGTCTGGGTCAATGTTGCTAAGTACACACCTGCTTAAATGTTGTTGCTTCCTTCATTTTGGCTTGACCACATTGTCCTTTAGAGATTTATTTTTTATTCCCCCTTTCTTAATTATCTTGTCATAGAATCTATGACTGTTTCATATTCTGCGTGTGTACGGTCAGCATGAGACTACCATAACGAGTGTTTGGGGGTCCGAGGGTAACTTTTGTTTGAGACAGGAACTCTGCTATTCACTGCTCCATATATGTGTGGCTTCCTGGTTCATCAGCTTCCAGTCATCCTCCTGTTTCCCACCACCCATGCCCCTACATGTGCTACTGAGATAGATAAAGGCAGGAGGTAGACACTGGATTGGCAGTTTAGTATAACAAGACTTCCTCTGACCCTGCCCCTAAAGTTATAAGGTTTTTTTCTAGACTAAAATCCAGAAATCTCTTTGGGCCTGTCTGCAGCCTGGGCCTTACCAGAGAGCTGGTGTATGTATAATGCGAAATGTCTCTGATTTGTCATGGCCAGAGGCCTGAAATACCAGAAATGTGGGGCAGGTGTGTGTGTGTGTGTGTGTGTGTTCTTCTTGAATCTCTTTCCTCTTAGGAAGAACCTGTTTGTTGGACATGACTGAAATCAAAAGACACCTCACCAGCATCACGCACTTCAAGCAAGACTCTCAGAGATATCCCATACTCCCTATCATGATTACAAACACTTGTACTAGTATATCTAGTTTTTATGCAGGTTTTAGGGGGTATGGGGGTTAGCTATGGTCTTTAAGCTTGTCCAGCAAGTAATTTGTCAACTGAGTCTTCTCTTCAGATCCAGAATTTTTTACACTTCACAATAATCTTACATCGAAATTTTTCTTATTTTTTTCCTTACTCATTAGGGGTGTATGTGTGTGTGTGTGTGTGTGTGTGTGTGTGTGTGTGTGTGTGCCCAAACATGATATAAGGTTGTTTGCATAACATAGCTTGTTTGAGGTGCAGATCAGAAGATAACTTTTAGAAGTCAAGTTTTCTCCTCCTCCTCCTCCTCCTCCTCCTCCTCCTCCTCCTCCTCCTC
>NC_034590.1:127294648-127303236 GCF_900095145.1 Mus pahari | reverse complement strand
TCTTCCTCCTCCTCTTTCTCTTCTTCCTCCTCTTCCTCCTCCTCTTCTTCCTGCTCCTTCTTCTCCTCCTCCTCCCATGAGCTCTGGGAATAGGAGTCAGGTTGTCACACCTGGGGGAAAGTGCTCTTGCTCATTAGCCCTGTTACTAGCCTTCTCTTTTTTTTCAATCACTTCTGAGAGACTCTAAATTCAACGGGCTTAGCAATATCACGAGTCTCATTTACTACTAATTACCCACATATTAGTCCTTATGATAGTCTGGCTTTTAATATTTGTCGAATAAATGAATGCATTGGTAATTGTGGTGGAGTCAGCCATTAAAATGCCAATTTACACCATATACTTAATAATTTTGGAAATTCTTCACTGTAAGGAAATAAGATTAGTTTTAACTAATGTGGGGAGCCTATGATGATAGTTGATAATGTGACTATATCTGGAATTAACTCAAATCCAAAACTGGAGGGGTACATCTGTGGGGGATTTTTGCTTAATTTGAAGTGAGAAGATCTGCTTCTAATCTGGATCTTTGAGGTAGAAAGCCACACCTTTAATCCAAATCATTTAAGCTGGGAAAAGCCACCTCTAATCTGAGCCATGCCTTCTGCTGGAAGCCTATTCAAATACATGGAAGAAGCTTGTGCTTGTTGCCTGCTCACTCTCAACTGGAGAGCAAGTCCATTCTTTCACTGGTATTAGAGTCTGCTTCTCTGGGATTCTGGTGTATACTGAAGACCAGCCTTGTGGACTGAACTGTATTCATAGGCAGCCATCATTGGATTAGTTGACCATTATTGTATTAACTGTAAATAAGTCATTCTAATATATTCCCTTCAGAGAGATAGATAGATAGATAGATAGATAGATAGATAGATAGATAGATAGATAGATAGAGCTATCTTGCTCGCTCCCTCTAAATTGTTACTATAGAGAACCCTTTCTAATACACAGTCCCATCATTAACAGGATTGTCTTCTTTTGCTTCATATCTGTCTAAGTACTTTGTAAATAGTAAACAGTTAAGCTACTGCCCATTGAGTAGATTAATGAATTGATGCTATATTAATGGAAGACAGTAAAGGTGAGTCCTACTTTATGTTTATTATTATGTTTTTAAGCCAGTGTTTTTCTATGAGTACTACTTTTAAAACCCAAGGGTTTCCACGCAGAACTGAATATACCTGGTTTTGTAAATGCAAATTGGGTATAGAAAAACACGAGCCTCTCCTCTTAGCATCTAACTAAAGAGTTGAGGAGCATATAACTAGTTTATAATGAGCTGATTATAAAGTCACACCAGCAACCATCTTATCCAGGAGGCTGCATAAAACTAAGGAGAGAAACACGTTTCATAGAAACAACTGTATTGCCCACTTAATAACTATAAAATTAGTGACATTACAGGAAAAAATGCTTAGACATGATTACCATTTCCAGGTAGATTTTGCTTGTGTATCCGTGACTGCTAAAAGAAATCATCTCTGACTGCTAGCAGGTATTTATAGGCATATAAACTACTCTTATTTTATTATAAGTAGAATGTGAAGAACCAAAAGGCTGCCTCTTTTCACCAAGTGCTACTCAGAAACAGCTTGAGATAGCTATAGAGAAGTCAAGGCCAGCTTCTCAGTCTAAGTAGAATGGTAGAAATGCACTGTAATAGGTAAATGGGTAAATTTTAGATTCCTAAACAGACCAATGTGGAGGGTCAACACTGAGTGAGCTGCTGTATTTAAACTGGGAAGTCAACCAGTGCATGGCTCCTTCTTGAAGTCAGTCAGGATTACATAGTGCTTTGTGTGAGCTGACAATCCCAAGCATTGAAGGGGAATGAAGAGCTGATGCTGCCCTTCCTCAACCAACTGAATGAATATGAGAAGGATGGAATCCACAACAAAGTAGGAAACTGAACATTTCAATTACCTTACGAGCATATAACTAGCTTTATAATGTAGCTGATTATAAAGTCACACCACAACCATCTTATCCAGGAGGCTGCATAAAACTAAAGAGAGAAACACATTTCATAGAAACAACTGTATTGCCCACTTAATAACTATAAAATTAGTAACATTACAGGAAAAAATGCTTAGACATAATTATCATTTCACATGAGAGGGGGTGGTCTGGTTGAAATGATTCTTAGTTAATCGGGACTGAGGATGCCGACTGAAATCCTGCATTTCCACCAGTTTCTCAGGTTCAAGGTTTGTCTTTCAATCACACTATTGTCGAAAGTAATGAAATACAATGCGTGAAACACAGTGGAGTCTCTTATTTTTCTTGAGATTCTCAGTGTTGTGAATAGATGTTGAGAAAAAAGAAAGAGGGGGGACTAGGCATAGTCACAGTGGTGATATTGCTTTCAAGGCTTAGCAGGAAACAAGACCTGCTCAGACCCTAAAGACTATACTACATTCATTACAAAAGAAAGTTCTAGATACTTCAAGACACAAACTAACTTAAGATACTGGAAAAGTAAAATAGCAGAATTGATAAGCAAAGGAGATAATACAGCATCAATTCTTATGTAAATATGTTTTTGTATAGAAGAGTTGGGAGAAAGATCTGAAGAACAAAAGTAGTGTGCACGGTGGAAAGCAGTTCTTTTTGCCGTATAGTCTCAACTCTGTTATGTCCATATAGAGTAGAGCAAGGGTCTACAATGTTAAATACATGACACAGTAGCAGAAAAGTCTAGAATTTATCTTTAGAGAGATTCTCTTTCATCATTATCCTTCCTAAGTAATCAAAGCCAATTGTGCTAACATGAGAGAGTCAGGTATATTGGCTAATCCGTTGTCATGTAATGACTATCTCACAGTACTCCTACTTCATGTTCTTGGCTCCCTGATATCCTCAAAAGAGTGTGTTTTGATGAAAGAGAACTCATGTTAAATACCAGATCATACATGCCAATAGATCTCTGGCCCACAGAAGCAACCAGCCCATACAATCAAACAATAGTCTGTAGCATAGAAGAGTCAGAATTTAGTTAATCAAATTCTCCATTGTACCCACACAAATTATCCCACTCATAATAGTTGATTAAAACTTCTAGAAAAAAAAACAAATATATTCTTTCAATCAATTACATATTTTCCCAAGTTCCTAGTTAGTTCATCTCCTTATTCCAACAACTAAGCACCCCCTTATAGCCCCCCTTCAGCTATTGTCTGCCCCCTCCACTAGTCACATCCTCCAACCAACCCCTGCCTTTTGATTTAACCATATAATTGTCTATTGTACCTGCTTTTGAGTCTCTGTCAAATGCAACTAACCACAGAAAAAAAATCTGAATAAAGAAATTGCCTTTTCTTCCATATCTCAGCAGTCTTCCTTTATTCTGTAGTTTTCTTAGAGATTCCATTGATGTGAGACTTGACATGCTCATGTCATGATTCCCAGGCTTTGACCATTAAAGTACACGTGGATGGATGACTTTGACATGCTGACCTCGGTATGACAGGATGATTTGGTACCAGGTCTTAGCTATATTTTCTGGATTGTGTTCCAGAGCTATCTATTCTATTTGGTACCCAGGTTTCTACTCAATTTCCACTCTCTAGGGAACCTCATAAAATCAGGGCAATTCTTTCCATTCAAGTCTGCTCTGTTAACCTTTGTGCTTCTGTTTTGTGTTATACTGCCAAATTATGTTTCCCTGGAAAGAGTCACAGACTGGTACACAAGCAAGTCTTAGAGCTCTGTTAGTATCAAATTATTGGTTGAGTTTGGAGTTCTAGACATGTGGATAGCTTCTTGTACTCTTTTTGTTCTGTTCGCTGACAACTAGATAATACTCAGTAACCTGATTTACCCTTGTATGCTCATGTGAGTTGACTACAGTCATGGATCTCATAAGTTGCTGACTATTGCCATAAACTAGATAAGGTTTTCTTTCCGTCTGTGTAATGTTTTATTCTTTTGCTCTACTGGCTTGGAGAGAGAGAGAGAGAGAGAGAGAGAGAGAGAGAGAGAGAGAGAGAGAGAGAGAATTGAAAGCAAACTATCCAGGTTTCTGACTTTAAAGAGTGCATAGTGTCATTGTGATCTATATTCTTGACCCTCTCTCTGGAAATAACAAAAATGACATAACTTTACCCAAAGTTATGCTAGAAGCTTTCAATGTAACTGCTCACTCTGGGGAATAGGGTTGGAACAAAACTGTCCTTTTAAAAAGTCCCCGTGAAACGAAAGGACAATAAGCATAATTTTAAGTTACTTATTGTCTTAGTTAGGGTTTCATTGCTATGAAGAGATACTATGACCAAGTCAACTCTTATAAAGTATAACATTTCACTGGGGCTAGCTTACAAGTTCAGAAGTTCAGTCTATTATAATCACTGTAGGAAGTATGGCAGGGTCTAGGCAGGCAGACATGACACTGGAGGAGCTGAGAGTTGTACATCTTTTTCCAAAGGCAAACAGGGGAAGGCTGGCTCCCACCTGGTTAGGAGGAAAGTCTAAAAGCCTAACTCGACAGTGACATATTTCTTCCAACAAGGCTCTATCTATTCCAATAAGACCACACCTCCCAATATTGCTACTTTCTAGGTCAGGAATATTCAAACCATCACACTTATGGACACTACCAAAATAAAAATATGCTTCATGGTTGTGCTGGTTATTTTCACTTGTCAAATTAACACAACCAAGAATCATATAGGAAGATAAAGATAGTCTTAACACTAAATTATCTAGAGTGGGTTGGCCTATTTGCATGTCTATGGTGAACTGTCTTGAATGTTTATCAATATATGAAGACCAGCATGGCACCATTGTGTAAGCAGAATCCTGAACAATATATGCAGGAAAAAAAATGAGCACCATGCATGTAATCATTTGTCTCTGCTCTTGTCTGTGGATGTGAGTTGACAGTATATTTCAAGCTGCTGCCCTTGTGACTTCCTAACAGTGATGGATTATAAACTGGACTTGTGATCTAAAATAAATCCTCTCTCTCCTCCATTGCTTGTTTTCAGTGCATTTTATCACAGCAATGGGAATGAAGGGCAGGGCTATGTGATAAAGGGTTGTTTCCCAGAACTCCACTATGAGAAGTGATAGAGCCCTGAGAGAAGGCTCTAATAAGAGGTTTTGGATCTCTGGAAATAGGACTCTTGAAATACTGGAAACACATGATATAAATATATATCAAGTGCTTTTCTACAGCATGGAAAGCAGACGATACACCACTAACAGGTTATTTGAACAAATGTATTACACAACTTGACAAATATAGGCAACACAGACTAAACTTATTATCAATAATGGCATGCCTTATGTCTTCCCTTTGATTTCCGTACCAAATTTCTCTTTTGCTCTGTCTTTCTATTTTCTCTCTCACATTCCATTGGGTCCTCCCACTTTCTCTTATCCAAATCTTTTACCTTTCCCTGATGACCTTCTAAACATCTCAGAAGACCAGTTGCCACTGGTAACTAGGCAGGGAGGTCCATATCTCTACTTGTGTAGAAGTACACCATTGAATCCCTAAATGCACCATTGAATCTCTAAATTGATGCTGCATTAGAAGCTACCATTAATGATTTCCATTAACTTACCAGAGGACAAGAACTGCTTTAGAGGAGAATTTAGAATTGGTTTGGCAGCATACAATCAAGGTTGCCTGATTTAGATCTGCTTTTTCAGATACTGATTAAAGCTCCAAATACAAAATTTTAGATGAAAGGGGATAATCGAACCAACTCAAAAATAGTATTTTTTTTTCCTTTTACAATAAACTAGTAGCTAAAATAAAAGACTTCCATAGTAGAGACTATTTCCTAAAAGATATCATTAAATATTTCTAATAAAAATCAATTAGACCATAATTCTTTCATGAAATGAAGGAAGACTTAATTGAGTGTGGGCTATGTGTCTATTGCCTGAACTACAGGAACGGTATGTAGCTCATGAAGAATGTTTTCAGCAAAGTAGGATTGGTCTTGACCTCAGTCCTGTGGATCAAACAGCTGGCGACCTGCTGGCAAAGACAGTTGGGGATATTTTAAATGGAAAGGATATTCTAAACTAGAGCACCCCATCTTACAAAGAAAATCTATATCATATCAAAGAAAATATGCAAAACAAAAATAAAACACCCAGTATTCGGCCTTACCTTTACATGCTCAGATGAGTTGACTCCAAACACACGTGGACCTCATCTGCTCCTGGCCATTACCAATCTTGACATGCTATGTCTTCATGGGCACTTCATTTTATACTTTAAACTTTTGTTGCTTGTGTTTATAACATGGAATTTCCCTATCTCCTAGCCCTTAAATAGAATCCTTGGCTTTTGATTGAGTACTCTCTCCCACTCTGTGTAGCACCTATAGTAGAACTTTAGTGGGGAGAGATTTACTCTGTAAGTGGAATTATAAGGTTAAACCCAGAGCTGTCTGTGACGACTTTCTAAGAACCAAATGATTCCAACAGTCGAGTTGGACCTGCTTCAGATATACTTTTCCTCTCTCCATTGTATTTGCTGTATGCACCACGTAAGGTTTTAATACTATAATAGACATTATATAGATTAAAAATTTCTCAACACAAGAAGACAAACTGGAATGGGATGTACTACAATCCATGTTCATCATTAGTAACTACTACATAAACTTCAGTATTCACTGAAACTCAATCATCAAAGCTAAGGCCTAATTTCTTTTTTATTTACTTTTTTATTAAATTATTTTATTTTTATTGGATATTTTATTAATTTACATTTCAAATGTTATGCCTTTTCCCAGTTTCTCCTCTGGAAATCCCCTATCCCATCCCCCCTCTCCCTGCTTCTATGTGGGTGTTTCCCAACCCACCCACCCACTCCCACCTCCCTGCCCTGGCATTCCCCTATACTGGGGCATCAAGCCTTCACAGGACCAAGGGCCTTTCTTCCCATGGATGCCCAACAAGGCCATCTTCTGCTACATATGCAGCTAGAGCTATATGTCCCTCCAATGTGTACTCTTTGGTTGGTGGTTTAGTCCCTGGGAACTCTGGGGGGTCTGGTTGGTTGATATTGTTGTTCTTCCTATGGGGTTGCAAACTCCTTTAGCTCCTTCATTCCTTTCTCCAACTCCTCCATGGGAGACTCCTCATTCAATCCAATGGTTAGCTGTGAGCATCCACCTCTGCTTTGTCAGGCTCTGGCAGAGCCTCTTAGGAGACAGCTATATCAGGCTCCTGTCAGCATGCACTTCTTGGCATCCACAATAGTGTCTAAGTTTGGTGACTGTATATGGGATGGATGCCCAGGTGGGGCAGTCGCTGGATGGCCTTTCCTTCAGTTTCTGTTCCATACTTTGTCTCCATATTTCCACCCATGAGTATTTTGTTCCCCCTTCTAAGAAGGACTGAACCATCTACATTTTGATCTTCCAAATGTTGCCCCCACTACCTGGTCCCTGTCCCTGAGTTCTTAAACCCCTTCCCCTTTTCTTGTAAGAGGGTGCTTCTTTACTTATCCACCCACCCACCCATCTCCACCTCATCCCCCTTCTCATGTTTCTACAAGATTAGGTATATTCCCTCCCACTGATGCCAGACAAGACATCTGGTACATATGTGCCAGGGGCTGCGGACCAACCCATGTGTGCTCTTTGGTTGGCGGCTTAGTCTTTAGGAGCTCTGAGGGGTCCTGATTAGCTGATACTGTTGCTCTTCCTATAGGTTTGTAATCCCCTTCAGCTCCTTCAGTCCTTCCTCTAACTCTTCCATAGGGAACCCTGACCTCATTCCAATGGGTGGAAGTAAGGATCTGAATCTGTCTGTTAGTCTCTCTGAGGACAGCCATGCTAGGCACCTGTCTGCAAGCACAACATGGCATCAGTAATAGTGCCAGTGTTTGGTGCCTATCACTCCCTCCCTCTGCCTCCAGTGATTATTTTGTTACCCCTTCTAAGTGTGCTTGAAGTATCTACACTTGGGCCTTCCTTCATGCTATGCTTCATACAGTTTGTGAGTTGTATCTGGGGTATTCTGTACTTTTTGGCTAAACTTCAATATTCACTGAAACTCAATCCTCAAAGCAAAGGCCTAATTTCTAACATCATTTCATCACCTTGTACTGTCTGACACCTGGTGTGGGGAAATAAAGGGGAGTGGAAAAGACCCTCGTCCTGCCAGAGCTCAGGGGCACTGGGTAGACAGAAATGGGAGTTGGATTGTGCACTCTCCACACTGCTGGGTGGGTGTCTGGCTGTGGGAAGCCACGGAATCCCAGTCCGTGGGGTGGGTAGGTAGCAGTCTGGGATCCCTGGGAGTCACAGAGGCCAAAGATGACAGGTTATAGCTCTTGGCCATTTCAGTACATCATTGGACATCACTGAAGAGCTAAGAATGAAGTGGGGGCACCAGGGGCGGCTCAGTCAGGCCCAGAGCCGAAGGGAGAAAGGGGGTGGTTTCTTCGAGGGCCCGTTGTCCTTGGTCCAGTCTGGCTGCTGGAAACACTGGGAGGCCTTTCTGCTCTCTAGCAGATTATAAGAGTGGCTCCTTAGAGGGAAACCTGCTCCATTGCTCCAGCACGTTAAATCTTAATGAGCAGAGATGGCCTATGGTTTTTGAGCTTTATTGTAGAAAAG
>NC_034590.1:127287399-127294599 GCF_900095145.1 Mus pahari | reverse complement strand
AGAAGAAGAAGAAGAAGAAGAAGAAGAAGAAGAAGAAGAAGAAGAAGAAGAAGAAGAAGAAGAAGAAGAAGAAGCAGCAGCAGAGGGTAGCCATGGCCACATGGAGAGAGGGGGAAAGGGAGGGGAAGTGGGGGGTGAAAGGTGAGAGTAAGAGAGAAAGAGAGCAAGAGATTGAGAGAGGAGGGGCCAAGAAGCCCCTTTGATAGTGAGCTGGGCTACCTTGCTGTTACCAGGTAACTGTGGGGCGGGGCATACCTGGTTATAGTCAGGTAACTGAGGGGGGTGGAGTTTAGCCAGAATACCAGGAGCTTAGGGCATTGCCTACATGACTGATAGCCACAGGATGATGGAGGTGAGGGCTCATGGTGACAGGCGCTTGTGTCTGAGAGCTTAGCTTATGGTTCTGTCCCTTGTACCTTGTAGAATTTTCTACTAGGTCTCCTGAGTAAGCTTCACTCTATCAGAACACAGACTGCTTTTCACAGTCCAACACTGTACCTTGTAGCAGTCTGTATAACATTCTTGGCAACAAAGAAACAAAGTGGAAAGTGGTTCAGTTTATTTAGAATCTCAAATTATCTAACAGATGTCTCCACTTCTTGGATGGTACCCAACCAAACATCATCTTGACAGGTCTTCTGAAAGTCACCTGCTGAATCCTCATAAACATCTCTCTCTCCTTTCTGTTTGACCCTAATCTATGATGACTAGATGATGCACTTTTGCACTCAACTGGGGAGGAGAATTATAACTGTAGAAAGTTATGCCTTAGAGGTTGGATTTACTCAAGACCACCTGTTATATTTCCCAAATCCACATTTAAGACTCAAAGGGTCTGAATTTCCTTCTTCGGTTGACTCTGATATGATACGTAGGAGATTTATTCAAAGAGCAAACACTTTATGCAGAGCACAAGGAAACTTAGGAAAAAGCATTGCTTTTATGTGTCTCGGCTATAGCCCCAAAGGGACATGACATTTCAAAATCTCACTCTTCCTAAAGCACAGTATATTGGCTATAGACTGAACTATACAGTGAGAAACATGGACAAAAGCGTATCCAAAATTATCGTGAACTCCTCAAAACAGGAGCAAAGAAGACAATTCTTTGGATTTTATTCAGGATATTCAGGTAATAGGTGTGAACTTTTTCTGATATAGCAATAGCTCCTGATTAGTAACTTTTCTACTTTTTTGTTTTGTTTTTGTTTTTGGGATAGACTTCTCTGTGTATCTGGCCTCAAATTCACAGAGATCCATCTGCCTCTGTCTCTGCCTCTGCCTCCCCAGTGCTGGGATTAAAGGCATGTACCACCACCTCCCAGAAAAATGTATATTCATTATACACAACGATGAGCTTTAGAGTAGTTTTGTTCAAATATAATCATTCTTTAATGATATCCTTCTTCCAGTATCTTCTTATCTTTCTCCTCCCACTTAGTCACCTTTCTCTCCTGAAAATGTTCATCTTATACTTTCATATCAGCTTTATATGACAGAGTGTCTTCTTGTTACTGTACACACACACACACCATATATAAAAAATGTAGCACTCATATAGTATTTGTCTTTCTAGGTTGGGTAATTTTATTTAATATGGCCTATACCACTTCCATCCACTTGCCCTATAAATGACATAATTTTGTTCTTCATAAATGAATAACATTTTTATGGTTATATGTCACATTTTCTTTATCCAGCCATCTCTTGATGGGCACCTAAACTGATTCCATAACTTGGTTATGGTGAAAGATGCTGCAAATATAGAAAGCAGTAACCCTTTGTCACCTAGAAATTCTCTCCTTTTGAAGTCCAAATATAAGCAGTTCTTTTCAACCTACAAAACACTCTCTGTTTTCTGTTTGTATACGTGAAACTTGGGTGAGCCCTTAGGAGCATATCATAAGGCCCATCAAAACCCATTATTTGTGATAGATTCACTCTTGTCCCAGTGATCAAGGCTTGACCTTCTCTTGGCGCAGTAGTTGCTGCTTTAACACTTGTTGATATATTTGCTGAACTAGCTCTAGACAGCTTAGTTGACCTCCTGGTTCTATCCCAGTAAAAGCATCACTACTGGATGAGAGCACACACCTTTCAGCCATCCAATTAATGAACCTTCCATACACATTACAATTCACTCATAGCATATCCTGCATCCTCATCACACTGGAGAAAACATACATTAGAAAACTTTATGTGACTTGTTCAGATTTATTACAGACTCTTATTGAGAAGTGAGAACATTTTCTTTGTTGATAGAACGACTTCAAGATGAAACTTTGAAAGATAATAGGAAGACGTGTTCTTAATAGAGTTTAGCTAAGAATATAGTTCTTTACCTATGTCAAAATCAGCCCAAATGGCAGAAGCTATTCAGAATCCCACACCACAAAAAAGAGGGCTTGATCCAAAGTCTTGACCAAAATTATCATTTGTTTGTTTCAGTTATCAGCTTGTTTTAAGGATCTTAGCTGTCTTCTTCTGAAGTTCAGTAACTTGTGGAAGACTTCTAGAGCCTTGAGCTCTGTTATATTCAGTGCTTCATGGATATTCAAACAGGTTATAAGTATATTCTCTCCAAAGTAGTTTCCTGTCTAAAATTGATACATAGGGTCTATGACATTACTTTCTTTCTGGAGTTGAGTAAATGGGGTTCCTTGATCCTAGGACTTTACCAAGACTCTACATTGTTCTTTATTTCAATCAGTGTTCTAGTGCTGGCTTCTTTGACCGTGATTGGTTCCATGAAGTTGTTTGCTTGTCAGATATTTGCTATAATGACACAGCAAAGGAGTTAAAAAGACTTCATGACACAGTGACCGAGGGACAACAGCACAAGGCTTAAAGATGATCCAGCTCTTTAGCTCTTCCTGAAGGGTACCACTTCTCAAACATGGGACAGCACTCTAAAGGGGAAGAGGGATTGAAGGTTGACTATACCAACAGAAAGTGGCCAGAATGTGAATAAAAAAACGAGACAAGCAACCCCTGCAACATCCCACCAGCAAGCTACACCGTACCTTTCTTGAATTGGCCCAGGTGATCCATAATTGCCAGCTTCTCTGATTTAAACCCTGATTGAAACTCAGAATCAAGCAGAGAAATGCAAATAAGTTCCTGAAATCAATTACAGAAGCTTTACACTACTATTGGCTACCTCTAGCTTCCCTGCACTTACCAACTCCGACTTGCGCATTTCTAAAGCTTGCCCCTGACCTTTTTTAAACTATAAAAGTTCCTTACATATCCTTGCTTGAGTGCTTTGAATTTTTGCCAAATGTAACTGCTGGTAGCTATTTTTTTGCTCTAAATTCTCATTTGTTCTGACTTGGGTGTCCTTTATAAATTTTATACCTTGTAGCCATAATTATACATTTGAATCAAATATAGTGTCTTAGGGCAGTGTTTGGAAAACGTTAGTGTATCTTAGAAACACCTAGAAGACTTGTTTAAACAGTTTTGGGGGCTTTACTTCAGAATTTGTAGTTCCCTGAGTCTTCTGTGAAACTAAAGTATCTGCGTTGCTAACAAATTTTCAGATTATGCTAATGTTGTCGGTCACATGACAATTGGAGAAATATTTCCTTAAGCCAGCAATATGATTTAGTGATAAGTATAATAATACCTTGATTTATGTAGTGTGCTTGCGCAGAATGGGGCAGTTGAATAAAATCTATGAGCCCAAAAGTCGTATTTTAAGAATGACCTTCTTTGGAAACAGACACCTTGAGTTGGAGTTATGAGGTTATAAGAGGAAGAGAAATGAGTTTGGTCAGAGTTGGAAGAAAATGTCTTCAGCCTGCTCATAATTATGATTTGTTTTGTCCTTCTGAGGTAATTAGCCATACTTCAGCAAAGACAAGTAGAACACTCTGTACTTACTCATGCATGATAGATACATAACAATGCAGCTTCCCACTGCGCAAAAGGTGAGAAGATTATGGGGTTAAATTAGTTATGATTGCCATTTAGAAGACAAGGCTTGTAACTTAGCATTAACATCTGCATAGTAATTAACCACTTCCTTTGTAGAATTCACTCTGACAGATGAGTTGAAACAGTGATGCAGAGTATTTAGAGATGGGAAATGTTAAAGATTCAATCCTTACCCATGTATCAAAGAGGATGCAAAGTTACAAGTGACATTAAGATTCAAGAAATAAGTATCAAAGGTTTTTTTTATCTGTAGATCTTAGACTGTATGCAGATACATAAAGTCATAATATGTGTATATATGCATACGTGTGTGTATGCGCATGTGTATATGGTTATAGAAAAAAGACCAAAGGAAACAGAGTAGATTAGTAGGAGGGAAAGATTGTAACAGAAAGATGTTGGAGTGTATATGGTCGAAGTGCATGATATACTTGAAAGAAATTATCTTTAGGTTATCTATCATTATGTATGATAAATGTGCAGCAGTAAAATATTTTTACAGAAACCAGTAGACTGGCATGGAGCACTGCTATGGACCCCACATGCTGTGGTGCTTGTGAAACCTCAGGCCTATGATCATAGTCCTTCCACTTTAATAAGCAATCTATTATTTCAAACCGGCATCATTTCTTTTCTGGTTCCCCACTTCTGTGTTCCTAAGTCCATCAGCTGCTCCAGTAGTTAGTGGATGCTTCCTGTTTTTAATTTTATCTTCAATTCTTATTTAGATGTTTTTGTTTGAAAACAGACATGTGATAAATTACAGCATAAATGGAACTATTACATGTTTCTGTGTAATGGGCCTTTCTTGGTTAGGATCTTCTTTCTATAAAAGTGATAGTTAAGCACTTCCAATTTCGTGTATTCTACACTTAGAACAGTGCTCAGGGAAACCAGTGTGTAAAGTATCCCATTTGGGGGCCAGCAGATGACACAGTGCTTAAGAGAACTTGCCCATGGATTAACCCCAGGACCACCATAGTGGAAGGTAAGATCCGGCTCATACAAGTTGTCTTCTGACCCCTGCACATGCACGTGCACACACATATGTACACACACAGGCACACACACACACACATACACACACACACACACACACACACACACATGAAAACTAATAAGTAAATGAGTGAATAGGTAAGTGTAAAAATTAGTTTTTAATTTTCAAATATATGTATTTGAGGATAATTGTATTTCCTACACAAAAAACATGTATCATTGTATTTTATAAATTGTATACATAAAATGCATATTAAGCTGGAGCTTTGCACTTGTTTATACTTTATTGATGACTAACCCAGGGTTGAAATAAAATAAAACAAAAGGTACAGAAATGATGGGCAGAGAACTATTAAAAACATTTTAAATTGCCAGTTTGAGAAATTAGAGAAAATAAAAAGGGCTTGAAAAAAACATACAGGGCAGTAAGAATAGGACAGAAGTAGATCTGAGGTCATTGTTTAAAGAATGGGAATGTTTGGCTAAGTGACAGATTATATTCAAGGTTATGCTACTTGGTGGTCAAAAATGACCTCTTAATCATTTTCTTGTGAGTGACATCCTAGATAATTATGAACGAAACTGACTCTAGTTTCCAATGTGACACTGAGTCTATTTGATGATGGAGGCCCCAGTGGCATCAGATAGCTTTCTTCTCTGCTGGAGCCTAATTTTCCAGACTCACTTTATTGCTTATGATAATGTAGCTGTCCTCTGTGGCTTCTTTCAGGCCAAAGGGCATCACAGTGCTTTGTTTAGGAGTAAGTCTCTCTTTGAATAAAATCTGGCTGGGCCATTGCCCAGAAGCAATAATTGGGCTATTCTATCACAAACAAGCAATGCTCACAATGACAGAAACATTCACTAGCTTTTAAATATGGCAACCCACAAAGCCAGAAGTAAGAAAAGACACAGATTGTGTTTTTCATGCTCTTTTTTTTTTTCTGATAACTTAAATGGAAGGATGAGTTAGCCTTGCATGATTTGTTTAGCTATCTTTTTGTTGTTGTTTAGTTTCTTTACTGCAACTTCAAATCTTTTCAGTGTATATGTTCATTAAACATTCATTACACATGGTATTTTGTGGTATGGAGACATTTCTTACAGGCACATATTGTAAATTAAATACATTTCCTACCCATATCTCCTCCTCTTGTAAAGTCTAGTCTTCCAACAGTTTCTTCTGTTTAATTAGACAAATTCACTTCGACTTTTATGTTATATAGAATACCTTATTTTATGTGTTTATATAAAATTTAGGAGCCACAATGAAAAAAACATAAGAGATTTGTCCTTTGGAGACTGGCTTCGTTTCCTTATATGTTAGCAGAGTTGTATCCATGTTTGCTGTAAATGATATAATTTTATCTTTATGGCTGTAACAGTTCTATATGCCACATTCTCTTGTATTCCTTGGTTGCTGAAGCTGATTGTAACTTAGTTATCACAAATAGTGCTGTGCTAACATGAATTGATATGTAAATATCTTTGTGATATAGTGCATTGAAATCCTTTTGAGAAATATCTAGATGTAGCATAGTTGGTTAATATGGTAGGTGTATTTTTAGCTTTTTGAGGACCATCCCTAACTTCTGCAGGGAGAGACAAGGATCTCACCAGACAAAAACTTTCCTTTTTATCCACACCCTTGCTTCTTTTCTAACTGGGGTAACATAGAATCTCAAGATAACTTTTAGCCCTCAATTCTCTGATGGCTAGTGAGGCTGAGCCTTATTTTTAAAGATGTATAATTTTATCTATCTCTATCTGTCTGTCTGTCTGTCAGTCCGTCCGTCCGTCCGTCCGTCTGTGTGTGTGTGTGTATGTATGTATGTATGTATGTATGTATGTATGTATGTATGTGTGCTGCAGATGTATGCACCTATCTGAGCATAAAAGGATCAGGTATCTTCCTCCCTCACATCAATTTTATAAATTATTCTCTGTTTTCATTTAAAAAATTAAAACTTTCCAGATACAATCTATTTTCATCTTATCTTTCCCACTCTCTCGAGTTTTTCAGCTTTCATATTTTCATTCTTTTTCTTTGAAAACAAAACAAACAAACAAACAAACAACAAAACCCTCAAAAAATAGTAAAATAAAATGGACAAAAATTAAAACAAAAACCAAACAAACAAAACCGAACACTCTGGAGCCTGTTTTTAATTGTTCATCAGAATGGCTTGAAAATCTGTATCATCTATTCTCTGGAGAGAGGGACTCTATCTGAATGGTAGACTTAACTTTTTTTTTTTTTTTT
>NC_034590.1:127283762-127287204 GCF_900095145.1 Mus pahari | reverse complement strand
AGCCCTGGCTGTCCTGGAACTCACTCTGTAGACCAGGCTGGCCTCGAACTCAGAAATCCGCCTGCCTCTGCCTCCCAAGTGCTGGGATTAAAGGCTAGACTTAACTTTTATCAGTTGAGCTGGAACCCAGAAATTGCCAGGAATTCTCTTGTCTCTCCCTTCTTCAGAGCTCAGAGTTATAGGTATGTGTGGAGTGCTCAGCTTATAGCATGGGTGCCAGAACCAGAACCCTGGTCTTTATGACTGGCAAGTAGCAATTTTAAACTGCTGAACCATTTCTCTAACTTTAGGTTATACATTTCCACGTCTCTGATGACCATTTGTGTGCAGTGGTTCTGAGTGGATGTGTAAGAAAGAGATGAAGTCATTGGTGAATATATATTTTCCACATTATTTTCTGAGCAACTACACTTCTATCCATAAAGCTGTTGTCTGTGGCTGCATCTTGACATGGTTTCCCTATAAGAGTTGCAGGCTTTGCATTGTGGTCTTAGTTGATGTGGTTTTTGTAATGGAGACCAGATAGTGATGCTGTTTGACACTGCTATGCTTTTGGCTGGCCAGCCTGCTCAGAACAATTTTGCTCAGAACAATGTGTATTTTTGACATTCACATGTAGATATCTGTAGCTGAGAGATTTATGTCTAGGTTCTCTGTTCTATTCCACTTGTCTCCATTCCTGGTTTTATGCCAACAGAATTTTAGTTATTTCTGTTGTTCTGTAGTATGACTTAACCAGGTAGGGGGATAGTTGCAGAATTATTCTTTTTACTCAGATTTACCTTTAGGGTTCAGGATAATTTGTATTTCCATGGTAAATTCAGTATAGTTTTCCTATTTTTGTGAAGAATTACATTGGAATTTTAATAGGGATTTTATTGACTCTTTAGGGGTTTTGGCAGTTTGGCTATTTTTTTAAAATATTAAATTTATACTCCAATTAAGCACGAGAAGACTTCCAGTCTTCTAGCTTCTTTTTCTTCTATTCTTATGTCAGCGTTTCCAAGTTTACAGTGCAGTGGTTTTTAGCTCCCTTGGTTAGGTGTATTCTAGGATATTTGGTTAGGGTGACTATGGTTAGAATTATTTCTGTAACGGTTGCTACTTATATATAAGAAAGTTTCTGAATTCTTGATGATAATTTTGTGCCTTGCAGTTTTTCTTTTTGAAGCTTTTATCTGGTCTAATAACTATCAAATGAAATATAAAATTATATAAAATTATCATCAGCAAATAAGCATATTCTGGCCTCTTTTCTTATTAGTCCCTTCATTTCCTCCTCCTGTCTTATTGCTCCATCTAAGATTTCAAGCATTACACTCAAAAAGAGTAGGAAAGGTAGACAAACACCCTTGTTTTTTTCTTGATTTCAGTGGAAACACGGTGAGGTTTTTTTTCCCACTTAATATAATGCTGGCTATATTGCAGCTGCTTCAAGTATGCTGAAAAAGTGTCAGACTGCTGTCAAATAGTTACTACATTAAAATGTCTTAGAGTAAACTTGAACTAGCTTTTAGACAAAAGCAAATTAGAGATTCAATAGGTCTAGTTGACAATGTACACAGGAAAATAGAACAAAGCGAAGGACAGCAAACACCGGAGAATACTTTGAATATTGACCAAGGCCTTAGTTTATGTTAGGAACCAAAGCCACTGTATGTCAAACATCAGAGGATACATAGTTTCTGTTTAATTGCAAGTTCTGAATCAATATGTCTCCAAGATGGGTGGGCACCTGCATTGTGTTGAGGGCTCAACATAACTGAAAGTGAGAAGGGAAACTTAAACTTTGTGTAAATCCTGAAGCATCCTGAAGAAGATATTGAAAAGACAGATTTATACATAACCGAAGAGACAGATCTGGTAGACGCAGACAAACTTCCACGACATAAATTGCAATGTTAGGAATAATCACAAGAGGAAGAGACAAAAAGATCAGAAGAGTAATGATGGTCTGTGGTTAGGGTCTTGATAGATTTTGAGACAGAAGATATTTTTGAGGCAATGGAGACCGTCTGTGACATTCAGAGACAGACTCATGAGTAAAACACTGTCATTGCAAAAGTAAAGAGAATTGATGAGTGTGACTAATGGCTTGCAGGTACAAATGCTGACCCCTCACTTCCAGAGTCATCTTGATATCATTAGCAAGCCTGGCAGAAAATGAAGGAACATAGAACAGTCAGCTGTGAGATACTAACTAAGCATATATTAAAAGAAGCCACAGGAGGTTTTTTTTTGGGGGGGGGTGTTAAATGCTAATTTTTGAGAGGAGAGTATTATGAGCTCAGAGTGAAAGAATAAAGGAAATGAATGGAAATGAGGGCTTAGATTCTAAAATGGATCGGGAACTTCTAAAGCACTGTATCAACATTGGAGTGCAGAGAGTAAACAGACTTCGGCTGAGGTCTTATTCATAAAACATCAGCTGCGTGTGTCATTCAACTTCTTACACGGTTACAGTCCAACACTCTGATGCAGTGTGGCTCACATGGCTCAGCTTATCGCAGCACACAGGTTCATCACTCTTACTCATTGGATTACAATGTGTTGTATATTCTGAATTAAACATGTTATAGCTAATTTAACTTGGATAGGATCCTAACTGTGTCATGTCTACAAAGACTACTTTGATGGTAGTGGCTTCAGCTCTTAGGATATTGCTTTTATCCATGCACTCAACGTTATGATATTTATTGTGGCAGGAACATTTTGTGAACTCTCAGGATGTATCCCCTTCCTGCCCCCACAGCATCATAGCATTCATTTCTCAGTTATATAAGTTCCCAGCTTCTTTCATGCTTAGTTATGGTGAAAGAGTGAGTAAGAATGCAGCATCAGGATAATGGGATGTGGAGGTGAGTGAGACCAACATGTATGAAAACATTCTTATGTCACACAATTTCATGTACAATGAATATATATATATATATATATATATATATATATATATATATATATATGGAAGCTAAAGCTAAATAAAAGATCGCCTACTCATTAAAGCAATGAGTAATGGAAACTCCTCAAAGAGGAATAAGGTTGTGTTCTCCCACTGTCACTTCTTTCTGTGACAACTGGAATAGGGGAAAAGAGTAAACCACCGCACCCTGTGTAACCGGAGAGTGATGCAGTTGAACAGAGAACTGTAAGTCATCTGAGCCTGGGTCTTTCAAGTTCCTAACGCCAAGTATCTGGACCCCAGAATTTTTCATGATGGAGAATGTTTTTATAATGTATTTCGGATTCTATTGCAATAGTTAAAAAAAATATTTCTAATCAGTTCAGGCTACTTAGAATAGGTATGAGAGCCAGACGTGGTGGCACACGCCTTTAATCCCAGCACTTGGGAGGCAGAGGCAGGCGGATTTCTGAGTTCGAGGCCAGCCTGGTCTACAAAGTGAGTTCCAATCAGATTTTATATTTCAGGGGTTTAAAAAAATAC
>NC_034590.1:127281243-127283667 GCF_900095145.1 Mus pahari | reverse complement strand
GGAAGGAAGGAAGGAAGGAAGGAAGGAAGGAAGAAAGGAAGAAAGAAAGGAAGGAAAAGAAAAGAAAAGAAAAGAAAAGAAAAGAAAAGAAAAGAAAAGAAAAGAAAAGAAAAGAAAAGAAAAGAAAAGAAAAGAAAAGGTATGAGAAGCCTGGTGGTTTGCGCGACTTCCCAAGCACCAGCTCTCTCACCTTTCTGTAGCAAGGTTAACTACTAGAGCATCCTTCTACCTTTGCTTCTCCCCTTAACTCTCTCCACACCTGTCCCTTTATGCATCTCTCTTTGATAGATGAAACAGACATCTCTTTTCCAGAAAGCTGACACTTTCTTGTAAACTCTTAGTCATCTCTCTTCCTGACCCATCAATGACATAATGAATTCCCACTTACACCTTTTTTTTTCCTTTTCTTCACCTATATAAGTTTTGTAAGCTGTGAAATGTAGTTCTTCAGTTGGTCCAGTATATTATGTTCTTTAATGTGAAATGTCTTAATGATAGAGATATGTATATTGCTCTTTTCATTTACTCTTTGAAAGTATTCCACAAAACAACTTCCTATTTAATTACCAAAACTGACATTTTTATTGCCACTGATGTAGCTTGGTGGTAAATGTGTTTGTCATCGAGTCTGACAGCCTAAGTTTGATCTCAAGACCTACATGGTAAAAGGGAATCAATTCCCACAAGTTTCCCTCTGATCTTCACATATGGGCTGCTGCATGTGTGTGTGTGTGTGTGTGTGTGTGTGTGTGTGTGTGTGTGTGTGTGTGTGCAATAACTTAATTTAAAATAAAAATAATGATGAAATTGATGTTTTGAAGATTGTGCAATACTTAAGGTTATCCAAAAAAGTGGCTGGTTTCCATTCTGTACAATGCTGGAGAGCCAGCCATGTTTATGATGGAGTAGCAATGTCGGTATGAAGGCCAAAGAACCAGGCAAGGCAACCTGACATACAGCAGTCCAAGGGTGGCAGAAGATGACTGGAATACTACAGCTACAGTTGTGATGCAGGGAGAATGAGGCAGGAGTAAAATTCGTTCTCTGTTTTGACTTATTTAGAGTTGAGAGTAGATAGTGGCCAAATATGAAACAGAGGTCAGGCTACGTTGCAAAGCAGACATTCAAATGCCATTTCTCCCATAGACATTCTCAGGCATATTCAGAAACAATGTTTAATCTAGACATTAATGGTCCTCTGACATTGACTCCTACAGTTAATAGGTATAATCATCTTATATTTCTTTATTTATTTAAAAATAATCAATTAAAAAGCATAATATAAATGTCTAATTCATTAAAAAGTCCCTTAAATATAATTTAGGACATTTACAAAGGAAATTTATGCATACATGTGGACATATGTATAAAGTGAAGTGGAAACTTATGGTTTCTTTGGAAAGTCAGTTGGGTTGGATGGTGTTTTGCTGGGGCAAACATATGAAGAAGTGTTTTCCTGAAGTGGACACAGGTGAAAGGCTGGGGCAGACCCATAAAGGAATGTTTTGCTGAAGCAGACACAAGTGGAAGAAGGCTCTGCTAAAGCAAGAAAGTGAAAGGGCGGTGAGGGAACCCATGGAGGGAGGATAAATAGGACTCCACAGACTGTGTGGGAAACTGGACTAGGCTTGCTTACAGAGTTCGCTGTGCAGTGCTTGTTGGTGTCTCCTCTTTGCTGATCTTCGCTTTGCCGAGAGAGACATCTGTCCTGGTCCCAGGTAGTGCCACCGCTGCCAATCCATGTTTGCTAGCCCAACACTACCAAACTGGACTGCTGGTATATCTGTGAAGCGTTTGTGAGTGGATTGGGCTGCCACTGCTGATCTGTGAACTGAATTGCAGATTTCCTGACAGTGCTCATGAGATTTGCTCCAAAGAACTATTTCTAAATCAGTCCACTTCCTCCCTATCCTTTCTTTTCCACTTCCTCTGGTGGGTGGTGGGCTAAAAGGAAGGTTAAGGTATTTAAGAGCCATCATTAAAAATAAGGTTTGAAAAAAATTAAAATTACAGTTCAGAAATTTGTATGTGTTTATAGATTTATGGAAATTAGTTATATATCCTGATGTCACATCAATTTTTATTTCTTTTAAAATAAATTTATCAAGTTAGTTTTTAAGTTTTTATCTGATTTAATAAGATAAATTACTTGTTTAATACTTAATGTGCCATGACACACATCCAGGGATTGGGGGACAGTTTGTAGGAATCATCTTTTTGTTTTCACAGTGGGCTATGGGGATTAAATTCAGATCCTTTGATGTGGCAACAAGATCCTTTACCACCATGCTATCTTACTGCTCCTATTTCTTTTAGGTGATGCAAATTATGCAGAATGTATCATGTGTGCTCTTCTGGAGAATAAAACAGCTTGATCATTCTCTCTTTCTCTATCTATCTATCTATCTATCTATCTATCTATCT
>NC_034590.1:127256293-127281183 GCF_900095145.1 Mus pahari | reverse complement strand
CTCTCTCTCTCTCTCTCTCTCTCTCTCTCTCTCTCTCTCTCTCTCTGTGTGTGTGTGTGTGTGTGTGTGTGTAATGTCCTCCCTCTCTCATTATAGCTCAGGTTTATTTGGAATTTACTCTGTAACCCAGGCTGGCCTTGAACTCATAGTAATCCTACTCTATAATATCCACCTCAGCATGTTTTCTTACCAAAAAATATATGTTAATACCTAGAGTATATTGTATTAAGTAGATACACATTGTCTTAAACAATACTTAGTGGTTGTTTTCAGTTTTTGTCATTACAAAATTTTATAATAACAGTCATGCCTATGCTATGCTGGCTCACTCCTTTTTTTCTTGTTAACATCGATCTCTTGGAATAGAAAGCTAGCTCAGAATTTAAGAATACTGGATGTTCTTCCAGAGGACCTGGGCTCAATTTCTGTCACCCACATATCTGTCTGTAACTCCAGTCCTAGGGGTCCAAATGGCTTTTTCATGCCTGTGGGGACACAGTGTGCAGGTGGTACACAGATATACATGAAGGTAAACTCGTGCACGTAAAAATCAAAGCTATTGGTCTCTTGTTCATGGAAAGTATTTTTCTCTGCAATTTTTATATCCAGCAAAAACATAATAAGACACAAATATGAACTACCTCCTACATGAAATGAGACCATTCTCCTTCTTCAATACTGCCTGTCTGAATCTAAATTGGCATTCCATCCTCATAGTTCCACGTTTAATTAGATATAGTTTTTGATTATTTACTATTTAAAGTGTCTTAATAATGTGCTCTATTAGGTAAGAGGTGGATACCTATCATTTCCATTGACTCAATAGCCTTACATCTTGAGAAACTTCATCCATTGAAGAAATTTTGGTCTTATTTATGGCAGCTCTTTATGTGTGTCAGAAAAAAAAAACTAGAAAATAAAAGAGGTTAAGCAGAGAGGTTTAGAATTTTCCCGTTAGTTAAGCTGTGTGTAATATTATTAATGTACCATCTTCTAGAATAAATCTATCAATGATCCTATTATCCTTTTATCACCTCAACTGACATCAGAAGATCATGGTTCTGAGTCTGGTAGTGTCATATAACAGCACCACACATGATGAGAGTGGCAGACGATAAGACTGGAACACTCAACCAGGGAGACATGGAGTTGGGGAAGTAGACAGTTATCAGACAAATGAAATATCCAGAATTAAATTGTTCAGAATTCAGCCTGTAACCAGAGACTTGCAAACAGTCCTGACTTTTCAGAGCTATGGCAGGCAGTAGAACATCTGACCACATATCAGAAAGTCTCATTATTTCTCTGTCATGGATCTGTGTTTGTGAAGCAAAGATAGGTCTTACTGGCATTTCCACATCAGTTTTACTTTAAATATCTAGTTTGTAACAAATGAAGTTCAGAAACTATAAGCTACAAATCTACAGCAGATGACACTTTGCAACGTCGGTTATACCATCTCCTATCCCATATAATCTGTGGTAATGTCACCTATGTCAGAGGCTGTTTGGACTGCTACAACAAGTGGATCAAAAACAGTTGTAATTACAACACACTGTTGTGGAGGTGAAGAAGTTCAAAAATAAAGTGCTGGTAGACTGGTTCTCAAACAGCCATCTCCTCTTACTGTCCTTGCATGGGAGAGGGGGCACAGCAACATTTCAGTATCTCCTGTGAAGATACAAATCGTATCTATTAATAAGACCCAAGCACCTTTCCAAGGTATCACCTTCTATTAGCACTGTGCTGGGTTAGGGTTTAATATGAAGGGGTTTTTGATGTCATTTTGATTCAGAAACACAATCAGGATGCCACACCTTGCAGCTGTGGAGCAGCATCTGGAGGTAGGGAATTTTCTCCCTGAATCTACATAGGCATGTAGTTAGTTTAGACAAGAGACTGTAGTGGATTCAGTGCTGTGTGACTCTCAGAATGAAGCCATGGGAACCAGTGGAGAGTCCATTTTATGTGTCAAATTCACAAGAGCCCTGAACTACTTACCATGTGGAGTGTTCACCCACCCCAGCATTGCTGAACTAGAGGAAGCACCAATCTCACAGAGAAGTCACATACAGGTGTGAATAAAATGCCTTTCCCTGAGTCCAGTCCTTACTTTTGCTAGCCATTCTGGGGTTGTCCCTGAGCCAATAACCATAATGAAACAGAAACAAGCCACATGGACTCTGCCACCCTAGGATATTGATACACAGACCTCCCTGGACCATAAATAATGACACAATTGCAGCTCTATGACCTAAAATTTAAGATATTTTGTGATGTGTCAAATCTATTTAGCATAAAATCCAAGATACACCCTTCAACATGCTGATGGTGATGATGATAATAATGAACAGGTTTATTAATTGACATGCTCATAGCATGTGATTTAATACTTGATAAAATGGAAGTGAGTTGGAAGCCACAATTGAGGACGGGGGGAAACTTTTATTTTCAAAAATGAGGTACCTGAATTGAGACAGTCTGTTGGGTGACCCAGTAATGTCAAATGTCCCTTTCCTTGTTATCATCTGGGATTATGAAACTCACCTGTATGCTCTGGCCTTGTTCTTTCAAGACAGCTGAGGAGAGACACAGCCGGTCCTAACCACTAAGGATTCTTCTTTTGCTTCTGCCAGGCCAATCACCATGAGCCAGCACACACAAACTGTTGCCCTGACGCAGAGCAGCTGTCTAATTACAATTTTGTTATTATTAATTACAGAGTAGAAAATCATTTGTAATTAGCTCAGCCTAAATCATAGTTTAAACAGCCAAAAATTACATTACAAACTAAAGTGTAATTAAAGCACTACACTAAAGTGTTTATTTAAACCCAGTTTAGTTGCAAATTTTTCAATCAGCTTTTCAGACTCATACATGGATTTAATTAGTCTCCAGTACTGACAGTTTAGTGCATTTATTCATTAAGCATCAATATTGCTGAACAAATGTAAATAAAATATAGACAGAGATGCTTTAAAGGGGCAGTCACAGGAACATCTGGGCAAGATAATGAGGCTGGGAAAGATGTGAATGTTAATGAGCCTCCTAAACTGCTGAAAGAGCTGTGGCTCCCAGAAGCAAAGCATATCAATGTGGATAGATAAGCAGTGTAGCTCTCTGCCGCATCAACTGGACCAGACGTGTGGCCATGAGGGGTGGGGTAGGAGTCAATTTAATTTGCTTCTTGACGGCGTGATTAGGCACATCTTAGGTACCACTCAGAAGAATTCTGGAAGAAGATGAAAGAGAATATCTCTATCAGCTAACCTTTGGGGCTCTCCACATCTTCTCAAGAGCTTATAAGATTTCCAGGGAGAAGCAGCTACTTTCTTGAAGGGTTTAGGGGAAGTGATCTCTAGCATGCTAAGTGTCATGCACATCCCAATGAGGAAATTTTCCACTCAAGGGCCATTGTTTGGAAAACCGTCCTTGCCACACATGCAAAAATGCCTGAATGCACTTCTAAATGAGCTGCAGATTCTTAAAAGCACTTACAAGGGAGGCTCTGCTCTTGCTTGGTAGGACTGGCAGTCCTCAAAGCACTCTTTGAAGCTCCTTTGAAGTACCTTCAGAATCGCCCTTGTTCTTCCTGGATTACCTCAATAGGCTCCAAACATGCCTTCCATTTCCAAGTCTTGTTTCCCCCACCAACTCTTTCTTCCTTTTTCATCTTAGTGGCAGAATTGCTTCCCTGAGATTGCCAGCCTCTTTATGTCTTTTGTGTACTTACAACTTTGTGGTAGTTCTTCATGCCTTCCATCTCTCTAGAACTACGTTAGTCAGCTATTAGTAAGACCAAAAACCCAAGCTCCCCCCCCAAAAAAATAATTAAGTGGAAGGGTTAATTTTGAGTTTAGAGATGCCAATCAATAGTCACTTGGCTCTGTGCTTTGGGCCTGTGCTACCACAGTACACCCAGGTGGGAGCAGAAGAGATCTGCTCATCTCTCCTGGTGTCAGACAGTAAAGAGACAGGCAACTAGGCTAAAGTCCTAATAGCTTCCAAACCATCACCTCTGTGACCTACACTTTGTCTCTTTAGGTCTTACCTCAGTATTTCTCAACCTGTGTCAGGATCCCTTTGGTGGTCAAATGACTCAATCATGGGAGTCACCTGCATATCAGATATTTATATTACTGTTTAAAACAGTAGCAAATTTACAGTCATGAAGTAGCAATGAAATAGTTTTATGGTTGGGGGTCGCCACAAGATGAGGAATTGCATCAAAGGGTCACAGCATTAGATATGGCTGAGGACTACACCTACATCCTAGGGGCTCCACATTTCTCAAAAGCTACAGGCAAGGCATTCAGCATGTAGCTTACTGGGCTTTTGGAAACTTTCTACATATCAACTGTTACAAGTGACATGGAGCTCTCTGTGGCCTGGTCTGCCTCTACTGCTCTATCATCTTATCACAGTGCTCTGCCTCACACTAAACACATTAGGATTGTGGAACCCTCACAAGCAGCTTTTACCTCTATGCTTCTTATACATACACTTGAGATATTCTGGCATATTATTTGTTTCTGTGTATGATTCCTATGAAAAGTCAAAAGTCAGCTTTGGCAATACTCTGTTTTCAAACCTATGCCTGAACAGAATACTGATGTCCCAGGATCTAAGATCCATTAGTCAAATGGCATCTTATAAAATTGAAAAGCTTCTGTAAGGCAAAGGACATTGTCAATAAAACAAAGGGGCAGCCAACAGATTGGGAAAAGATCTTTACCAATCCTACAACCGATAGAAGACTAATATGCAACATACACAAAGAACTCAAGAATTTAAACTCCAGAGAACCAAATAACCCTATTAAAAATGGGGTACAGAGCTAAACAAAGAATTCTCAACTGAGGAATCTTGAATAGCCAAGAAGCACGTAAAGAAATGTTCAACAACCTTAGTCATCAGGGAAATGCAAATCAAAACGGCCCTGAGATTCTACCTTGTACCAGTCTGAATAGCTAAGATGTGACAGCAGATGCTGGTGATGATGAGGAGAAAGAGGAACATGTTTCCATTGCTGGTGGGATTGCAAGCTGGTACAACCACTCTGGAAATCAGTCTGTTGGTTCCTCAGAAAATTGGACATAGTACTACCTGAGGACCCAGCTATACTACTCCTGGGAACTCTTAATTTAAGCTACTAACTTTGTTAATGTTTCTTTCCTGTTACTTACAATATGTATAAGAACCAATAGCTATAATAACCAGAAACTTGATGACTAGTGAGATCACTGTTTATAGAGACAGGGGTGGCTGTGCTGATAAGCCAAAGATTTTGGAAGGTTATCATTCATATCAGTGTCCCATGCCTTCCTTGGTGCTCATGACAGCCTCAATGAAGTATCTAATGAGTAGTACTATTCTAGATAGCTTTCTATGGCTGTGATAAAACAGTATGACCAAGGCAGCTTGTGGAGGAATAATAGTAGCTCATCTTGCATCTAACACTACTGAGGGAGGTCAAGGCCAGAACTCAATTGGGAAACTGGAGGCAGGGACTGAAGTAGAAGTATGGAGGAATGCTGATTTACTGGCTTCCTCTCCATGTCTTGATCAGCTTGCTTTCTTATACTAGTTGGGATCACCTGCCCAAGGGTATTACCATTGACAGTGGGTGTGATCCTTCTCCATCAATCCTTAATAAAAAATACGTACCCATAGACTTGCTAACAGGCAATCTGAGAAAGGCAAATTCTCAATTAGGACTCCTTTTCCCCAGATGACTCTAGCTTGTGTCAAGTTGACAAAGACTAACCAGCATGGTAATGGTGACCACTGCTCATCACCATTGTTTCGGCACTGGGATCAAATCCAGAGCCATGGACACATTAGCAAGTGCTCTATCTCTCAGCTATATCCCCAGCCCATGTTACATTACATTTTGAAAGATAGATAAAGGCGTTGGAAATAAACATCCATTATTTAAAGAAATGATTAATAAATGACATTAATAGTAAAGTTATATAAATTGAGTTTGGGTAAAAATAAGAGATTGAGGCTGAAAGTAGCTAGGGTTTAAGGTAATCAATTAGTCATGAGCTAATTGGTTTTCAAATTGTCTCAAGTATAGTATTACAATTAGAGAAAAATAATGCTAACTTGACTGTGTTCTTAACTCAGAGAAATGAGTTTGAGTATTTTACTTACCTCTATTACTTTTGTTGTTAACACCATTAGAGAGAAATAGTCTGACAATTTTTGCTTTGTAAAATATATAATAACAATAGTCCTGAGTACAACATTGAGTTATTCTCTTACTGTATATCAGCTCTGTCAAACCTGAATGTGATCTTGGGCACTTTATCTCTCTGCAGCTCAGTGTTCTTGCCTGTGAAATGGACCTTATACAAATCCATGACTTTTAGGCTGTGTTGAGACTTAAAGAAAGTACTCTTTGAAGATCTTGTAGGTAATTTTTAGCAAAGTTGTGGTGGCTTCAGTGAGAATGGCCCCATAGCCTCATATGTTTGGATACTTTGTTTCCAATTGCTGGAGCTGTTTTGGGAAAGAGTCAGAGGCACAACCTTGTTGGAGGAGTATGTGTGTCACTGCAGATGAGCCTTGAGGTTTTAAGACTCATGCCATTTCCAGTAGGACTCTTACTGCCTCCTACTTAGAGATCAAAATGTGAGACCTCAGTTATTCCTGCCCCCCTTGACTTGGCTGTGCTATCATGGACTCTAACCTTCCAAAACCATAAGCCCAATTAAATGCTTTCTTTTATAATTTGCTTTGGTTTGGGTGTTTTGTCACAGAACTAGAACTGTAACTATAAGAAGTTGGTAGCAGGAAGTTGGTTACTGCTGTGAAGAATCTGACTGTGCTGGTTTAGGGAGGAATGTGGAAGACTTCAGGACTTAGAAATACTGAAGCAGTAAAATGCTGTAAGTAGGACTTAATGGGCCATCCTATTGGATTTTGGAAGAGTAGTGCTAAAAGCAATGTGGACTACGGAGGTTCAAAGGTTTCAGAGAACAACAATATTAGCAACTAGGTTAAAGACCATTCCGGTGGTAAAGAATATGACAATCTTCTGCTCTTCTTATAAGAATCTACCTGAGGCTAAATTAGAATGTACTGGATAAACTTCCTTGTTGGAGGAGATTGCAAGACAACCTAACATTGACTCTGTAATATGGGTATTAGTAACCACTTTTATACAGGATCTACAATAAAGAAGAGCAAGTGAGGCAACCAGCAATGCAAAATGTACAGTTTTAGGAGAAAATAGCATAATGTTGGAGCCAAAGCTTGTGCTGAAAGAGATGAAAAGATTGAAGAAAAATCTATTTTGGAATGAAATAAGGGAAGGTGTGCCTCCCTTTATTTTTAAAGTAAGACCCCATTTAATTAAGTTTCCAATTTATGAAAAGACTTAGGTAATTTTCTGCTCCTCACAAGCAACAACAAAGGAAAGCTGCCCAAATGTGATTCGAAGGTCCAGTCTCTATTCCAAGTAAGCAGCTGAACTTGGCAATACCATTCATATACTTCTGGCATTAGAGTCATGAAGGATACATGAGCAAATAGGTTGTTGAATCTTCCTTTGTGGTTGAGGAAGGCCAATTAGACCAGGCATATGGCAAGGGAGTTCTTTCATGGATACCCTCAGTGGCCATTACTTGGAATTGTGAAGGTGAATTCTGGGGTTGTGTTACAGATCCTAAGATGTTAGTCATTCTAGAGTCATGGGAACTGCACATTGTCGAGTAGAGCTACACACAGGAAATGAAATCAGCACAAAAGAAGAATATATCTTTCAGGCAGCAAAGCTGGAAGGACAGTGCCATCTAAGCCTTTTAACATTAGACATATAACTACAGGATTTGAAGTTTGCCCTGATAGATTTTGCTCTTGCTTTGGTCCAGTATATTTCCTCAATGTGCTCCAATTTCTTCCTTTGGAAGCAATAATGCATATTTTGTGCCATTGTATGTTGGAAGTATGTAATTTGTTTCTTGATTTTACATTGAATCACAATTAAGAGATTCCCTTGGGTCTCAAAAGAGACTTTGAACTTTGGACTCTTAAAGGGTGTTGAGGCTGAATGTCTATGACGACTTTTGAAATTGAACTAAAGAAATTTTACATTACAATATGGCCACAAACTTAAGAGGGCCTAAGACTAGAATGTGGTGGTTTGAATGAAAACAATCTACCCATCGACTTATTTGTTTGAATACTGGGTTTCAAGTTGGTGGGACTATTTGGCAAGGATTAGGAGATGTGACTTTGTTGGAGGAGTTGTGTCAATGGGGTGCAGGGGTGGGCTTTGAGGCTTCAAAACATTATGATCAAGATATGAGTGTATCTCCAACATCATGCACTGTAAGCCCTCTGAAACAGTAAGCCTGTCGTGTGTAACATTTTGCTACCACTCCTAAGCTCCAAGATCAGGCTGTACTACCAGCCCCCACCCAGTTTCCCTTGACCCCACGGATAAAAGACACAGACACAGATGTTCAATTTCAACTTGCCTTCTTGGCACAATTGTTCAGTGCTACTATCTCCTACCTGGAAAAGCATACCCTTATCAAGGCTATTAGCTCTGAACTTTCCACCTGCCTGCCCTAAACTTTAGTTGCTAAACTCCCCCTGTGGGAGTGGCCTCTGTGGCCACTCCATTTTGAGATCTCACATGGCTGGTCAACTTTTCTCTGTCAGAAGCTTGGTGAACGCTGTCTCTCTTTCCTTGAATCTGTTTTATTTTCCTCCAGGGACCTGGAAGTCATGCCTATTCCTTCTATCCAACAATTGGCCCATGGCTTCTTTACTGACAAATTAAGAACCAATAGTGCTGTCCCTTCATAAGCCCACTTAAACACTTTCTTTTATAAATTGCCTATGTCTTGATGTTTTGTATTAGAAATGTATCTAAGTCCTACATAATAATTTTCAAGTACTACTTTTACGTAACTAATACTATTTATTTTCTTAACTGAGATGTCAATATTTATCTATACAAAGTTAAGATAATTTAGAACTCAAAGCAGCAGATGATAAGGACCACAGAAATCCTGAATTCCACAACTCCTGGCACAAATTTGCTGACCTAGGCAGGAGGCTAGGGCTGATCCAGGACAAGGCCCACAAATGAACAGGAAGTTCCATGGTTTGAAGCAGTAACTACTGCAGGACATGAAATCACTCTGGGCTTAAGCATGCTAGGCAAGAGCTCTACCTTTGAGCTGCTACTTACCCACCTCCTCAGGTTTTTGTTTTGTTTTGTTTTGTTTTGTTTTGTTTTGTTTTGTTTTTGAAAAGTTCTCACCATGTAGCTCAGGCTAACTTTTACCTCATGATCCTCAAAATTCTTGTTTCTAAAGTGCTGGTGTTATGGCCATGTGCCCACATCTAGAGGGTTTCTTCCCTGAGAGGTTGATATTTGCCTAATTATCACGGCTCTCATTTGTGTTCATGGTCACTAGTATTTTAAACAGAGAACTAGTAAAACATCTGGCATATTGGTAGTCATTCCTACTGAAGTGTTTATATAATTTTCTTTGTTTTATAAGGACAAACCTGTAGAGCTGAGGAGAATCCTGTAAATCTACTTAAAACCAAGAAAAGGGTCTAGATTTCAGTTGAAAAATTTGATTGTCTATATCTCTGAAAATTAAGTCAATAAAATCACTGAAGTGCCAGCATGCAGTATGAAGCTTTACTATTTGAGTCTATGGATACACTGAGAAGGACAGAGGTGCCAATTTGACTTTCAATCTCCCACATTTTATTTATCTTTTAATATTATTTTTACAGGACATCTTCTGTGCACTAATCTAGGTCTGGGAAAGTTTCTTTTTTTCTTCCTGCTTAGCATAAATTCAAGTTAGTGCTCCTAATGAGTTGATTTACCCATGGAATTACCCAGCCTCCATTGTGAAATGTCATCATAAACTGTTCATGTCACTCTAGCTGTAAGAACAACATGTACAAGGACATTTTATAAAGATCAATGAAAGACGTTTCTTCATGTGTTTTTGTGTTGTCTTGCTTTTTCAGAGCTGGGTTTGCACATCAGATTCAAGACCACATTTTACTAATAAGACAGTGTTTTGCTAGCATGACACCCATGGTTCTATTTCTTATGTCCCTCTAATTCTCAATTGTCTTTGTTTAAATACTTTATATGCTTTTCTACAATAAGATAGAGTATGTGACTGAATATATTATGCATTTTATGTATTTTTGAGAGTAAGGACTAATATATAAGACAAAAATAAGGAAGAAAGACAGGGATGTGGAATAAAGAGAAAAAAACACATTTTAAAATACTTTGAAATTTTTTTCTAAATATAATGGCCAATTATCTTGGGAGCAATGC
This sequence comes from Mus pahari, assembly GCF_900095145.1. Classification (NCBI taxonomy): domain Eukaryota; kingdom Metazoa; phylum Chordata; class Mammalia; order Rodentia; family Muridae; genus Mus; species Mus pahari. The sequence continues at coordinate 127,270,847 of NC_034590.1, read as the reverse complement.
AAATAAGATCTAATTTTCTCTAGATTAGGCAGCACTCGATACCCAGTGGTACTTGCATTTGTGTGTGCCTGGGTACCTTTACCTAGATTTCGCTGTCATGAATACGTATATAACTATATTATGACCACAGTGTCTCATTTAGTGAGGTAATGTGATGCATTCTTGAATATACAGACAGCCTCAAAGCCATAAAGGATACAGTGTTTTGGGAAGCGCCTCTGTTGTGAAACTCATCATCTAGGTATGTATTTTTCATGTAAGTTGCTGTTCATTAAAAAAAAAAAAAAAAAGTTCTAATTTATGATTGCTCTAAGCCTAGGGAAACCATAAAAGATTGTTGAATTTATTATTTAAATTCCTGTCCTTTGTAGGAGTTTCTTCTTCTTTCATATCATCTGAAATGAATTCAGAACCATTATAAAAGCCTGCAGCAGCTTTCTGCGAATCGACTGCTTCCACCGGGTTCCTCATACTCTGACAGCAAATTGTTTGAAGTTTCCAAGGTTATAAAAACAGTCATTCTTCAAGAAAAAATTTAAGTTTTCTTCTGAATATAATTTTTAACTTTTCTTTGTATTGTCAAGTTAAGACAGAGATTTAAAATTTAGTGGGTAAATGTATAATATTGTTATAATGTTAGCTGAGAAGGCAGAATGTGTTTACAATTTCATCCCAGGAGTCAGGGATGAAACTCAGATTTACCATTGAAAGCCTTTGCCTCCAAAATATTCCTACTTCCTACCCCTAAAATTCTTCAGAAAATAAAAGCACTCATGCCATAATTGGATATAAAGCTTATTATACAAACACCCTGTGGAGAAAAAAAACCCACATCATCATAAATTCATACTAATATAAACAAGATCAGGACTACAGTTGGGATGAAACTCAATTACAATCCAAGGTCTAATTGTGAGAGTACATGTTTCTTTTCTATGTAGTAATATGCCATGATGCATTAAGACCCAAAGCTATGGGTGGTTTACTGCACAGAGATACTAGGGCATGGCAAAAAGAAAATAGCCTCCAGATACATGGGGCTGAGCCTAGATTGTACAGTGGCTCTGTGACTAGCTGAGAGGGGTCTATTGTACCCAATGAAACAGTTGTAAAGTCACTAATTCTAACCAGTTCTGTGGAAATGTTACACCACTGCTTGGCTTTACCATCACCATCAGGATAACTGTGTTCTTGGAATAGACAGGAGTTGAGATGTTCTCAAAAGAGCAAACCGTGGATCCACAATCAATAGTATCGTCACTACCCTCTTCCTGAGATAAGATGACACTGGGCTGGTCCTTCAAATGCACAGCTCTGTTCATGTCACTTTTCAAACTAAAATATAAGGTTTGTTCTCTTACACATGGTTTGAAGTTCATCCCAGTTACTGTGAAGTAGATGCCATTTGGTGGGTTTCCCTTGTCCCTACCTTTTTTTCCCCTCAGAATTTTTTTTTTTAATTCTTTTTTTGTTTTGTTTTGTTTTTCGAGACAGGGTTTCTCTGTATAGCCCTGGCTGTCCTGGAACTCACTTTTGTAGACCAGGCTGGCTTCGAACTCAGAAATCCGCCTGCCTCTGCCTCTCGAGTGCTAGGATTAAAGGTGTGTGCCACCACACCCGGCCTCCCCTCAGAATTTATTTGGGGCACGTAGTCTTCTTGGCTGGATGCTTACAGTTAATTCAGTTATTATAATAATTCACCTTCTCCTAGTAGTCTTACTCAACTTTCCTTAGTAAGTAATCTTTTAGCAGAATGAAATTCAAGTCACTGCAAGATGAATAGTCAACTAATTCATTACTGCTTCCAGTTCAATGCTTAAAGTTCACTTTATACTCTCAGATAGTGTATATAAATACAACATGCCAGTCTTGTAGGATAGTAAGCATATTGGAGGGAGAGGGTGTTTCTGAGCTTGTTGTTGATCAATGTCTTGTGAGAAAAAGCTCCCAGCAATATAGATTGTTTGAACTGCTTACAGTGATGTCAAATTCATTTTAGCATCTGCAAATAGACACCCTGTATGAATGCTGGGGGAAGCCATGTTTTCTATCATTGCATCTAAAGGCCTAAAGTTGTATGGATTTTTATAATCAACTAAGCTTTATAACTCAATAACAAGTCTGTTAACCCTCAAAATAGTTCATTCCTTGAGTCAATTTCTGTCTCTCGTTTAAACAGCAAATTCGCAGACGTTCTCCCGATAAAGATGACAATAAGTATGTAGAACAGAGTCTTTAATATGAGTGAATTGATAGGTATCATCCTAGTGTTAGTGCTTCCGATCCATTTCTCTTTCTTGTCCAGCAATGCTGATTTCACAGCCAGTTCAGTCTATCTGACCCCTAAAGAAAACACCAAAAGTTTTCCCATACCTCTCCACAAAAAATGTACCAGATGCTTTCATCCCAGCCCCAATAAGGAACCCATCCATTTTCAAATTTTTAAGGTTTAATACCCAGGGGCTAGATATTCTGTGCTTATTGTTGAGGCAATGATTGGTGTGTGCCTGCTGGTATGATACTGGAGTAAAAGATAAGAGAAAGTACCTCGGCCATGGATTTACTAACTGTGGGAACAACATTTTTGAGGTATTTTAAGAGAAGGAAGCTTAGGTAATAATGTTTATTACTAAAATCCAGGCAACAAAACGAGAAATGAGGAGAGATAAATTCTGGGAATCAAGATGAAAAAAAAAATGGATGCATTTAACAAGAATTCAAGAATTAGGGCCATTTGTCACTTGTACAGCTTGAATATTTAGTTTCTTTTTTAATCTGTTTATCATCTATCTAAATCTATGTATCATCCATGTATCTGTCTATCATCTATCATGTATTTATATTTACCTATCTTTATCATCATCTATCTAAATCTATGTATCATCTATCTTCTATCTATCTATCTATCTATCTATCTATCTAATATCTATCATCTATCTATATAGATACCATCTATCCACCATCATTTACCAGTCCTTATAACATCTATATGATTTTTATGTTAGCCACCTATTCTGGACAAGGAGAGAAGGAGAGGAGAAAGAAAGCAATGATAGTGAGAGTGAGATATTGAGAAACAGTTTTCAACAATAGGGGAGAATACTAGAAATTGGGCCTGCCTTGGCAAGTACTAGTATCATGGATATTTGCACTGAGTTGGGAATACATTATGGTATCTCTGAGGTCATAATATTGAGTACTGAACTATTCATGTATTAGGTGCCCAGAAATAATTGATAAACATCAATATGTCTGCAGGAAATCGTAAAACAAAGCATCTAAATTGGAGGTTCACATGATTCTGACCCATTCTTATGCGCAGTTTTGCTAACTTGTTAGATAGTAGTGTCATTTCTATGGCCTAGATAGAATATACTTAATTAGAAGTAATAAACAATATGGAACTTCAAGAATACCCTGAGCTTGATGTCCCATTGGCTGACATTGAGTTCATCATGCTTCCAGTTCATAAACACACTTGCCTTTGAGCTGTTACAAAGGTTGAGGGTTTTTATTTTCTCTGAAGCTGATCTTATTGATTTTCCTTTCACTTGTAGGGGAAGTGTGATAGCCTAGAACTTGTATTTATTATCCCAACGCATCACTAGCAGTGATCAAACTGAATGTTCAGTATTCGATAAGTTTCAGACATTGAAAAACTCTGGGTGCTCATTCTTATTTTTATGTAGTTGGCAAATGTGGACTGCCTTTCCCTAGCCCTCTGGTGTTTTCTAAGTGATGTTTGTTTGTTCTCTGGAGTCTCTCTGTTCAATCATAATCCATAATTACTATATGTATAAAATTCTTCCTATATAGTTCCCTATTCTTTTCCATTATGAAATTTCAGTACAATTAGTTTAAAGAGATTTTGAACCATTTTCATTTCATATCATGCTAGGGTAAAAACACAAATGCAATTAGTTTGTAAAGTTCTACATGGTGTTTGAAGATCATTAGTGTATTACCATTTATACTCTAGTTTGAGTCAATTATAAATATGTTGTTCACTTGGATGAATGATTTATTGTCTTGATTTGGTTCCTTCATTTACTAAATGGTGGTTTTTAAAAATGTAAGCCATAGGTTAAGAGTAAATAAACACGTGCAAAAGGTATCTTTTGAAATTAAATCTAACACACAACAAATGTTTAAAACTACCAACTCCACCACCCTCTTTCATTTTATGACCAAATTATTTATCAATCAGAGAGTAATTTTCTTCCCTCCCAGTTCTCTACTTCCAAATAAACTACAACCTGAGTGGTGGTATCCATAAAGCTCTGATTCTGAGCTTTTGATCACATTTTGAAGTGTTATCATGAAACTTTTGAAAAAAAATCACAAAATGAACTTGTTGGGGAGGTTACAACATTCTCCCTAGCATCTAAACAAAGAATGTTCAAAAAGCATCTAAACAATGTCAGGGAAATTGTACCTGGTTAGAAATTTTGTGTCACAATACCTGTTAAATTCTAAAGGGAAACTCCCTTGAGAATACAGAAAAAAAGAAGAAAATTTGCAATGATATTTAAAGTTAGAGAAGGAATAAGTCTACTGTAGATGACATGTCCATCTTGAAATATTAGTAAGGATCTAAATAGTCATTACAGGTAGCTTGTAATGTTTTGTCATCTTGACACAAACAGACATACCCAGAAAGAGAGAATCTCAGTGGGGTATTGCCTCCTAGACACATACACTCACACGCGCGCGCGCGCGCGTGCGCGTGCGCGTGCGTGTGCGTGTGCGTGTCTGTCTGTCTGTCTGTCTGTCTGTCTGTCTGTCTGTCTGTCTGTCTGTCTGTCTGATGCATGAGAGTCTAACCCTCTGGGCCTGGGCTGTATAAGAAAAGTAGCTGATCCAACTGAAGAAGCAAGTCAATAAGCAACTTTCCTCTGTGGTCTCTGCTTCAGTTCCTGTCACAGGGAACTCAACCTACCTTGAATTCTTGTCCTAGATTCACTAAATGATAGACCATGACCTATAAGCCAATTAAACCCTTTTCTCCCCCAAGTTGTTTTCCATCAGTCAGTATTTCATCACAGCCATGGAGAAGGAAACTAGGACCATGGCTCCTGCTGCAAAACTATCATATTGAATGACAAGGAGATTTGCAACAAAGCACATACTCGTGCTGGAGCTGAAAAGGTCAAATCTATCTACACCATTTAGAAAAGTGGTTGACTATCTTCCTACTGCAGGAGTGCTATACAAGTCCACCAGCATGCACTCCTTTCTTCTGTAATAATAATAATAGTTTCCTTACCACCAACTCCTAGTTTGTATTCAGTCAAAGTAGCTGTTCATATTTAAATAATACAGAGACTTTCTTAGCCATAGCTGGATGCAGGCATGTGGGACAAATGCCACACACCACCTCTGAGTGATTCATGAAATACTTTGTAGGTGGAAAGCAGTTGACTGTGAGAAAAATCAACATTGAGAAATTAAGAAGCTCTGTCTGCTTAAATAATAATAAAATCAGTTAAAATAGAATTATCACCAACATTCATAAATATGATTTGAATTTCAAAATTAGTTTGAATAGGTCATGCCTGTATGTGAAATAATACTTTGCTATCCACAATTTGGTTCTATTCTGGCGTTTACCTATTTTGATATAGATCATGAAGTAGATGGAACATTGGTAGGGAGAAATAAAAATTGGTAAATTTTTGTCCTAAATCTCTATTGTGAACATGAAAGAAAGACAGAAGAAGTTTGGGACAGGCGACATTTTATAGAGACTCTTCTGTATGTGACATGGTGAACATACAGCACTGTTCTGAAGCTGGCCCCCCAGGCTGTAGGAGTATATAGTCACATTTTCAGGAAGCTTTCAAGCCCTTGAAAACACAGTTACCTTGTTATCTCCTCAACTTCTGTACTAGCAAGCATGTCCTAATATATTTTCTGATGTTATAACAAAACCCTTAAGTCAAGTAATTTATGAAGAAAACAAGTTCATTTGGCTCTTAGTCCTAGAGGTTGGGAAACTGAAGAACACTGGACTCCATTTGGCATCTAATGAGGCCTGGCTGCATTGTAATATGTCAAGACAAAGCAAGCATTATCAGTACTCTTGATTTCTCTCTGGATAAAGTCACTAATGCCCACAATAGAACAGCTCCTTGTTCATGACATCATCTAATACGAATGAAGCTCCCCTATATACTGCATAGGGAGGGGACACTTTATATGCATTTCAAGGTCAAAAAGAAACTAGATCTCCTCTGCTCTCATTCTTCATCTGATTTTTGTGGTAGCTAGACTGCCTGGCCAGCAAGTGCCAGGGATCCACGCATCTCTGCCACTCCTGTGCTGGTTTAGAAACCTGTTTTCACACAGTTAGCTTTCTTGTGAATGGTTGTTGCCCAAGTGAGTCACTCCTCTCTGCCACCAGATTTTTCTATAAAACTTCTAACACATGAACATGTTCAAACAGTAGCACCACACATTGTTGAAAATGACTAACAGACAGGAAGAAAACCTAGAGAAGTCAATGAGAAAACTTTTGAAATTTGTTTGGGAAAGAATATGGGGTCATGGGCCAAAGAGTTGGCTGTCAACTGGGGACATCCGGAGGTCTCCTTGCTCCAGTTTGGTTCAATTATGAAAGACAATCTAGGTTTAAAATTCTCCATAATGTCAACTAGACTGTAGCCCAGTTCTTTCTTCCCAGTCCTCCTTCTGATTCTTCCATATCACAGATTCTTAGATATCAAATTACCAAACCTCCATGTTAAATTTTGTCTTAGTTTGCAAACTCTGGAATCTTCAACATCATTTTCCCTACCAAGATCATTATAAATTATCACTGTGGAATTAGACTTTTCTCCTTAAATTATTTTTATAATTGCCAAATCTAAATTTAAAAGAAGCTTTAAATTTAAGTGATTAGTTAAAATCTATCATCTAACTACAAGATATATTAGGGAAGTATTGGTAAGACTAGGTAGCTAGCTAGTTCCCTATAGAGGGAAAGACCAAGATATTTTAAGTTAAACTTGCAAGATTTATATATTGTTCTTAGAAGAAGACTACATAAATAAATGAATAAATAAACAAATATTGAAGTTGAATTTATAAATCTTTTGTGAGAATTTATAAAAATTAGTTAATGGAATGGCCAAAAAGCTCTGGGCTGAAGAAAGCACAGCCAATCAAAGGCTTGCAACTGCACCACTCAAATCCCTGATTGGGTTGAGATGGAAGCATCATGCTTTCCCCTGCTGCTTCATCAGAGGTCTGAGCAGAGCCTGAATACTAAGACAGGCTGCTCCTCAGATACAGGGCCTGCCTTGGATAACTGAGTATGTTTAGGGTTCCCAGAGAGTCATGGTATAATTTCCTAAAACTGCCCAGGAGTCTGGGGTGCCACCATTCCCCCCACCTCAGTGAAGCTGTACTGTGTTGTAATCCGTCTCTTGGCTTCTCCCACTCCCTTTCCTCTATGTGTCTCTTAACATTATTTTTTCACATCTAATTCCACCTTTGTGCCTGCTTCTTGGAGAACACAGACCAATAGAATTCTCCTATCTTTCTTGGTTAAGTACATTTGCAGAGAAGATGGGCAAAGTGGCTATTTAATTCTCATTTTCCATATTCCTGTATCATTTGAATCTTCTTTTTTTGGCTTCCACATACATGTAAAAGTCTTGATCGTTAAAACGTCAGCAACTGTGTTTAGGTAGAGATCTTGGGAGCATTTTATATTTCTTCTTCATACTCCCCCTGAGATTTATAAAAAGAAATCAACTTAGCATTTTTATTATCCTATTCCCTTCTTCCATAACTTCTAGGAAATCCTCTTGGGCATCAATGCATAAAGTACCTTTAAAAAAAACTTCAAATAAGTTTACCTAGTCCAGAGAATAATATTTATTGATAATAAGTCAGGGAGGGGGAAACAGGCTCTCAATCCCTGGGAGAGCATCCCAGTTGATGGTACTGCTACTGCTCTTTCCTGTTGCAGTTTGGTGTCACTGTGGAGCAACAGTTAATTGAAGCCTGGTTGAGGTCCTTTTTCTATTCCAGAAAGCTTGATGATGGCCAAGGGGCAGATGGCTCAACAGCTGGCACTCTACTAGGTACTTATGCACTGTCACAAGCACAGTAGAGACAGAAGACAGAACTACTTGCCTGGCATTCATTTTTTAAGTTTAAAAGAAGTTGAAGCCAGCCTTCACCCGGTAGCACGAGGCCACAGCAGCTGCCTGCCCCTTTCAGCTTTGTTTCCTGTGTCTTGACTCTTCATTTTATTGTTCGCTAGTGCACTGACATCCTTTTCTTTGCCAGGCTGAGACTCCCTGTCCTGCCCCCTTTTTCTGCTCCAGGATTACACCGTTTCCATGTTCAAAAGGGCAGAGAGGAGATGCTGGGTTGTTAAATTTTTGAGATTAAAAGTAACATTCATTTTGTTGTTACCAATTTTTGTTGTTGTTCTTGGTTTTTGTGGTTTGTTGGTTTGGGTTGATTTTGTTTGTTTGTTTGTTTGTTTGTTTGTTTGTTTTGGAAAACAATGTGCCTAGTAAAAGTTAAGCGTATTTAAATAAACTTAGAAGCTGGTTATGGAGTGTCTAGTTTTGCTGTCACAAATACACTACTAGGGCAGTCCCAGCACATGTTAGACAGTAGACCAGTGCTTTTGATTTTGATTAATCTGTGTTTAGTTAGGTTCCTTTTCAGAAAATTCTAGGACTAATACGCTTGTTATCTTTATTATTATATGCAAAATAGGATGTGTTGTGCTATCCTCAAATTTTCTGATCTCTAGAGTCTGGAGATACGGTCTGTAAGAAAATAATGAAGATAGCAAAGGCAGGGTCCAAATGCACAAAGCTAGTACATTAGAAGGAATAGCAGAGACTCAGGAAAGACCTACAAGTAGAGAACAAGAAAATGGAAAACAGAGATTAAAGAAGAAGAGGGAAGTGGGGAGGGAGATAGGGAGAAAGGGAGAGATGTAGAGAGAGGAAAGGAGAGAAAGAGAGAGAGACTGAAAGAGAGAGAAAGACTTCCCTATGCCACTATGCCAGTATGCAAAGGTATGGTAGGAAGGTACAATCTGAGGAGCCAGGACAACTGTCCTCAAAAGAAGCCAATCAATCCTGCTAGAACCTTCATCTTGTGCTTTCAGCCTCCAGAACTGTTGGAAAACAGATTGACTGTGATGAAGTCACCGTGTTGATGATGTTTCTCCATAGAAGCCTGAGTTGCCTAATAGTACACTACACAGGCACAGCAAAGCTCATCTCTGTCTCCACAATCACTCACTTCTCTTCAGGAATCAATGAGAGTTTGCAAAAGTAAAGGTTTTGATCAGGATAATAGAATGTCCTTCAGATACCTTATTACACGTTCCAATGCCTTCCTAAACTCATCTTAATAAAATTAAACTTTTGCGTGGCAATGAAGTCTACCTGCATCTACAAACTTGAGCACTGGTGCTGCCCTAATTTCTCATATATAGGTTGGCCAAACAGTTTTGAAGAGGTTAGTATCTTTTTTAAATGCTTACCACCCTCTCAGTCTGTCTCAGCTCCTCTCTCCCTAAGCCCTGTGTAAACAGTATCCTCACAGGTTACCCCACACACCAGATTTCACTGATGCAATTGAATCACGTTTGCTGTCCTTAACACGCTTGTAATTCCCTGTCTGGGATCTGTGTTCTCAGCTGTACTTTAAACTCTACAGCAGGAAAGTTTATATTTGCTTTGCTCCTGAATTTATCTCCAGTAACTACCACAGTACCTGCCAAAGAATAAGTGCCCCGTGAATATTTATTGAGTGGATGAGACTGAATAAATGAATTCCTAGTCTGTCATGACCTAATTTATTTGGGGGTTCAGCCAAACTCTTTGACATCCTAATTAAACCGACAGTTCTGTACCTCCTGGCAGGATTATTGGAGATCCGACATAAAGATGTCTGGATGTGCTCTCAGTTTGGGCAGGGGGTGCCATTTATCAGAATCAAACCACTCATGTCTGTCTCTATTTCAATGCTTTATCAGCCTCCCCTCTATACATCCCACACAAACCTGTAAAATCCTTTCCCTGGTCCTTCTGTTTTGAGATTCTGGGTTAGCTGCTAATATCTTGTAAATATATTTTGAAGTTCAGTCCTTGAAAATGAATCCAATCAAACAAGCCCAAATGGAGAGGCTAGCATCACACAGATCCAGTTCCTGCCATGGTGATATTCTATGCCCTATACCGTGTCAGTTCATCCAAATTCAGACACCACTTTCTCAGAAATGGCTATCAAAAGTCTATTTTAAAATGCAGCATAAGAGACAGTCACAGCTCTGCTGTCCTCCAGCTCTGATCCTGTGTTAGGTGTCACCTTCTTTAGGTGACAACATCCTAATCTATGCATGGGGGGACATAGGAAGAGCTGTGCACTCTAGGTGCCTCTCTGTTTTCAAAAAATTAAACAGTAGAGGCTGGAGAGGTGGCTCAATGGTTAAGAGTGTGCACTGCTCTAACAGAACTTACACTGATTTCTCAGCACACATATCAGAAGGCTCACAGCCCGCAACTTCAGCTCCAGGGGATCAAACACCTCTGGCCTTCAACGGCACCTAGACTCAAGGTCATATACCGCACATGCAGACACATATTAAAACAAAGTCAATCTTTTTTTAAAAAAACATACTACGGTTGATCTGGGAATTGGCAGTTTTTCTAGGATACTGCCTCTGCCATTGGGGCCACCTTGCTATATCAGAGCTTCAGGTGAGTGTGCCCTATGAAAGCTGTTCTTGCCCATCACTATTGCTGGAGGCACAGATACGAAAGGCCTCTCATTTTATGTTTAGACGATTTATTTCAAGAATTTCCTCTTTTGTTGTGACAGGTATGCTTTTTATTATTATTAGATATTTTCTTTATTTACATTTCAAATGCTATCCCGAAAGTTCCCTATACCCTCCCCCTGCTTTTTATGTCAGTCTCTGTGTGTACATGTGTGTATGTGTGGAATTCTATGGGAATATGCAAATAATCCTATTCTTTCCTCTGTCGGTGTCCCTTCCAAGCTGTATTGGGGACCCAATTCTTTCTGTGCTCTATGGATGACATTTCAGCTTCTGTGTTTTGATTACCTGACTCTTAGTAATTAAAAAAGCAACCTTTGGTTATTATTGATCATAAAAGCCTTGCTTCTATCATTTATCTTCTTTTCAGTGATGGACATCCAACACAGGGATTTGCTATGCTACTGAGTACTCTAACACTAGGCTAGTGCCCATCTTTAAGGTCTATTCTTGGGAGATCTCCAAGAGTCTAGCATTACCGTGGTTTCCATCTGCCAACTTAGCTGTCCCTGGCTTAGAAGTCCTGAAATGTAATACATGTTTATCTTTCTCTGTGTCTCTCCCACTTACACTTCTTTCCAGACTCCAAGTAACACTTTTAGAATGGGATCAAGTGGAATGCCCACAAAGATGCATATTTTACCTGTCATGGTTCAGGGTAAATGGTTCCAGGTTTAGAAGATATTTTCAATACTTCTCTTGTTCAGAGTAAGAGCCCGTGTTGCGGCCAAGGGTACCTTTATATAAACTTGCTTTAGGATGCTGATACTTTTCTCGCGTTAGTCATTCACAGCACCTCAGACACCTCGGATTCCAAGCTTCTCTTCCAGCCCTCTTGGTGACTTTTAAGTGGCTCCTCTGCAAAGTTTCTTCTAGGATAATTCCAAGCTGACATTTTTTTTTTCTGTTAGCCTCAGACCTGGTCCATGGTGAGAACTTAGACCTTTCTGTCAGAACTGTCTTTATCTAACCTTATTACAAAATTGAAAATTATGGCTCACTGGAAGGATGCAGGCTCTCACAGAATGTCTACTTTGGCAGATTTGTTAATAAGGTTGTAGGAACGAAAATGCACACTTCCAATGAAAGGAAGCATTTCCTCCCTGTAGGCCAGAGTACGCAGTCCAACTGCTCTTATCATCGTAGCAGCTAAGCCCCTCAGTGTAGTATCCAGCAAAGGCTGAGCTTCGCAGGGCAGCTTCCCCTGCTCTGTTGTCTGAGATCAGAATGACTAACTTGCCGTAGTCTTATGCCAGCCATATGCACATGCACAAGCACATGAATGCACACACACGAGCTCAAGTCACACTCTCTCATTTCCCCCTGCACCTCTGTTTCCTGAGATGGATATCACCTTTTCCTCTTCCGGTGATATAAAATGTCAGTGCTCTCAATGCACAAAATGTTCACTCTTGGATACTACAATGTTAACTCCATTGTGTATATTGGGCTATCTATGATTGGAAATCAACTGGTCAGACATCTCATGTGAGATGTAGACATATTCACCACTTACTGGTTTGTTCCTAGCTGTTGGTGTCTTAGCCAAAAATAAGAGACTGAAAATAGTTCTATTTCATTGTCTTCACTCCTTCATATACATCATCTATATGGTACTTCTGAACAATGCAACATTCTCTCTCATTTACAGTCAACAGCTCAAATATTTGAGGACAGGAATTATATTTTCTATATCATTTAGTTCTCTTTCTGTCATCCAATCTTCAAAAAAATGGCAATAGCTTTCAGACCCTTCGCTATCCTGCCTTTCCTCTTCAGGTCATATATGCTAATTTGTTGCAGTCCTTAAAATGTTGACCTGTAATTCAACATAATACTCCAGATGTGGTTTGATCAGAATATAGAAAGACGATTACTTCCCATAAACCAGAAATTACACTTTTATTAATGCAGTCTAAGATCCTTGGCTTTTTAGCAGCCACATCACACTGAATTGAATTACAGAGTTGACTGTAATTCAAAATAATATCCAATTTAAAGTGAGTGCTATTCCCCTGCCAGCTGGATAAGGTTTCCCATTTAAATGGAGCATTTAAGCCAAAACGAGGTTAATATGTGACCGGAGGTGGCATTAGACCACCAAAGCACATTGTGCTCCAAATTGGTTGACTAATAAGTGTCTCAAATCAGCCTGAGTAAAACTGGCCCTGTCAACTGCCCTGACTCTTTGTCAACAGAAGGGGAAAGGGGGGTTGGCGCTACCAATAAACAAGCCATTTTTCAGAATTAGTCAAAGGTATTTTATTTGCAAGAATCTTAGCAATGTATTACCATTTTTTTCTGCTTAGATCATAGTCTGATATTTAAAATTGTGTCCCCTTTATTTTTTCAAGCGTATTTCCAATTTTGAAATACTTGCTCACTGTAGAACTTTGAGGACATATTGTAAAGTATAAAAATGAAAGTTAATGTGGGTTTTCATGTTTTCTTTCATGAGTGTTCATGCTTTGTTATCGAAATCTCTTTGGCTGAAAGGAGAGAGTCACTGAAAAGAACGCACGCTTTGAGATCATCATTTTTAGTAGCCGCAGATAAATCTCAGTGATCCTGGTTTCTTCAGCCAGAAAACACTGTTCAGAATAATGCCATAAAAATCGTGAATAATGAGTTGTTTAAGAAAGGGAGAATTTCAACTGTAATTTATCTCTTTTGAGAGTGTTGAAGTGTATCGACAGTACCACAGTTATAGACAAATACATATACATATACATACATATATGTAGCCACCCTATTGTAGCCTCCCTATCCATGCCCAAAGACTGTATATTGCCTTCCTACCTGGGCCCAAAGGCTATCTTACTTCTTTAAAGTGATTATGCGGACATTATTAATGAAAACTGAAGTGAGATTTGACATCAAGCTTTAATTATACCTTATATACATATATACGTATATATGAATATCATTTATAACACATGATTCAACTTGCTGAATTTCCTACAATTTTGCAAAGGGTTTCTTGAATTCCTTCGGTGTTTTAAGACAATTCTTGAACATTTGGTGGAAGTAGATCCATTCGGATAATGGCAGAGACTGGAAACACAGGAGCTGTCCACACATATTCTTCTTCTTCTTCTTTTTTTTTTTTTCTTCAACATATTCATTATTTTATTTACTTACAATTTAAGACCTGTATTTTGTTTTGTTTTGTTTTGTTTTGTTTTTTCTTAGATTTTTTTATTGCCAAATCCAAAGGAGCAATATTACAGAACAACTTCCGCTCTGCTTCACACAGCAATGATAAACCAAAAGTATGGACAAGCAGGGGTAAGTAAGGCAGCATTGGTCAAAAGATAACCAACTTTACAATGTAGGATTCCTTTCTCTAATAGAAGCAATATGCCTCCCTGGAATAAGTGTTAAGCGATTCCTGATGTCCAGATTCAGGGTATTTCAGTGGGCGCTGTCTTATGACTGCTAATACCTTGTTGTTCCCTCATGGATTAGTAACTGTAGATTTAAAAGTCATCCATTCCTGGCAGCCAATCAGTTTTGAACCTAACAAAACAAGAACAAAACAACTTAATATTGGTGTAAGATAAACATTATTTGGGAGTAAATCTCTGACTATCTCTATGCATGTAGTCACAAACTGTGCATGTGTGTGTGCAAACGTGTAGGATCTAGAAATGGGTATGTATGTGTATGAATGTGTGAGACACACTGTCTGTCTCTGTGTCTCTGATCTCTCTGTCTCTGTCTCTGTCTCTCTCT
>NC_034590.1:127244158-127255593 GCF_900095145.1 Mus pahari | reverse complement strand
CAAGAGGCCGCAATATCAGGGTCCCTTCAGCAGAATCTTGCTGGCATGAGCATTAGTATCTAGGTTTGGTGGCTGATGATGGGATGGACTCCCGTATGGGGTAGTCTCTGGATAGTCCATCCTTTCATCTTAGCTCTAAATTTTGTCTCTGTACCTATATCCTTTCATGAGTATTTTGTTCCTTATTAAGACCTATATTCTATCCAGTTTTCTTTTTCTTTTTTCCTTATCCTGATCCCATTCTTTATTGGATATTTTCTTTATTTACATTTCATGTTATTCCCTTTTCATGTGTACTATACAACTGGAACTGTCAAAAACTGGAGAAGTAAACATTGATGTATTGAGTCTATTTTCACCATAGTTTTGATGTATAGTGATTATTATTAGGGGGAGTGTACATTTCTAGTATATGAGGCTATGACCTCACTCATATCCTCAGCACTGCTGGAACAAGATAAGGATATCTTTAGTCTCACTCATTGGAGGGTAGCATAGGCCTGTGTGCCCATACAAACACAAATACGGTTTCAAACTGTTGAGTACAGCATCTCTCTCTTGATCTGAATAAAATATCTTAAGAAGAGCAACAGGAATCTAATTACTGATAGCAGTCTTCCATGTTGGGTAGCACTTGAGTAAAATATATTTGGGGACAGGTTAGGCTGCTTAGTCACCGACTTACCAATTGAATTAGGCTTTACTTTATATTTTTCTTGCTTTTAAGGTATAATTAAAGCTTGATGTCAAATTTCACTTGAGTTTTCATTAATAATGTCAACTTAATCACTTTAAAGAAGGAAGCTAGCCTTTGGGCTCAGGCAGGAAGACAACATACAGTTTCTGGGCTTGGATAAGGATGCTACGATAGGGAGGGTATAACTCACAACTTTGCCATTCAAATGACCTATAAAAGCAGCCCCTGTTCAACAAAGGCTCAATACTCTTCCTGGTGTGTGTGTGTCAGGTGTATGTAGAGGGTTGGGGGTCATTAACCTCCAGCACTCTCATGACATTGCTTTGTCCAAATAAATATAAATAAGCTAGATTGAAAATATAACAAGATCAAATTGTTTTCTTCATGTGTCAGTGAAGTTGGCTGTCTAAGAAATCAGCTATGCTAGAAGCAGAGGAGTAGCAGTGCCTCCACTGAGAAAGCTTCCTAGCACACCAACACTGAAAAGGGGGAGTGTTCACAGGTACCTCATATAGCTGCAGTGATTGCCAGAATGCAGATGGCATTAAAAACATGCCATATAAGCTATTATTGCCAATGCTGCTTCATTACATACAATGCAAAATAGTCCCCTACTTACTGCTTTTATTGATCATCTCAACAACTTTGAGTGCTGTCATTTCTGCTTTTCTCAGGAAAACAAAAGACCTGAAGCCAGGAGAAATTAAACTTGGAGCGATGCTGCTGCTTGTAATCAATCCCAGGCCCTCCAGGTGAGAGGGCAAGGCAGAGAGAGGACAAATTCAAGCCCAGTTTGGGCTACACGACAAGACACTGTCACAACATAACACAACAAAATAAAACTCAAGTTGTCAACTCACCTTTCATATAGAAACAGGAAATGTCAGAGCTGGTGGCCTTTCACATATAAAGGTAGAAACAAATTAAGTATTTCAGATCAGTACTGAAGTTAGAATGCAATTTGACAAGTAAGTTCCAACTTATCATCTGCAATATAAGCTGTGGTGAATATATGTTTCCAGTGTAATTTTCTAGAAATGATAACACAACATGTACGCATTTGTTTCCTTTAAATGGAATTCAAAACTGTTGCAGGATATTTAATTATACCCTGAGATTGTGTTATTTACTGGGAAAAAAAAAAAAAAACTGGTTTTACTTGTGGTACGACTCAGACATAGGACATACCTTTAATCCAAGAGCTTTCTGATTGAATAGTATAAACATGATTAAATAAAGTCAACCTTAGGTCAAGAGGCAAAGGAAGCAACCAATTGACAATTGATAGGAAGTGAATGTAGGAATATTAAGGAAAAAAAAAAAAAAGACATTGAGTAAAAGGAAGTCAGGAGGATGGCTAGAGAGATGCACAGGAAGTAGAAGGGAGGGACATTGAGTGTGAAGGAAGATGTTTAAAACATCAGGAGTAAGAGAGGCTATAGCTGTGGGCGGAGGAAGGATGCTGGGTGCTTTTTCTGCTTCTCTGAATTAGCAGGCTTCCCGCCCCCCAACTGACTCTCGAGTTTTCATTAGTAAACTCAAACAATTAAGATTTTGTTTTAAGAAAAACAAAAACAACTAGTACATGTGTATATGAAATATGAACTAACTATTCCCATTCTACTCCCCCACTCTTATTTTATTTTTAAGATTCATTTATTATTATACATAAGTACACTGTAATTGTCTTCAGACTCACCAGAAGAGGGCATCAGATCTCATTAGGGATGGTTGTGAGCCACCATGTGGTTGCTAGGATTTGAACTCAGGACCTTTGGAAGAACAGTCAGTGCTCTTAACCACTGAGCCATCTCTCCTGCCCGCCCCCACTCTTATTCTTAAATTATAATCATGCTAATTATGTCAGGTCCTACTTAACTGGTCCTTATTGTTACCATGCTGTACAAATCATATGCTTAATTTTAGCTTCACTGCTATATAAATTTAAGAATTATGTTTAAATTGTCCTGTAAAAGATTAGCAACTACCAGCTGGAAGTACACTGCTATAATCGTGGCACTCAGAGGCTGACACAGGAGGTTCTTTTAATGGAGGGGCAAACCTGAGCTACCATGAAACCTCATGTAAAAGAAAATGATATGTAAACTCACTTTTACCAATCTTCCTACCTCTAAAATATAACTATTACATATAATATAGATTCATATTATTCAATTCTAATTCTCTTCCAGATACATTATTATATACGAATAATATGCCTGCTTAAAACAGTCATGTGACACTGAAAGAAACGGAAGCCCACATCTCAGTAAGGTAAAGGAGAGGTTATAAGATTTTGACAAGAGGTCTTAACACAAAGCTAGCTCCTATTTAGTATATTAAAATATGCTAAAATTGTAAACCTGAATATATTTAGGAAATATCTTTTACAATAAGAAGTTTCTGTCTGACTGCTGAAACTTAGAATTATTGTCTATATCTCATTGATAAAGTAGGTAAATCTGCCTTATGAGTAGATTTAAGCAAACATGTCACATTCAACAAGAAAAACGATTATTTTTCAATTTTTTTGTCAGTAAGACTTGATCCAGAACTGATAAAAGAGGGGGAAGAATTCTTAGTCATAAGACATGGGCCTGAGCAAGTGTTCAGGGTGTTTGAATTAACAGCAATAACGAAAGAGCCATGAGTGTGACTGGTGATTCACACTAAGGAAAGTTTCATGCCTGCAAGTTCTCATCTGTCTTTTTGGTCTGGCTCTGCTCTCCTCCCATTGGCATGTCTGTGACCAGCATTCATAAACCAAGTGTTATTGAACCATCTTTGATTTGTTTGTTCAACTTGCTAATACTCTGCAAGAAACATAGACATGAGAAATTGAAGAGTCTATTCTCCTGCAGGTTTCTATGAACTGGACCAGGATGCTAGATATTGACTACATTCCAGTCTTGTTTTAGAGATCACAGCTGGAGTATAGCCAGTCTCAAAATTACTCCCTTTGAGTTTCACTATATTGGATTTAGATAATAGTTCTATGTGACTTTAGACTTTTGTGTTTATGCTGTAATGACTCAAAGCAATAGGGGCTCTTAGCAAATATCTTCAACAAAATTATAGAAGAAAACTTCCCTAACCTAAAAAAGAGAAGCCTATGAACATAGAAGAAGCCTACAGAACTCCAAATAGACTGGACCAGAAAAGAAATTCCTCCTGACACATAATAATCAGAACTACAAAATGCACTAAATAAAGATAGAATATTAAAAGCAGTAAGGGAAAAAGGTCAAGTAACATATAAAGGCAGACNTATTAGAATTACACCAGACTTCTCACCAGAGACTATGAAAGACAGAAGATCCTGGACAGATGTTATACAGACCCTAAGAGAACACAAATGCCAGCNCANGNTACTATANCCAGNAAAACTCTCAATTACCATANATGGAGAAACCNAAGTATTCCATGACAAAACCAAATTCANNCAATATCTTTCCATGAATCCAGCCNTTCAAAGGATAATAAAGGGAAAACTCCAAAACAAGGAGGGGAATTATGCCCTAGAAAAAGCAAGAAAGTAATCCTTCAAAAAACCTAAAGAAGAAAGCTGCAAGAACAGAATTCCCAACTCTAACAACAAAAATAACAGGAAGCAACAATTATATTTCCTTAATATCTCTTAATATCAATGAACTCAATTCCCCAATAAAAAAGACATAGACTAACAGACTGGCTACATAAACAGGACCCAACATTCATGGACAAAGACAGACACTACCTCAGAGTAAAAGGCTGGAAAATAATTTTCCAAGCAAATGGTCCAAAGAAACAAGCTGGAGTAGCCATTCTAATATCGAATAAAATCAACTTCCAACCCAAAGTTATCCAAAAAGACAAGGAGGGGCACTTCATACTCATCAAAGGTAAAATCTTCCAAGATAAACTCTCAGTTCTGAATATCTATGCTCCAAATGCAAGGGCAGCCACATTCATTAAAGAAACTATAGTAAAGCTCAAATCACACATCTCACCACACACAATAATACTGGGTGACTTCAACACCCTACTCTCATCAATGGACAGATCCTGGAATCAGAAACTAAGCAGAGACACATGGAAACTAACAGAAGTTATAAAACAAATGGATTTAACAGATAAAATTTGCAAAACACATGAAACTCAAGAAGAAAGATGACCAAAGTGTGGATACTTTGTCCCTTCTTAGAATGGGAACAAAATACCCATGGAAGGAGTTACAGAGACAAAGTTCAAAGCTGAGACAGAAGGAAGGACCATCCAGAGACTGCTCCACCCGAGGATCCATCCCATAAACAACCACCAAACCCAGACACTATTGCATATGCCAGCAAGATTTTGCTAACAAGACCCTGATATAGCTATCTCTTGTGAGGCTATGCCAGTGCCTGGCAAACACAGAAGTGGATGCTCACAGTCATCTACTGGATAGAACACAGGGCCCTCAATTAAGGAGCTAGAGAAAGGGCCCAAGGAGCTAAAGGGGTCTGCAATCCTATAGGAGGAACAACAGTATGAACTAACCAGTACCCCCTAGAGTTTGTGTCTCTAGTTGCATATGTAGCAGAGAATGGCCTAGTAGGCCATCAGTGGGATTAAAGGCCCTTAGTCTCATGAAGATTATATGCCCCAGTTCAGGGGAATGCTAGGGCCAGGAAGCAGGAGTGGGTAGGTTGGGGAGCAGGGCATGGGGAGAATATAGGGGACTTTTAAGATAGCATTTGAAATGTAAATGAAGAAAATATCTAATTTTAAAAAAACGAAAAAAAAAAAAAGGGGCTCTTAAGATAAACTGAGTGAATTTTGTCTATGAGAAAAATATGAATTACTGGGAGGTTATAGTAGTTATGAAATCCTATGGTATGGATATCTGTGACCCCTCAGTTCTTAATGTGGTATAGCTGATGATATGTCTTTGGGAGATGAAGTACATGAAGGATGTAGAATAGGTATGGAAACCATTCCCTTATGTAAAAGCCTCCAGAGAAAGTTCATCCCATTGTCTATCTCAAGACAGAAAAACATTAGAGTATGTGAGGAAGTGGGCCCTTTCTAGATACCAAATCTGCTTTGATTCTCAACTCTCCAGAGACAGGAAAAATAAATTTGTTCTTTTCAAGCTAACAAGTCCATGATACTTTGATACAGTAGCCCAAATCCACTAAGGCGGACAGTCTCAGAAAAATTAATACACACACATAAACAAACATACCTTCCCTACAATTGATTTTAGAGAAATGAGCAATGGCCAAGATTTTGCTTTTTTTTCTTTGTTTCCCACCTTTACTGAGTAGAATGGTCACATGAGATCTTTTCTTGGTGGCGGCGGTGGGAATCCTCTACTTTGAAAAAGGCATATGACCTAAAAGTTGGAAGCAAATGTTTGATCAACATAAATTTAGGTATTTAGGAATAAATATTTAAATATTTGACTTTTGGTCAATAAAAACAAAAGATATTTTAACATAGAATAATGTTTTTATCTTGTGCACAAAACCTCACATTTATGCGTGCAAGTGTCATAAGCAGGCAAAGGTGAAATTAAGGGTGAGATCAGTCCCCGCATTCAAAGAAATGAGTTGTATAGGTTTGGAACCTATTGGTTCTTCTCTATCAAAATGTGTGTTAGTATATATGTGGTTATATTAAAGAAGGTAATCATGTTTCATCATTGCCTTTATGGAGTGAGCTCTGCAAGTCTTAGTAAAAGGACAAAAAGTACATCACTTTTATTGTAACAGTTTACATCAGAATATGTTTAATAATTCAATGCCTCAATGTCTCATAATACACAGTCTTAAATAGAACCCTAGACAGTAAAAAGTTTCCAAGATGTATAACAATTAACACTTTGAAACTCTATAAGCAAAAGCAACTTGATAAACATAACCAATAGCAGGTAATGTTCCATTACATAAACCAGATGCTGCTATAAATTTTTGTAAGTCTCAACTTCCTTTCTTGGGATGCCTTGGAAATTTTCTTCTACCTATATTTTTTTAACGTATTTAGAAAGAGAAACAGAAACTGACTTTTAATATATTGTATAGAATGTGATTTCTTCTAATTTGGTTATGGCGCATTCATTTGCATAGTTTTAAGATTTTTTTGGGGGGGGATGATTACGAAAGTAACACCACAAGCAATCATAGTTATTCAGAGACATTTTGACTCATCCTGGTTCTTATCATAACTTTCATATGTAAGGAAGCTTGAAGAGTTGGGTGAGAATGATTTATCCATAAAGCAGTGATGGATAGCATGTGGCTACTGGGCAAAAATATACAGTCATAACTGTTACATGCTATGCTCCAGTGACTGAAGAATTGTCACATGTGTATCTTTACAATGTGAACACACACACATTCACGCATGTACATGTGCGCACACACACACACATGCACACACAGAGACACAAGTAGTCATTCTGCAACAGTTGTTATTTTATTTTATTTTTAGTAATAATTCTCTGATGCTTGAGGGTAACTTTCATGAATGTAGATTTTATTCTTTCTAATGTTAAAGTTTCTCACTTCTAACTGCAAACAATACCTGAATATTCTTCTAATTTCCAACAACTTCCATCATGCATTTGCTGCTTGGTTGCCAATTGGTAGAAATAACTATTAAATCCATAAATAGGTATATACTGTTTATATGACCATGTTAATTGATGGAACAAACCCTTACTGGTTGGAACCTGTATATTTTACAATGTAATTATGATAGGTAAGGAAAAAAAAACCTAAATTTACACTTACACAAGTTTGTATGTTTTGTATTTAGTATGTATGGGGAGTATTATGAATGTATGTATGTATGTGTATATTATGGGTATGTATGTGCATACTATAGCATGTGTATGGAGGTCAGGGAACAACTTGGGAGAGTCAGCTCTCTCCTACCATCATGAACTCTGGTCATCAGGCTTGGCTGCAATCACCTTTCCCTTATAGTGTGCTCTAGGATGCATATGGGCTCTATTTCTACTCTACTATGGGTATGGGTGCATAACTGGCCAAGCACATAGGTTTCTAATATAAGAATAGACATTCTAGGATGTTCCTGATCTGTGTGCCCTGTTGTGTGTGTGTGCCTCAGTGTGGATCTGGAAAGATCACATCTAAGAGGGATTGATGATATTTACAGGGCAGATGTCACTGCCTTACTTCTGCTGTGTACAGAAAGCAGTCTTTGATTCTGTGAACACTATTTTTGTACCTAGTAACTTGAGAGTAGTAGATCATAAAATAGGCATGTGCTAGGCATTTAGGAAAGGCTGCTGAAGCAGTCAGTGATGTGTCTATGGAACAAAGACATGCAATTGTGTATCTAGTCTTGAGAAGTTTGTAAGGTAAGAAATGAACCCATGGAAAGAATGTCTGTAACTCAGTTATTCTGAGCAGCAAAACTTCCAGTAATCTTATTCTTACTTAATGTCTCCATGGATAGAATATTACCATATTGATATTTTAAAGAGAGAGAAAAAAAACATAATAGGTAAAAATATCCTTAGTTGGGGTATGTGAATTAGGAGCACTACCTTTATGAATGTGTACTTTTTTTTTTTTTATAAACTGATGAATGAGCTTCAAAATGTTTGCATTTTCTAAGTTTTCTCTCCAGTAATGAAACATCACAAAGACGAACTTCCCTAGGGATATACTATACATTGAACACTAAGTGTCACAGATGCCAGGGTCTGCTGGAGGATTTATGCTTGCTATTTTAGCATAGCTTGTCTTCTTTTGATTTTATTTTTCTATAACAGATCAATAAATTTTACCTGAGAAATAAAGCAATTCTGCGGAAATCAATCTCCGATGCTGATTTATTCTGAGTGGTTTGCGTCCAGTGTGTGGGAGATAGATAATTCACAAGCTCTGTCTGCAATTTGTCTGCCAATGGGGTCTTGAAGCCTGGCCAGACAACAGTTGTTTCTAATCCTCTTCTTTGCCTCATCCCCAGGGAGCCTTTATTCAGCTTGTTTGTGGAGAAGATTTGGGCAGTTAGCTTTTGGGAAGAGGAAGTTAGAGAAAACAGGAAGAAGGGGTTAGTGGGAAAGAGAAAGGGAGGGTGTGTGTGTGTGTGTGTGAGAGAGAGAGAGAGAGAGAGAGAGAGAGAGAGAGAGAGAGACAGAAGAACTAAGAGCAAGAGAAAAACCTTNGAGAGAGAGAGAGAGAGAGAGAGAGAGAGAGAGAGAGAGAGAGAGAGAAGGGGAGACAGAAGAACTAAGAGCAAGAGAAAAACCTTGATTTAGTCTGATGAGACCAGTGTTTGCTGTGCATGTTAGGGGTGGATGTTTCCAATCAGAATTAAATAAGCAATAATGGCAGGTTAGCAAAAGGTCTTGGTTCATTAAAGGAAATGTGGTAATTTTCTCAACTGAGGTAGAAGCTCACAGGAGGAAGCCACAAAAACAGTCATAATGGGTAGCTTCCCAGCTGTCTTCTACAGCCACTCACATTTTTAATATGGAGGGGAAATGCAGGGTAACATAGCAGTCATCTTCGTTTTGTCTTCCATCTCAATGGGTGTAAACATGCAGGTACAGAAACAAACCAGGCAGATCTTTAGTGGTTAAGCCTTCAGACTTAGTTTCTCAGAGACACATTTAAAAATAATAAAATGAAAAAAAAAAAACCGCAACAACAACAACAACAACAACACCCCACACACACACACACACACAAAAGACCTCCACAGGTCAAACTAGCAAAAGGAATGGCCCTTAAAAGGGCTTTTATCTCCTGCCCATCATCTCAAATTGTCTTGTTTACCCCTCTGAATCCCGATCAGGCACCATTACTGCACTCAGTGTCCACAGCACTCTTGTGAAGGGAAAATTAATTCTGAATTACTGGCCCCATAACTGCCTGCTTTTTCACATTATCTGTCAGGAAAATAAGCAGACAATAGCCAGCTAAGTGGATTTCTGCTAGCTGCCATTCAAAGAAGAAGGGACAGGTGTTCAATGGGGGCTTCTTTCTTTCCTCAACTGCTATTTAACAATACGTAGAGGAGGAGTTTAATTGCCTGCTCCCACCTGCACCCTTGTCATTTCTTGGTTTTATTGGTTTTAATGAAAATATTAAGTGCACTCTAGGAACAGTGGCAAAGTGACATTTTGATTGAAACACACAAGGAAAAAAATGTAGAACAGAAGCAGGCACTGTTACAATGCTAATAGAAACTGAAAGAGGGAATATCTAGAACAACATTTCAGCTATTGTTATACAAATAGGTGGTCCTTAGATGAAGGACTAACAAAAATGAATTCAGTAAAGAGCATTTTGCCTTAGCTACTGAACTTTTAATTTTTTCATAGATGAATAATGTGCTCAGTCCGTGATGCACTTTCTCTCATTAGATGTCCCTGAGGTGACATCTGCTATTGTATAAATATGGCTTGTTCCCACCAAAGCCATATTTGGTGAGGTTTGGTCCTCAGGATAGTAGTGCTAAGACATATTGACGATTTAGGGGGTGATTACATTTAAATGGATTAGCATATTTTCCTGGCTGCCACAGGACTAGGCAGGTTGCCTATCCTGAGAGTGGGTCTTTATCTGGCACATCATGTGTCTCTAGCCCACATTCACCCACTTTCCTTCTGCTTTTATGAAGCCCTTCCAGAAGCTAGATTTACACAACCATTATTCCAAATCAATCACTTTTCTTTATATGTTACTAAGTCTCAGGCATTCTGTTACAGAACAGAAAATAGACTAAGAGCATTTGTGGTCAAGCACAATTGAAATATCTCTTTCTTCTCTGGGATTGATGTTAATGGAGTTTCTAGAGAGAGTTTGAATTTATTGACATGATTCATTACATCTGAACTTGGTAAGAATCAGTTAGAGCAGTATTTACCTGAAACCTGTTCCTAGACTCAAATATTGAAAAGTCAAACAAGGCGCCAGCCCCAAGCCACCTTGGGCATGAACTCGGCAGACAGTCCTACGGTTCCCAGAGGACTCTCCACACCGCAGGCACCCTAGCACACCCAGGATCTTGGGATCACTGGTGAGTGGAACACATCTGTTCCAAAACAATCAGGAGGGAACTGTGCCAACAGGAACAGGGACAAAGGAAACCAGCCCAACCAGCACCTGCAGTTTGTTCTGGTTGGCACCAGCCCCAGGCCACCAGGTCAGCCCAGGCATGAACTCAGTGGATGGTCTCACGGAGCCCAGAGGACTCTCCACAACTCAGGTGCCATAGCACACCCAGGATCTTAGGATGACTAAAGACAGTTGGCCTCCAGAGGGGGTTCTGACCCCAGGACTCAGGTGAGAGTGCCATCTTGTATCCCGGGTCTCTCAGATACAAGTCCACACAGGAGAGCACATGGGCCACAGAAGCAGCAGAGCTTCTTGGACAGGGTCCCTTCAGGCCTTCATCCTCAGCCAGAAGGCAGAGCTGAGCACCAGACCTCTGTGCACCTTCTCTGTAAGAGGAGAGCTTGCCTGCAGAGAGTGCTCTGACCACTGACACTTAGGACAGAGTTGGGCTCCCAGGAGAGCTGACAGGCTAACAGAATCACAGGAGGAACAAGCTCCAGACAGAGACAGCTAGAACATCTAACACCAGAGATTACCAGATGGCAAAAGGCAAACATAAGAATCTTACTAACAGAAANCAAGACCACTTGGCATCATCAGAACCCAGTACGCCCACCACAGCAAGTCCTGGATACCCCAACATACCCGAAAAGCAAGAATCAGATTTAAAATCATAGCTC
>NC_034590.1:127207728-127241321 GCF_900095145.1 Mus pahari | reverse complement strand
ATCAATGGAATAGAATTGAAGACCCAGAAATGAAACCACACACCTACGGTCACTTGATCTTTGTCAAAGGAGCTAAAACCATCCAGTGAAAAAAGACAGCATTTTCAACAGTGGTGCTGGCACAACTGGCAGTTATCATGGAGAAGAATGCAAATTGATCCATTCTTATCTCCTTGTACAAAGCTCAAGTCTAAGTGGATCAAAGACCTCCACATAAAACCAGAGACACTGAAACTCACAGAGGAGAAAGTGTGGAAAAGCCTCAAATATATGGGCACAGGGAAAAAATTCCTGAACAGAACAGCAATGGCTTGTGCTGTAAGATCAAGAATCGACAAATGGGATCTCATAAAATTGCAAAGCTTCTGTAAGGAAAAAGACACTGTCAATAAGACAAAAAGGCCACCAACAAACTAAGAAAGGATCTTTACAAATCTTAAATCCGATAAGGGTCTAATATCCAATATATACAAGGAACTCAAGAAGCTGGACTCCAGAAAATCAAGTAACCCCATTAAAAAATTAGTTACAGAGCTAAACAAAGAATTCTCAACTGAAGAATACTGAATGGCTGAGAAACACCTGAAAAAATGTTCAGCATCCTTAATCATCAGGGAAATGCAAATCAAAACAACCCTGAGATTCCACCTCACACCAATCAGAATCTCTAAGATCAAACATTCAGGCCGGGCAGTGGTGGCACACGCCTTTAATCCCAGCACTTGGGAGGCAGAGGCAGGTGGATTTCTGAGTTCAAGGTCAGCCTCGTCTACAGAGTGAGTTCCAGGACAGCCAGGGCTACACAGAGAAACCCTCTCTCAGAAAACAAAACAAGCAAAACAAAAACAAAACAAAAAAATTCAGGTGATAGCAGATGCTGGTGAGGATGTGGAGAAAGAGGAACACTCCTCCATTGCTGGTGTGATTGCAAGCTGGTACAANCACTCTGGAAAGCAGTCTGGCGGTTCCTCAGAAAATTGGAAATATTTCTACAGGAAGATCCAGCAATTCTTCTCCTGGGCATATACCCAGAAGATCTTCCAACTGGTAATAAGAACACATGCTCTACTATGTTCATAGCAGCCTTATTTATAATAGCCAGAAGCTGGAAATAACCCAGATGTCCCTCAACAGAGGAATGGATACAGAAAATGTGGTGCATTTACACAATGGAGTACTACTCAGCTATTAAAATCAGTGAATTTATGAAATTCTTAGGCAAATGGATATATCTGGAGGATATCTTCCTTAGTGAAGTAACCTAATCACAAAAGAACACACATGATATGCACCCACTGATAAGTGGACATTAGCCCAGAAACTTAGAATACCCAAGATACAATTTGCAGAACACATGAAACTCAAGAAAAAGGATGACCAAAGTGTGGAAACTTCGTTCCTTCTTAGAATGGGGAACAAAATACCCATGGAAAGAGTTACAGAGACAAAGTTCAGAGCTGAGACAGAAGGAAGGACCATCCAGAGACTGCCCCACCCGGGGATCTATCCCATAATCAACCACCAAACCCAGACACTATTGCATATGCCAGCAAGATTTTGCTGACAGGACATTGATATAGCTATCTCTTGTGAGGCTTTGCCAGTGCCTGGCAAACACAGAAGTGGATGCTCACAGTCATANATTGGATGGAACACAGGGCCCCCAATGAAGGAGCTAGAGAAAGTACCTAAGGAGCTAAAGGGGTCTGCAACCCTATAGGAGGAATAACAATATGCCCTAACCAGTATCCCCCAAAATTTGTGTCTCTAGTTGCATATATAGCAGAGAATGACCTAGTAGGCCATCAATGGGAGGAGAGGTCCTTGGTCTCATGAAGATTGTATGCCCCAGTTCAGGGGAATGCCAGGGCCAAGAAGTAGGAGTGGGTGGATTGGGGAGCAGGGCAGGGGGGAGGGTATAGGGGACTTTTGGGATAGCATTTGAAATGTAAATGAAGAAAATATCTAATTTAAAAAAGGTTTCTATAAATAAGAAAAAAGAAAAGAAAAGTCAAATAAAACATCTTCTTATGGATCCTCAGTGCATGTAATGCCTTTGATATTTGTTGCATTTTAGTCTTCTTCATAATAAAACTAACATAAATAATAAACATGAAATGAAGACATCATGTAGAGAAAGTTAAATATCTAATAAATGTTATATCTTTTGTTTAAAAGTTCAAGTATTTCGATGGTCATTGATTGAAAAAAAAGCAATATTCCTCCATGATTTAAAAATGAGAACTCTGCACATAGTATAATGTTAAAAGATGACATAGTAATCCAAAGGACCTTTGGCATATACTTGTATATTTTGGGATTGTCCAACATATTTTGTCTGGCACCTAAATAAATGATGTCATACACAAATGAGATTCATTTTCTATATCAGAATACTTTGGCTACGAGTTATAGATTATTCTTCTAAAAGTGTCTTAAATACACAGATTATCTTTTGACTTATTAATAGGATACTTTGAATCAGGTGAGTTCCACACTTAACACAACAAGTCAATGGGATTGAATTTAGAACCTTGGACATACTAAGCAAAGCATTTTGCTATACAACTCCTGCACCAAGAAACCAAAATATTAACATATTCTTTAATTTATTTTCTTTCCACTCATTGCCTTTGATTTATTAAACTTAACTCTTGTCTATAAGGCAAGAAATCAGAATGCTTCGTTTTTGAGGAGGAAATTCCAGAAAGTCCAAGCCTTAGTAGTAACATAGGCAAACTGCTGGTCATATTCTTGACAAATAAAGTTTAGGATTTCCATTATTGACTGAGAGCAGTCATGACTCACATGTTGCCACTGGTGTAGCCAATAAGTGTTGCTATGAAGCTACTCTCTGCTGTGTATGGGATCAAAAATAAACCCAAATAAAACAAAACAAAACAAAAAAACTTATCTATATTTGAGGTATTGACTACTTTCTGCAGTAAAAATAAATTACTCTTATCATTGCTGATTTGAAACTACTAGCAGGACTTTACCAAAGCAGAGTTAAACAATCCAGGGACAGTTGGTTACTACATGCCAGAGAGCACCATCTTTAGCATACCCCCAAGTTGAAGTCATTTTTTCTAAGACTACCTCCCATCAATACTCAGACTAATGTAGGGTCATATTAGAGAGAAAGAGCAGTTGTTGCTGGGGATGATCCTTACAACGTTGACCAATATGCTGTATCTATGTACTCAACATGTAAATTCAGTGCTCTCTAGGTCTCAGTTACTAAGACATTTTTTTATATCCTTTTTGGAGACAATCTGATCATTTCTGCAATCACTGCTAATCTAACAGTGAGCAGTGTATCATTCTCTTAGGATTAGCCCGAATAGGGTAGTTGTGAACAAACCAGTCATGGGATGCTATACAGAGAGGAGCTGTAGAGGTCAGATTGCTCTAGTATCCAGCTGAAGTTACGGTTAGCATCTAAGTACTGTTGAATTAAAGCAAACAGGATACATATGATATTAATAATAAATGAAATGTGGTCAAGAACAGAAAAATAAAGCTGATATCTAAAAGGTAGAAAAATAGGAGAGCCCATTAGGTGACAGAAGTATAGAAAAAACATTTCCAGTTGTGTTTTGTTTTTTTGTTGTTGTTTTTTGTTTTGTTTTGTTTTGTTTTTAAATTATAGTGTTGTGGGTCAAGCTTATAGCCTTGCCATTTAGGCAAATGTTCTACCACTGAGACCTCCCAACCCTGACCTGAATTTGCGGTTTTACAAAACCATTTCTTCTGGAGGCCCAAATGTTCCTCACTTGCTGCCCTCTGTTTCATACATTTTTATGAAAGCCATGCTTTTATTTTCCCCATTAGTCAGAATTTTTAAATAATTCCTTGAACTTCGGTGTGTTACAGTTTCTCCCATGAAAATACAGAACAACCTTAACTGGAATAGACCATGGCAGTGAGCATCAATCACTCCTGTCCCCAGTGAGTTTATGCTCTAACTATGGGGCTACACAAATGAACCCTCACGCATCTGCTTGCCATAGCAAATGTAATTTATATAACAAGAAGAGCAGACATTGGGAACACCCCTTTGTCCAATCACTGGTGGCAAGTCATATTTAAAGGCTTTTAAGCTCATCTTGACTTGGCATACTATCACAAGGCACTTACCTACTCTCACGGGTAAGATGATGTTTCCACGAGTAAAGTTTTTCAACCAGTTCAACTTTTATTTGCTTCTCTGCCTAGGTTCTTGCTTGTTAGATTACTGTCAAACCCAGAAAACACTTGATAGCCAAGTGTTACCAGAATGTGGAAGTCAAGGTAGAAATTCTCAATAGTAAAGGAAGATCCTGCATATTGAACACATTTGTGCAAGGGCCACGAAGGAATTAAACAAATGTCATAATTTTCTCTAATCCTAACCTGAAGAATTAAACTGTTGCAGACACAATAAAACAATGGTACAAAAAATTAAAAAAATAAAAATAAAACAGGATTAAAACCATCTAAACGGCTTTCTTTGGCAATGTGTTTTGGGGTCTGTGTTATATGAGTGCATGAGAGTTTCTGTGAGCACAGTGCTCTGGCTTTAAGGGCGTTGTGCACCTGGTTATATTTTTCAGTGACTGTGAGCTATAGATAGTATATTTTAGAGATAAAGAGCTATTTTTAAGGTAAAATTCAAAGAGAATTGGTCCTGTATTTCATGCAGCCTCTCTCCTGCCCATATTCTGCACCCCCCACCATCATTTCCTTTCACTTCCTAAATCGATTCCAGATTATACAATTCCATCTGATTATCTCCAGCTCAACCACTGTCAGTTCAATTGGTTGAGGGGATTCTTTACCTCTGCTTTCGCAGTCTTGTTAATTGCTATGAGTCCTGTAGCAGCATCTGCTGCCTCTTGCTTCTTTGAGCAGTGACTCTATCGCCAATCCACTTATAAACGATAGAGACTTCCAATACACAGTGGCAGAAATCACATAAATGCACTTTATCTTTATAGTAAAAATGGAAAATATATCAGGAAAATAAGAGGGGTGTCCCACCAGCTTCAGATTTGTAGCAGGGTAGGTAACCTTTTACATAGTAAATAAACTATAAGTGGTTTATAATGACCAAAAAGAACCAAATCTGTTCTTTTTAAGCTTGGGCCATGGGTCACTAGCTTTAAGATCTGGAGATGGAGATTTGCTGAGTGCAACAGTTTTGTGGTCCATTTTAGACCTGTCCATTCACAGTAACTGAGATGTCTACATGGAATGTGGAATCTGAAACATTAGCACAGGATTCCTATGTGGTCCTGATGCAGGACAAGATGGGGAAAAGGCTTGTTGCATGATTCTTCTAGGAAAATTGGTAAAAATAAATAAATAAATAATAAAAATTCTAATATATCGTAAGCATCCTTTCTACCTTCTACCCTTTTCTCTTTGTTACCTTTTGACTCTCCTTTGAGCTTGATCATCTTCATTAAAATCCTAAAATAGTGCACTTTACCAACTAGAAGAGGTGAATTTCTGTAAACAAATCAGCCCTTCAACATCAGTGCCATAGAAGAATGAAATCTTTTGGGGCATGTTTCATGGGCAGTGTCGGTTATCTGGCATCTGCTCACCCTCTCTTCACTGCTCCAGGTCACAGGCTGCCAGTGTGCTTCTCCTGTACCTCTGAAGTCTCCTTGCTGGAGAGAAGAAAGGCTTCTGGGTGTATCAAGAGCAGTCAGGAGTCTTTCTTGATAGTCACTCTTTCTTGTATCCCAACTAACTGTCCCAAGTGCCATACCAAAACCATAATCCTACCCTCACGTAGGGAAGGGAAAGGGAGAAGAATATTGTTCTCCTCATGAGAACTAATGACCACGATGGACACACAGAAACACTCATTTTACTGGAGGTCTTTATTAACACAAATCAGACAGCCTCATTCTCCACTGTACTTGCTTCACAGGGTAAATAAAGTCCAGACACTGAAAATTATACTCCAGGCAGTAGTGGATACAATTTAATCTCATTATTTACTGCAGTTATGTTTTTATAAAGTCTCCCAATACACTGAGTTTGTGAATGCTGAATGCTTGCTCCCAAAGGAAATGGGTTTAGGGCCCTGTGAGCTTTTAGGTATAGCCCTATTCTGGTGTGGTTCCAAACACTGTCAATTTGTGATCAAGCATCCATGAGCTCGTGACCCAGTTCACTGTGACTGAGCAAAGCGTAGAGGCCACATGCCTTGAAACATTCAGTACTGAGCTGGCTCTGGAAGATTGCTTAACTAGCAAAACCAGACAAGAGAACAGTGTGAAATGTACTCGTGAATGGACTACAGACAGGATGCTTGGTTAGGGGTGAAGACTGAAGCAAGAAAGCTGAGGGCTACTAACTCTTCTTTCACTGGGATTTGTGAATGAGGCAGCTCAAATTTTGTCCCTTTGGTTGCACCACAATGGCCATGTAACTACTGTGAATACTGACTTAGGAACAACATTTAAACTTAAGGAAGAAGCAAACTGTATGTCTTAGTCAGGGTTTCTATTCCTGCACAAACATCATGACCAAGAAGCAAGTTGGAGAGGAAAGGGTTTATTCGGCTTACATTTCCATACTGCTGTTGATCATCAAAGGATGCCAGACTGGAACTCAAGCAGGTCAGAAAGCAGGAGCTGATACAGAGGCCATGGAGGGATGTTCTTTACTNGCTTGCCTCCACTGGCTTGCTCAGTCCACTCTCTTATAGAACCCAAGACTACCAGCCCAGAGATGGCACCACCCACAAGGGGCCCTCCCCNCTTGATCACTAATTGAGAAAATGCCTTACAGCTGGATCTCATGGAGGCATTTCCCCAACTGAAGCTCCTTTCTCTGTGATAACTCCAGCTGTGTCAATTTGACACCAAGCTATCCAGTACACTGTACAAATATGAAGGCTAGGGGTGTGAATTGGCTATCTATGCAGTCTGTACAACAACAACAACAACAACAACAACAACAACAACAACAAAACAGCTTTCAGTTTCACACTCAACACAGTGATTTGAGATGTATTCGCATATTCAACATTTCTACCATGGATTCCTCTCAAGGCTCCAGAGTTCAGTTCAATTCTGATATGATTTAGGAACATTAATGTGAGATCTAGAGCTTGGAGACCTGTAGCTCACTCCTCAAGAGCTCTCCTCACTTTGGACTAGCATGCACATGGAAGGTTGCCACCTATACTTCTGATCACCTTCCCATGACCTGGATCTTCTATTATTTTGTTCTTAAGTTTAGTATGCTGAGACAGCTTGGAGACCAGGGAAACAATTTTATTACTTTTCTATTTTTGTTTATGTTCCTCTAGTAAAGCACTCTGGACAAAAGAAACTTAAAAGACAAAGTGATTTAGTTTAGCTTGTAAGTTATGGTCTGTGATTGATACAAGTCAGGTAAGAATTTAAGCAGGAACTTGAAGCAAGAGCTACAAAGGATGCTACTGGTTGGTTCCTTTGCAGGTCTATGCTTAGATAGTTTCCTTTATAGAGTCCAGGAATGTTGATGCTCTCGGTGGCTGGTCACGCCTACAACAATTAACTATCAAGGAAAATCCCCATAGACATGCCCATAGGTGAATATGATCTAGGCAATTCCTCTGTCAGATGACTCTAGGCTGTGTTGACAGTCCATGCTAACTAGGACACTTATGATTACCTTTTAAGAAACAAATTATTGTTATGAAGGATTCCCTAAATGGGACAAATGGAACGAATACATAGGCCAAAGCACCCCAGAATGTTCATAGTCCTTTCATGTATTTTCCAGGTGTAACACCCCTTAAAAATTCTTCATAACCTGCCCTTGGGCATTTACAAAGACATAGTCCATTAGTGGTCATTTCTTTACCCTCTCTTCACATGAGGTCCAGGGTTAGAGCCAAAATGTATAATCCTCTAGTTACATGGCTGTTTCACTTGGCAATTAGAGTCAATAATGAAGCCATTCAGGATCCTACAAAAACTAACTCCTTAGAACAAATGATGTTCATATTATCAAGAACATTACCAAGATGTTAGGAAACTGTATCTTTCAGACAGTCCCCTTTCTTAGGAAACTGCAAAGGTCTTAGGAGCCAGTATTCAGGAACCAAAGTAAAATCTAAATATTAGTTTGTGGTAGTGCTATATCCCCATTCCTAAGAACATGTTTCTTATACCACAATATCATACTTTATATAGAATGTGTCCATCATAATTCTTGACTTCCAGAGTGTCTGTTGGAACTATAGATTAGCTTGATCACCCTTATGATTTTCATATTTCAATTTTCTTTCTTCTTGGAAAATACCAGTGTTGATTTTCAGTCTAATCTGCTTATAATCCCCAGTACTATCAAAATGCTAAAGATCTTTGAATGTCCGATTCACCATGTATACATGGAAATAAATAATCCCAAAGGTTAGGATGGCTGAAGTAAAAGTAAACAAAAAAGAATAGAAGACAACCATTGTGTTACCTGGCCTGTTATGAGGTATAGTCATGAGTTCTGATCACTTTAATCACTATTATAGTGTCCACTAGAGAGAAATAAGTAGACCCTGTGAATTTATTGTAGGCATATAATAAAAACTCATTCACTGAAAATACATCGTTTTAATCACTCAGTATTAATATGGAGTGCATATACACAACATGCCAACTATTAAAAAACATGGAAACAAGCCTTAATCCAATTTTATAAATGTAGAAATTCATATTTGCTGAAGATAGAGCAAACTGGTAAGCTTATGAAAGTCTGTGAAAAGGAGGTCATAGCTAAGAAAATCTTTTAAAGATTTTTTTAATTGATATGACCATGTGTATGTGTATACATGAGGTCAGGTGCCCATGGAGTTCAGAAATAGGTTTCTTACCTTCTAGAGAAGGAACGATAACTGCTTGTGAGCTACCCTGCATGGGTACTGGATACCCACTGCAGGCTCTATGAGAGAAGTACACTTTAAGGCTGAGCCATCTCTCCAGCCCAGCTAAAGTAATCTCTCTTGAGACACTAGAAGATAGTACAGGAGGAAAATGTCAAGCAGTGTTGGTAGAAATTTTGAAACTTTTGTGTTGAAGAAAAAACAATATTGCTTATTTTGAGAAATCCAAGTATTTTATTACTACGATAATCTAGGGCTGCATGTCACACAAGAAAGTCGTGATCCTGAGACCAATATAAAAGAAATCAATTCTTAATACTGGGACCAGGATACCATACTTTGTATTTCTTTGGGTCACTGATACAGAAGATCACTTAGAGATGCAAAAATGAAGTAAGGGAGAACACTATCAAGCCATTACTTTAGTTTGTGGTCAAGGTGATCAGAGACCAGACAGTGGCATATACATAAATAAATGCTCACCAAAATGAGTAAAAAGAGAACTTATAAATTAAGATACACTTGTTAGAGTCACAAAAGCAACTGAGTCGCAAAAGCATTCTTCTAGTAGGAAGAATGAAAGGCATCACATCTCTACAAGGATGCTGTCAGGATAGGAAAGCTGGAGGCCAGATACCAAAAGTGGAGCATCTTGTAAAACATTTAAGGTGTATCTCTGGCTCTCTCTAGATTGCCCAATGTTTAAAGGAGCAGACAAAAATCATGAAAGATAACTATGAGTTTCACACTAGTAAATCCTAATTTATATGAGCCACCAGTTAGTTATATGGGTTGTTTGCTGTCACAGTTTACTTGCTAAAGATGGTAGTTTGGCTCCAGGACTAGTTACTAAAGCTAGTAAACTGACCTCCATGTCTGGGTACTAACAATGCTAGTCTGACTACCTGAGCAATTTGTTATAACATAGTCAACATACTTATTATAATTGTTATAGATGGTATGCTGGGTTCCTGGGTTGGTTGCAAAATCGAGTAGACTGAGTTCCTGAGCTGGTTACTGTGGGTAACAGATGGATTTCCTGACATGCTTGCTATATTTAGGAGTGTGAAAACCTTGCATGATTGCATCAATGGTAGACTGACTCCTGAGCTGACTGTAGAATCTACAGTGTAAATAATAGACTGACTTCCTGGAGTGGTTGATATAGATGGTTGATTGAATACATGGGCTGATTGCTGATGATAGTAGATTGATTTTCTGCTCTAGTTAATGCACATAGTAAATTGACCTCCTAGATATATAGACAAACTTCCTAAGACAGATGCCTGTTTAATACACTGACTTATTAGAACAATTGTTGGAGATAGTACACTAAATACCAAGACATGTGGCTTCCTGGGATGGTTAGTTTTGTCAACTTGACAGGATTTAGTATCACCTGGGAAGGGAATCTCAATGACAGCCTAGATTAGGTTGGCTTGTGAGCATTTCTGGGGGAATGGATTATGTTAATCACATCAATTGAAGTGGGAGACCTTAACCACTACTATAAAACGGAGCATCTTCTATTTAATTGAACTGCCTGAACTCATACTTATCATTTGAAAAAAAAAAAAAAAAAAAGTTACTTCTTCTTTCCTTCTACGAACGCCATTTAAGGTAAATGGTTTTTTTTTTGTTTGTTTGTTTGTTTTTTTTCTTACTGTCTTAAAAATACTTGGCAATTTAATTTGGAGCAACGAATTGACCAAAGTTTCTGATTTGATTCTGAGTAAAATAGATGAGTGTTTAAAAGAGTCAAAACAGTTAGCAGACAAGGAAGCCTGGCAAAGCTGCGGCAGCGTTAAACTAATATGCTCATCATCTTGGTCATCTGCGCTCAGCAGGGTAGAGACTAATGACAAGAAAAAAAGAAAAAAATAGGGAGGAGGTGGTAAAGAGACATAAAGGAAACTGGCAACAGATTGTTTAGCATAGCCAAGAGTAAAATATTTTTTCCTGCCTCAAACAGAATCATTTCCAGCCAGTCAGGGCAAAAGAGTAAGGAAGCTGCTTGTCTGTAACCAAGTCCCTTTAGAGCATTGCCTCTTAATTTACCTGACCTAGCTTAACTCTTTGAAGTTTGTAGGTGAGTCATAACTGAGGAAGAACCTTCAGATGCCTTGTGAGTAAGCTCCTTTACCCTGAGAATTGCTTTCTCTCAGAAAATGCTTGTGAGACATGACATTGGGACTTAGTACTCTTCCCTGTCTCCGCCATGATAGACATGGGCTTTAAAAGGAAAAGAAAAAAACATATTTGAAGGGGATATAATATACCAAACTTAAAGATAAAAATTCCATTTCACTGGTCCTTGTATTCCCAGAACCACTGGGCCGCTAGAACACATTAGGAACAAAGAAGAAAAGCCTCATACAGTCTTTGTGGGGAAGACACCACCCTTCTGCCATGATAGAAGTCTCACGGTTGAAGATATGCGAAAGTTTTGTTAATTGGTAATATGACAATAGTGTCTATGATTGTTTGTTAACTGACAATATGCAATAATATCCTGTAGGACATGTGGGACCTTGTTACCAGACAGGCATGAGAACTGAGAAGGTTGAGTGGCAATCAGTCACATAGTGTAAAAACTTAATTATACATACTAATGAGGTATCTAAATAGGCTTCAAGAGTACAGCCAGTGAGCTTCCCTTCCTGGGCACCCCAGCAAAAAACCAGGGTGAGGGGTGACAATATTCAGAGTCATTTGGCTCAAACACTGCTGGTCTTCATGGCTTTGCCAAAGCAGACCCCTCCAGATAAGCTACAGGTGTAAAGGTCTCATTTCTAGTAACTATCCACTGATTCCCAAAATAAGAGCTATGGAAAGCTCTGGCTCAGCTAGCTGCAGACAACCTTGAGACTCCTACCACTTACAAAACAGTAGCTACCTTCACATGAGTTCCTACCCAAGAACACCCTACTACCCCACCAAGGAAAGTACTTTAGATACCATATAGAGTGTCTTAGTCACTGTCATATTGCTATAAGAGACTCCATGACCAATGCAACTCTTTCAAAAGAAAGCATTTAGTTGGGGGCTTACTTACAGTTTGAATAGCTTAATCCACTATCAACAATGCCAGGTAGCATGATGCTGGAAAAGTAATGGTGAGCTACATCTTAATGTGTAAGCAGAGAGACAGAGAGAAACCTAAAAGTCCATTCCCAGTGACAGAATTCCTCCAAGTCAAACAGACTCCAATAAGGCCACTCCTAATCTTTGCAATCCTTTCAGTTTCACTCCCTGGTAACCAAACATTCAAGTGTGTAAACCTATATATTCAAACCACCACATCAGGTAAGCTGAATATCTTTGGCACCTTATTTTTAACATAGGGTTTATAACTGAACCTGGAGTTTGCTAATTTGGCAAAAACTAACTGGGCAGAAAACTCTCTGGGCAAGAGAGCTCTAGTCTAGTAGTTCTCAATATGTAGAGTCTCCCTTTGGAGGCTGAAAGTCTCTTTCACAGGGGTTGACTAAGACCATAAGAAAACACATTATATAAGGAAGGCCACATGCTCCACTATGTTCATAGTAGCTTTATTTATAATAGCCAGAAGCTGGAAAGAACCCAGATGTCTCTCAATAGAGGAATGGATACAGAAACTGTGGTACATTTACACAATGGAGTACTAATCAGCTATTAAAAACAATGAATTTATGAAATTCTTGGGCAAATGGATGTATCTGGAGGATATCATCCTTAGTGAAGTAACCCAATCACAAAAGAAGTCACTAGATATGCACTCACTGATAAGCAGATATTAGCCCAGAAACTTAGAATACCCAAGATACATTTTGCAAAACACAAGAAAACCAAGAAGGATGACCATCGTGTGGATACTTCATTCCTCCTTAGAATAAGGAACAAAATACCCATGAAAGGATATAGGTACAGAGACAAAATTTAGAGCTAAGATGAAAGGATGAACTGTCCAGAGACTACCCCATCTGTGAATCCATCCCATCATCAGCCACCAAACCCAGATACTAATGCACATGCCAGCAAGATTCTGCTGAAGGGACCCTGATATAGCAGCCTCTTGTGAGGCTATGCCAGTACCTGGCAAACACAGAAATGGATGCTCACACTCAGCTATTGGATGGAACACAGGGCCCCCTATGGAGGAGCTAGAGAAAGTACCCGAGGAGCTGAAGGGGGCTGCAACCCTGTAGGTGGAACAACAATATGAACTAACCAGTACCCCCTGAGCTTGTGTCTCTAGCTGCATATGTAGCAGAAGATGGCTTAATCAGCTATCATTGGGAAGAGATGCCCCTTGGTCTTGTAAAATCTTTATGACCCAGCACAGGGGAAGGCCAGGGCCAAGTAGTGGGAGTGAGTGGGTAGGGGAGCAGGGGCAGGGAAAGGGGTATAGGGAACTTTCAGGATAGCATTTGAAATGTAAATAAAGAAAATAATAATAATAATAAATAATAACTAATTATAAATACAAAAAAAAAGAAAAGAAAACACATTATAAATCATAATGGTGCCAAGATTACAGTTATAAATTAGCAACAAAAATAATTTTATGGTTGGGGTCAACATAACTTGAGGAACTATATTAAAGGGTTACAGTATGAGGAAGGTTGAGAACTTCTGCTCTAGTCTATTCCTCCCCAGAGCTAGAATTACAGATTCGACTGTATGACTGACTTCTTACATAGATGCTGGGGAGCTGAACTAAGGTCCTTGTGCTTAAATAGAAAGAACTTTTCCAACTGATCCATCTCTCTAGCCCTCCAATGATATTTTAAAAATTAGTTCTCGTCTTGCAGAAATCACCAACCCATGTCAAATTTAAACTGGCACATATACAGCAGAGGACTGCCTGGTCTGGCCTCAGTGGAAGAAGATGTCCCTACTGCTCAAGAGACTTGAGGCCTCAGGGTGGGTGGGGAGGCTTAGTGGTGGGGGAGCAACTTCTTGGAGACAGGGGAGAAGAGGATTGGGATGAGGAACTATGGGAGGGGGACAATGGCCAGATTGTAAATTTAAAAAACATTTATTTACTTTTTGCATATGCTTGTGCACATATGTGTGAGAGTGTGGGTGCACATCTACCAGAGCATATATAATTTTTATGGAATCCATTCTCACATCTTGAATCATATATATGTATATGTGTCTATCTGTCTCTCTGTCTCTGTCTCTCTGTCTCTGTCTTTCTCTCTTGCTGTCTCGCACTCTCCCCTGCTCCCTATTTCACTATTCTTCCCTCATTTTCTTGTTCTTAATTTATTTCTGAAAAATATTAGGCAAACTTTGCTCTCCAGATCCACCAAGAAAATAAAAGAAGATATGACTCAAGTCATAATAAATACTTTCTGCTTGAGTGAGACAACCTCCACCCAGACATTTCTATTTGTTCAGTTATAGATGCAACTGCTCGAAAAGGGACATCCTTTGGGGGTCTACTCCCTTTCAATTCTGCCCTCTTTTACGGCAGCAACAGAATCCTAGAACCTCAGGCTGCAGACTACCATTCATCCCGGTAGATCAGTGTAGTTTTAACTCAGCACTGTAATTACTAGGAAACAATCACATTCATTTATATTAGTGTGTGATTTGTACATTGTTGCAATCAAAGGAATCAACATGCGATTCCATGGAGCAGTGTTAACTTCTATTTAAAATTTTGTTGTTGTTTTTGTTGAGACAAGTTCTTGTATATCCCACATGCCAGGTTAGCCCTGAACTCATGGCAGAGCAAAAGATGCTCTTAAACTTTTGATTCTCCTGCCTTCGCATGTTGAGTGATGGTATTTTAGACATGTTCCATCTTGCTCAATTGATACAGTGGTGGGATTAAAGCCAGGATTTCAGACAAGATAAGCAAATACTGTAATAACTGAATTGCATCCCCAGCCCTGAGAGGAGATAGATTTCGGAGAGATTCTTCTTCCCTGATCCCTTGCATCAGTTATTCTTCACTTCACACTTGGCACCAAACAGTCCATCTTCACAAAGATGCTGTCTATAACAGGGTCTCTCTGCACGTGGGCCTACCACGACATATGGTAGAATTTTCCTGAAGGTTTCTTGAATGGAAAAAAATCAAACTAGTTGCATATCTCTTTATTGAAATTTATTTTTAAAGCAAATTTTAAGCTTGGCACTAGAAATTCTTGCCTGCATGTTATTCTGTCCAAGAACTTTTTAAGGGATTCCTGTTACTAAATAATGAATTTGAGACTCCTCATCTTGGTAGCTGGTACAATCTGCTGCTAACCTGGCTCTCCAACTCCCGTTTCCACTCCTTCAAAATGTTCTTCTTACATATTTGCCAGTTAACATTGTCTCTGTAAATGAACCTTGACTGCAGAGAACAAGTCATACTTCCAAACTCTACCAATGCTTTAAACTCCATCTCAGATAATGTCTCCTTTAAGCAGAGCTCCCACTCTTCCCAAAGTCACATAACTACTCTTTCCCAGGATCCCAACCTCACTCTTCTTTAATTATAGTTTGTTTTTTTTTTTTTTAATGTTAATCACTCCCTCAACCTTGGACTAGCCCATGATTTTTAGAAGGCAGAAGGCAGCTTCTGTTTCCTGTTTTTATCCTTTGCTATACCCATCCCCATGCCTTACTGATATCATTGTCAGCAAACATGTGTTTAGTATATTTAGATCCCATTATAGTTTCTAATATAGTTTATTTATTCACTCAGACTATCCTTAAACTTGTGATGGACTGCCTCAGGCTCCAAGAACCAGGATTATAGG
Organism: Mus pahari; assembly: GCF_900095145.1. Classification (NCBI taxonomy): domain Eukaryota; kingdom Metazoa; phylum Chordata; class Mammalia; order Rodentia; family Muridae; genus Mus; species Mus pahari. The sequence goes on along the minus strand of NC_034590.1, from coordinate 127,225,712 downwards.
CATATGCCACCTGATCAGCTATAAAATCATTCTTTTTAACTAGAAGTCCCATGTAGAGGAAGAAGAGGATGAGGAGGACAAGGACAAGGAGGAGGATGTTCTGCTGGTGGTGGTAGCTTGAATAAAAATGGCCCTCATAGACTCATATATTTGAATATTTGTCTCCCAGTTGTTTAGAGAGTATTAGGAGGCATGGCCCTGTTTGGGGAGGTGTGGCCTTATTGGAGGAGGTATGTTACTAGGGGTGGCCTTTGAGGTTTCAAAAGCCTAAGCTACACCCAGTTTCACTCTCTACCCACTGCCTGAAGATAGGGATAAACGTCCTTAGCTACTTCTCTGGCAACATCCCTGCCTGCTGCAGTGCTCCCTGCTATAATGATCGTGAAGTAACTCTCTGAAACTGTAAGCAAGCCCTCAGTTAAATGATTTGTTTTAAAAGTAGTCTTAGTCATGGTGTTTTATCATAGAGATAAGACATAGAGTAAGACAATGAAGAAGATGATGACAATGATGATGATGATCATTTTGTGGATGCTTAGCTGAGATGTCTTGTACTGTTCTATGACAGTGTACCCAAGGCCACTGCGGCACCAGAATTCATCTCCTGGTATGACAAACTGCTCCAACCCCCCCACTGGGATTCCTTTCCTGCCATGACAGACTGTATATTTTCAAACCCTGAGCCAAGACAAATCTTTCCTCCCTTAATTTTGCTTTCTGTCAGGTACTTCATCATGTTGTATAGCTAGACAGGCATTAGCAGACTTGGTGACCATTGAGGATGGAACCCTCACCCACATCAGCTTCAGACTCCACTTTCTATTTCACTGATAGGAGAAGCATCACAAATCTTCCTCCTTAAACTTTAAAATACCACAGAAAAACCTGGAGGCATCGGAGCTTCCTTGAGGCCCTGTAAAGGAAAACTGCCTCTTCTAGGTCAAAAGGACGGAGTCTGAGTTCTACGTCTGTCCCTAGTGAAAATATGGTCTGCTGAACTGCCCCATTTATTAGGCTACTGTGTACAATTGTCTCTTCTCTTACAGATTAATCCAGCTGGGCCTGTCAATCATCTGGCGAGGAGACCATAACCCAAAACAGCAGATTCATGTAAGCACATGCTAGGAGATGAAAGGAATAATTTATGAGTCTTAGGAACCCCTTCTCTCCTCCCCAGATATATTTACTTACAGACTATAATTGTTAAGCCTGCCCACTTTTCTTAATTCCAACTTAAATATAACCTTCGTTTTTCCTTTGTTTTTAATATCTTTGTGAATCATTGTCCAAAAGCCCAAGCATGCCTTCCCCGATATCCTGGGCTCTTGATGCTTTTCTGAGGATCTCTTCCCTTTCTGCATCTATCTGCTGACCTCCACAGCTAATTTATGAAAGGCGTTATTTTTCTCTCTTACTCTTCATCTTCTTCCTCTTGGCAGCTGCCAGGATGCACAGCTTGGTGTCTCTGTTGTCGGTGCTGCGGTTTCAAACACGAATAAGGTGATCATTTAATTTTTTATCAAGAAAAATAAGAACTCACGAAATGGAACATGGTAATATTCATAGCACAGACAAAAGTTCTAATGTTTGTGCTTAGTAGTGTTAATCCAAGAGCAAGAGGCTGGACCTTACTCTATATTTCTAAATCCAGTAAATCTGGGATGAGTCTAAAATGTGTATGCCTATCACATGTTCAGATGCTATTGCTTCTATTCTAAGAGTCGCACTGTTGTGGGTAGCCCTAAGGCTAATTATATTTGATGTTAATTCCATTCTCCTGTGAGTGGTTGTGAACAAGGAATGAGACAGCACTCAGGTGATTTCCTGTAAAACTGCTTCCCACCTCAATTTGTAAAATAAAAGAGAGCTGATGATTGTGCAGATAAAAGGGAAGGTGGAGCAGAAGGTGAGAGGGAGAGAGGAAGGAGAAAATGGAAGAGGGAGAGGAAGCAGAGGAGGAGGAAGAAGAAGAAAAGCAGAGCAGAAGCACATGGCCCGGAGAAACCTCAAGTTCTAAGGGTTCTAAGTTCATAAGCTGCGGAAGATTGTCGTATAGTGGTAGATCTGCCCAATATAGGCGGGCAGCATGTAATCATATTAACTGTGTTGTGTTTTCATAGCCGGGGCATATATGGGTTGGAGAGATTTACCAACACACCACACTTCAGGAACTATTGGTCATTAACAAGGCAGTTGCTCTCATAACACCATTTTATTGAATGAAATGGAAGGAGTGAGGCATGATAGTAAGGTTGACTCTCAGGACATAAAATGATCGTCTTGAAGCCCAACCTTCCTTTTCTGTCAGAGGAATTACCGTATTAGTCAGAATAAAAAGTAAATGAGAAGTAAAGTTTACATAGTAGAATAACGGAAGCAAAGGAAATCAAGGGAGTGGGAAGGGGAAAGGAAGGAAGGGAGGAAGAAAGGAAGGAAAGGAGGATGGAAGGGAGCATGGGAGGGAGGAAGGGAAAACATGATGGAGGGAGAGCAATAAAGAAAGAGGGAGGGAAGGAGGGATGGATTCTAGGAGCCCACTTGTATTTTAAACTCAATAGTGTCTTTTTAAATTATTTTTAGATTTATTTATTTTATTTTACATATATAAGTGTTTTATCTACATCTATGTGTATGCATGCTTGGTGCCCATGGAGGTCCAAAGAGGGCATCAGATCACAAAGAACTGGCATTACAGATGTTTGTGAACCACCATGTGGATACTAGGAACTGAACCTGAGTACTTTTGCAAGAGCCACAGTTGCTGGTAACCACTGAACCATCCATCTCTCTAGGCCCCAGATTAATAAAAATTTGTCTACTAAGAACTAATTTTCTCATTTTAATTTTGTCACAGACAGAGGAGATAGGAAAAAACTCTCTAGAGAGTTTTGGGTATCAATTTAATCTTTGATTGAAAACATTTTGAGAAGAGTGCTGCATTTCAAAATCACATGATAAGAAAGCAACTCCCTTTGGGACTCATAGGAGGAAAATTAAGTTTCTCAAGGTGAATTTCCATGTAGTAGGATGAAGTGTCAGTAACATGGGTCTTTCCTACATTTATTTTATAAACGTTCTGAGAACTAAATTCTTCCTTTCCTTCTTTTTTTTTTTTTTTTTTTTTTTTTTTGCTGTAACCCAGTATGTTACCATCAGCATATAAAATCTGGGATAATCAGTTTGAAAACTATCATTTAGAGGGTTTTATCCAAAGGAAAAATGACTACTGTAAAATATAACAAAAATAAACATTCTTAGAGGCTATTGTCTGGGTTCATATTGTCTCTAATCTGCTGCGAGGCCACTTTGCTCCACTTCTGCCCATGGGCACTGATGTATCTGCATTACTCACAGGGCTGTATTGCCCTTCTTGGAATTTCTCAATACCATGATACATGTGCAAGAAAACAATTGAGCAGAGTTCTCTGTGACACACTTCTCAGTCCTTGTGTTTGAGGTGCAGGAATGGGCTACTTGCCCTCCAACATGATGTTTTGCTTTGTTTTCTCTCATGCCTCTCTCCCCTATTTGCCTCAGGTTTCCTCAGTCTGGTAAAACTTTCTATTCCAAACTTTATTTACTTTCCTCCCATGTTTTGTCGTTGATGTTGTTGCTCGCTGATGCTTCCCTTGACTGCCCAGAATGGCCTGGGTGAGCTTTCATATATCTTTCTGTGGAAGTATTCACCAGAGTTTCTCCAAATTCTGTTTCCTAGAAACTTTGGAAATTTCTTCTCTGATAGAAATTACTTTGCTGATGTGGTTAATCTGGTATTGTAACTAAGTGATCCAAGTTCCCTTCCTTCACTGTATTCAGTAATCTCTTATAAAAGGACACAGAGACATGTTAAACTTTAGGGGAGAAAGCTAGATGATTACAGAAGTTAGATTAGAGTGACATCATTCTGTTGTTACCATGGTTGTTAGGCTCAGAGCCTGAACTCTTCGGCTTTACGAGTGAGGCTTAGACACCTACATTTAACAGCTGTGCTGGCTAATTTTATGTCAACTTGGCACAAACTAGAGTAATTTGAAAATAGTGAAACTTAATTACCTCCATACAACATGACTATAGGGCATTTCTTACCTAGTGATTGATATAGGAGGACTCTGCCCATGATGGGTGATGCCACCTTGGGCTGGTGGTCCTGGGTGTTATAAAAAAGTAGGCTGAGCAATCCAGTAGGCAGCAATCCTCTGACCTTTGCATCAGCTCATGCTTCCAGGTTTCCACCAGGTTGGAGTTCCTGCCTTAGCTTTCCTCTATGCACTGCAACTTGAGATATGTAAGTCAAGTAAACCCTTTCCTCCTCAAGTTGCTTTTGGTTATGGTGTTTCACCATAGCAATAATAACCCTAAGACAACAGGCCAATTAAACAGATGAATAATGATAAAAAAAAAAAAAAAAAAAAAAAAAGATCTAGTTGCAGTTGCCACATTGTACAAAGGCACAAATGAACAGACCCAATAATTCCTTAGTCCTATTTGGATCCTACAGGAGGCTTAGGTTTACATAGAGGGAAAGAAGAAGTATGTGTGACTAAACAACTTTGATCACAGTTTGGCCTCATCCATCACTGACATATCATTGACTTGGGTTTCTCCTGTAAAGTAGTCTGACTCCCAGAGTGCCTTAAATCTCTTCCTGAGAGATAAGTTCCAGCTCGGCTGGTACCAGGCTTCAGCTTTTTCCTTCTCTCAGCATGAGACTCCTGGGGAATTTCAATTTCTTGGGGTCTATTGTTTTAATAGTCTGATAGCCAAGGTGATTACACTTTAAGACAGGAAGGGAACACACACCAGAGGGTATAGGCAGAAACCCAAGCTGAGGTTAAGGAAACAAATGCTCTCTCAAGGCTCAAGCAGGGCCAGGCTCTGCCAAGACATTTTATGCACATTTAAACCCTTCTCAGAACCCTGGCTCTCTGTAACTACAAGACCATAATGTTTGTAATGCTTTAGAAAACAAAGTTTGCAGGGTTTTGTTACAGTTTCAGTAGGAACATGATATAGCCAGTCTGCACTATTTCATGCCAGCGTCTTCATTTAACAAGTTTCTTATGCTTTTGTGGTCATCTGTATATACGCCTTCCCACTAGATCAATGGAGTTGGAACACTATCAAATCTAGTAATATATCATATAATGTCCGTGTCAGCCTCCTAAAATGTAGTTCACCTACAGTTCAAGTTTTAAAGGCGAATTTGAAAATGTCTTAGCTATATTGTACATGGAACAGTGAAAGAAAGACAGTTATGGTAAATTATTTCTATTAATAATATTCTGTAAATAGTTGGGCACCATTATTCATCAAGATAACTAAGATATATACTATATATAATGTATTATATGCTATATATATAATATCTACATGCTAGCTTATATAAGTATATAGATGCAGAGTAGATATAGGTATACTCTATTAGTGATTCAAACCCCATAGAGGCATTGCTGCCCATGAAATTTATTGATGGAATCACAAGGAAGTCTTACTAAGTACTGAAAACAAATCATGCAAACATATAATCATTCCCTGGTGTTTATAAATGAGGATTCTTAGAGTATTCGATACAATTGAAACAGTGTGAGAATTATGTTTGCTTATTGGCTAATATGTTTAGAAAATTTCAAAAGATTTTTATGATATAAAGGTCTGGTAAGAGATTGGTAAGTCCAGTAAGATGATTCTTTGTGGGGTGGAAATACTTTGTCTCCTGAAGATTCTGGGGTTACCCAGTGCTGTCCTCTGACCCTCTATCCCGGGATCCATTATCTCCATAACCTTTCTTCTACAGGTTATCAGAGAAAGGCTCTTTTCTCTGATTCCTCTGTGGGTATGGATGGGTGAGTGGGTGTGGTGGGTGTGGGTGAATGGCTTTATTTACAAGAAAGAAAGAAAGAGAGAGAGAAAGACAGAGGAAGAAAGAAAAAAAGAAAAAAACAAACGAAAGAGAGAAAGAAAGAAAGAAAGAAAGAAAGAAAGAAAGAAAGAAAGAAAGAAAGAAAGAAAGAAAGAGAAAACTAATTGTAGCTCTCAGTACCTAACCACAAAGCAAATCTGAAAAGATACAAGAACTTGTTCTGCAAAATTTGGTGGCTTAACATCTCAACTTCCCTACAAGATAGACCAACATTTTAGTCCTCAGGTTTTCCTAGTGTCTCTAGATCCCTTTTTGTCTTTCCTTTGGTTATTTTTGGGTATTTAGCTAGGGTGCTTCACACTAGAACAATGAAAATTTTCTGAAGGAGAAAGTTTTTTTTTTCCTTTTCTTTTTCTTCTTCTTCTTCTTTCTTTTTTTTTTAATGAATGGTATTCATATAAACTATGGGAAACTAAACTATGATATTTTGCAAACACCTTAGCTTATCAGGTACAACTCAAGACAGTGTATTCTGAGGGTCCCACTCTGGAAACGTAGTCATTTCTCATCCATGCAGATTCAGATCTCTGCATAACAGAGTGGCTCCTGTGAAGCAGCTAAGGCTCTGAGAAGTGGGAAGGGTCTGTGGCAATTTTGCAAATGGATAGAAATACTAGTGTGCTTTCTTTGAACCTACCCAGGGTGTTAATTGCCCTCATTTCTGAAGGCAGCGGGAGAGAGGGAAGTTGGCAAGGAAGAGTGGAAGCAGCCAACCTTAGCTTCTCTTTTCTCTGTGCTCTATTGAAAAGAGGAGGGAACATCACAGAGAGATGAAAATCTTTTAGTTTGCCCTGCACCAGGCCAGCATGTGTGATGACTCACAGAAGGCATTGATGGGTACCACGTTAGAAGAAGAAAGTAATAGCAAGCGTAGGTTATGGACATATTGTTCTGCCTGTAAAATATCCACGTGCCTACTTGCCCCTTACAAAGAATGATTTATCCAGCAAGAACACCCTGTAGGGAAGTAGATCAAAAGAGAAAACCAACAAGTGAGATGAACTAGAACAGGGCTTCTCAAACTTTAATGTGGAAGCCTGTCTCCCCTGGCATCTTGGTAAATGCAGATTCAGATGGAGAAGCCCTGAAGGGGGTCTGAGGTTCTGCTTTTAGTGCAAGCTCCAGTAAGAGGCAGATGCTGTGCTAAGGTGAAGTCAGCAAATGGATTTCATGTGGCAGCATGCTACCTAGAGCTGACCCCCGATGCCAAGTGAGGAGACTCAAATGATGATTTCATTTATTTTACTGCCAGGAAAAATATTCCATTGGGAAAGTGGCAATTTTTTTTGCTTGGCTTGGGAAAAAATGTGCATATTCAAAATATGATGTTAATTTATTATCAGGGATAACACTTATTAAGTTCTGACTCATTCTGGCTGCTCTGCAATAATTCAGCTTATTATGGGTTAGAAGGTGTCAGCAGCTGTGTTATTGATGTTTATGCAATATTTCTCACAATTATTATAAAACTACTACTTTATATAAGATTTTTATCTTGATATTGTTTTGGATATATTTTACATTGTATTTTACATCTATGGGTCTTGTTCATTCTATAAAGTAATAAATGGACATCTGTTTATATTTGTCATTATGCTTGGCTTCTAACACTGTATTTTACTACAGTTTTTAATATTTTTCAATAAGGAACCACAGAGATAAAACAAGCAATTTGTTCTTCGTTTGTAACTACATTCCCTGAAATACAAGCAGAAATTGGTAGAAGGGCAAAGATTGCCAATCTCCAGGGTATGAGATGCTCTTGAAAGCAAGTAAGTAAACTATCAGCCGGTAGAAGTTATGTGCTCCAATTCAGTTTCTATTGCTGAGCAAAAGTAACTTGGGGAGGAAAGAGCTCATTTGGCTTAGTTTTTTACATTATAGACCATCGCTATGGGAGCATAGGTTAAGAACTCAAACAGGAACCTGGAGGCAGGAACTGAAGCAGAGACCATCGAAAAGCACTGCTTACTGGCTTGCTTTCCAGGACTTACTCATTTTTCTTTATTGTACAAGCCAGGACCACCTTCTTGAAAGTGACAGCTCCCCTGCAGTGGGCTGGCCATCCTACATCAGTCATTAATCAAGAAAATTCCTAAAAGATATGCCAACATGACAATCTAAAGGAGGCAATGTCGTACTTGAGGCTCCCTCAACTAAGGTGATTCTAATTTGGGTGAAATATTTTGAAGATATAGTAAGTCGGTTGGAAAAAATATAAGAAAACTCTTTCTAGGTTTTGATAAATATAATTATTATCTTGAAATGTAATGTTAAATTGATCTTGAAAATTTATCTGTCCCTTCAAGGCAATCCCTTCATTTCTCTCAGTCAGATTTTAATGATGCTTGGGAGACTGGCATTCCCTCCTGAATTCTTAGTCTCTGTTCTAGTTACTTTGCTATGGCTGTGATAAGAAACCATGACCAAAGCAATTTACAGAGGCTTAGAGTTTCAGAGAATGAGTCCTTACCCATCATATGGGGAGCATGACAAAATGTAGGCAAGCATGGGGCTCAAGCAATAGCTTAGATTTTACACCGTGATCCACAAGCACAAGGCAGAGAGAGCTAACTGGGAATAGTGTGGCCTTTTGAAACCTCAAAGCTATCCCCCAGTGACATAACTCATCCAACAGGGACATATCTCCTATTCCTTCCCAAACAGTTTCACCAACTGGGGACATGTAAGTCTATGTTAGCTATTCTCATTCAAACGAACACAGACTCATTAATAAAAGAATTTAGAAACTGAAGAAAAAGAAATTGAAGAACAATTTTATTAGAATTGGTAGAGGTGGGGGACAAGGGAAGAAAACTGAAAATCCTGGCAGCTAACCTCAGGGAGTTGGGTGTGGGGTACATATAGAAAAGGAAGAGAGAAAGGCATGCTTTTTGGGATAGAGTTTGATCATAACCAAAGGAACCTTATAGAAGAAAGAGTATTTTGGATTGTAGTTCTAGAGGAATAAGAGTCCACCAGTATGTATAGCATGGAAAGAGAAGCAGGAACCTGAGAGAAGAGATCACATCTTTAAATGCAAATGGAAGAAAAGAGGTCAAGCTGGAAGTAGGGCAACAGTATATATACTTCAGCCTGATCAATGTGATATATTTCTTCCAAAAAGGTCACACATCCTAAACTACCCCAAGCAGCACCACTGACTGGGTACTAAACTTTCCAATGCCTGAGCCTCTGGAAGAAATTTATCCTTCAACCACAACAAGGTCTAAGAAAGCTTCCATATTCAGCAATGGAAGTTAGCAAGCAGCTAGATGGCAGAAGGAGATGGGGTCCTCTGAGTCAGAGTGAGAAAGTCCAGAGTTTTAGAAAAGAATGCCAAGACTTTGGTCAATCTTTAAAGAAAATAATACAGAAAGATGGAAGAGGAAAAGTTACACCATCCTAAATGGTCTCTGAGACTACCAATCTCTGTTCAGCCTTCGAACATTAACATTTTCACAACAGTCTTCAATTATTTTGTCTTGAGGTCCACATAGAAAGTGTACCCTGAATAATTAGATCTACAGTAACAATTCATACTCTACTTAAGCAAATACTACTACTAAAGGACATGCAGTAAGATGCAATCTATTTTGACTCAGAGCCATTCTTCAAAAACTGAGTAAATAAGAGGAAATTAAATCAATGGAATAAATGGCAAACAAAGGCATTTGGTGACATAACAGATAAGACTTCTTTAAGATTTTCAAGAGAATCTATATCAGGACATTGTGGAAGAAAAGCCATTAGTAACTAATTGTGATGGCTTATCTTAGTAATCAACTTGGCACACTGGGAAAGAAGAAATTTCAGTTGAAGAATTGCCTCTATCAGATTGGTCTATGGGGATGTCTATGAAGCATTTTCTTCATTAATAATGTAGAAAGGTCCAGCTCACTGTGGGTGTTAGCATTCCTAGGACAGTAAGCCTGAAAAGTATATATAAGAGAAGTAGATTATCCCAGGCTCATTTTCTAATGGGTCTTTTGCTTTTCTCACTCTTTGATTTCCAAATCTATCTATCTATCTATCTATCTATCTATCTATCTATCTATCTATCTATCTATCTATCTATCTATGACATTAATTTTCTATCAGATTTATAGCTGACAAAGATTCACTCACATCTTATGGATCCCTCTTCACCTGGTTGATTGTTTCTCTAACTGTGCAGAAGCTTTTATTTTTATGAAGTCCCACTTGTCAACTGTTGGCCTTAACTCTTGAGCAAATGAAGTCTTATTCAGGAAGTCCTTTCCTACATCTGTATCATGCAGGGTACTGCCTATGTTTTCCTCTAACAACTTTGGTGTTTAGAGTTTCCAGTTTAGGACCTTGATCCATTTGGAGTTAGTTTTTGTTCAAATGGTAGAGTTCTTTTTGTACAGAGTGACAGACATGAGTCTAATTTCATTCTTCTGCATGAAGACAACAGTTTTTTCCAATGCCACTTGTAGAAGATGTTATCTTTTCTTTAGCATGTATTTGCAGTATTTTTGTCAAATAGTAAATGACTAAAGTTGTGTGTAATTGTATTTGAGTCTTCAATTTTGTTCCATTTGTTTACATGGCTATTTTGTGCTAGTACCATGCTGTATTTAATATTATGGCTCTGTAATATGTACTGAGATCTGGAATACTTATCATTCCCGCATCATTCTTTATGTTCAGGATTGTTTTGGCTACCCAAGATTTTATGTGGTTTATATGAATTTTAGGATAGTTTTTTTGTTTGTTTGTTTGTTTCCATTTCTATAAAGAATGAGATAAGGATTGTGGTTGGGGTATGTTGAATCTGTAAGAAGCCTTTGGCCAAATGGTTATTTGCACAGTATTTGTCCTTATACTCACAGACAAGTGCTGTCCTTACCCCTTACCAAGGAAACATCTCTCTGTAACAGATGGAGACCATTACAGTAAAACAAATTCCATGAAATACAGAATTGTAGAGCCCAGTCCCAACAGAAAAGCCTATAATACAACTTCTGCATCTAAGTCTCAGGGAACACTGAGGAAGAGAGGGTTGAATAATTGTAAGAGCCAGAGGTACAGTGAGTTTCCTTTGAGAATGACTCCTATGAATGTCAGAAGCAACACAATATCTCATCAACATTACTGCCAAAATGTGAGCTGAACAAGGACAGAAATAGACATGTTCAAGTAGACAGGGGAAAGCCCAGGAGGCTGCAACCCTACTTTAAACACTACAGGCGAATAAGGAAAGGTGAGAATGGGAAAATTAGTCTTCTCCAGGGAACTGACTGGTTATCCAATATCAATGATCAGCCCTGAAAACATACAGATATGTAATATTGTACAGACTGAACAGGTTGTGTTTAGGGATGTACACATATACAAATACATATATAGCATATATGTTCATATGATAACAATTATGAATAAAGAGGCAAATAATTTGAAAGAAAACAAGGAAGATATATGGTAATGTTTGGAGTTGGGGGTGGGATGAGAAAATGATGTAACTATGTAATAATCTCAAAAGAAAAATGTTACTTTAAATGAGGGATGGAGTTGCCATCTTACAGTCATACCTCTGACCCATAATTGTTCCTGTCTGAAAGAATTACATGGATGGAAATGGAGAGGAGCCTGAGGAAAAGAAGATCCAGGGACAAGCCCAAAGTGGGATCCAGCTCAAGGGGAGGTCCCAAAGCTTGACACTATTACTGAGGCTTTGGAGCACTCACAAAAAGGGACCTATCATGACTGCCCTCCAAAAGACCAAACAAGCAGCTGAAAGGATCAGATGCAGATATTTGCACCAAACCAATGGACAGAAGCAGCTGACCTCTGTTGTTGAATTAGGGAAGGCTGAAAGAAACCGAGGAGAAGAGAGATCCTGTCGGAGGACCAGCGGTCTCAATCTGGACCCTCAAGATCTCTCAAACATTGGACCACCAAACAAGCAGCATACACCAGCTGATATGAGGTCCCCAACACACATGCAGTAGAGGACTGCGGGGGTCTGTGTTCCTTCAGAAATGATGCACCTAACCCTCAAGAGACTGGAGGCCCCAGGGAGTTTAGAGGTCAGGTGGGGTGGGGGTGGGGTGGAGGTATGGGATGGGAACTGTCCAAGGTGGAAGGGGGAGGGGAGATAAAACATGGAGTGTAAAAAATTTAATTAATTAAAAAAGAAAAAAGTTATATTAAAAAAAAAAAAAACAACTGTAGCTGACTGAGCCTGGGAGCACACCAGGAAACAGCATTCCTCCATGGTTTGCTTCAAGCTCCTGCCTTGACCTTCTGCTTTAACTTGCCTCCATGAGGGACTGTAACTTGTAAAGTGAAATAAACCCTTTACTACCCATGTTGATTTGGTTGTAGTGCTTATCACAGCAATAGAAAAACAAAGTAGAGTGTAAGTAACTGGAACCAGTCCCATTAAGGAATTTTCACAAGCATGTTCCAGAAGACCAAATGGCTAAGTAGCAGGAATTCTGTACTCTAATATCACAGAACTGCAAGCCAGCACTAATGGCCAAGATTGAATGTATTTGCACAACCCTGATTTGCATACTAGGGATTGCACAACTAGACATTAAATGCACAGCAGTTCACACTGACGCCTCAGAACTGTATACCTGTCATTCTAGACTCAATTCCTTAACAAGGTATAAATGAAATGCATAAAACTATAGTCAGGGAAACTTACTCTAACTGAAAAAATACTTCCACAGAGACTCTGTCATCCCTCACAAGCTGTGGCTGATGACAATACTTTATGATCAGTCTTCGAAAGGTGTATTTCTTAATCTTTTTAGGGTGAATTAATTTATTACCCACTGATCCCTTTCCTGCTACCAGTGGATGACATTCTGTGGTAGTCAGGAATAGAATCTGTTGGAAGAATGGATACTTGAATCTCCAAAACCCTTATATGTGAAGTCACAGGAATAGCAGGGTGTGTGTGTGTGTGTGTGTGTGTGTGTGCTTATAAAATAATTGCTAAATATTAATTATGCATAAATTGAGCACCATTCTACCCCTTTTTAAGCCTCAGCTGTTTTCCCAGGGTGGTACAAGTGCTATTATCTTTACACATACTCAGATCAAGGATTACATAACCAACTTCTATAAAACACTTTTCCCTAATAAGAGCTTAAAATAACATGGTGTCTTAATTTCCTTCCCATGATTTCTGGGTTGATGAGATGGTTCTCACTTGCTCTTCCTCATACATTATAGTCAGAAATCAAATGGCGGGTGATTCATCTGTGGGCTGGGGAAGGATGCTGTGGGAGCTGGGTCTCTCATGGTCTGTGTGTTTGCTCTAGTCTATCTAGCAGGTGAATACACCTTTTTGGGAGATTCACGATTTCTCAAATTGGATATTCCAAGAGAAAAGAAGTAAAATCCTTCTGATCATGTAAAGTTTAGTCTCGAATTTGCACCTGCCACATGGTCTGGTGGTTCCTGGGTGAATGCCAGAACGTGTGACCATATCAAAAGTGATTCACTGGAGATTGTCTCTAAAGACATCTATCCTAAGACAGTATTAGTAGACATTTAAGGAAATGAACATCATTTTGTTTTGGTACAATTAGAAAACTCTCATCTGCTTGGAAGCAGAACAAAGAGAAGAGGAACAAAGAGCAAAGCTAAGAATTGAGTTTGAGTAGCTGTAAAATGAATGAATGGATGAATGAATAGATAAATAAATAAATAAATAAATAAATAAATAAATAAATAAATGATGTTACTGACCACTATCTATGCAAGCAAGGACTTAAGATGAGTTATTTATAATAAAAAAAAAGTCAGAAAGTACATTTTCAGGGTAACATTATTCATTTGATTGACCTAACCAGGGTTAACAGTAAGACACACCCCTAAGGTGGAAAGGCTAGACTATAAGGTTGCCTTTTATGGTAAATACAACTTTAAAAAGCTCCCTATGATGGAAGAAGTGAGGAATGAGTCCGTAGAAAGTGAAGGAATAAAGTACAATACAAAACAAAGTTACAACTTGTATGGTGTCCTTTAATGGTGTCACCATCTAAACTGCTCCACAGGAGCAGATCCTGGGCAAAGCTGGAGAAGCAGGCCCCTGGCTATGGTAGTCAGAAGTGCAAAACTGAAGGCATTTCGACTTCCAGAAAGTCTCTTAAACAAAGATGTTCAGAAAGCACAAATCTGATATGTTTTGTCTCTTTTTTAGAGGGAAACAGAGCCTGGAAATAGTAGATTTGTCACTGACTGGGCCATTGCTGACACCCCCGCATTTTGGTGTCCCCACATGGTGTTCATTTTTACCTGGCTTTCCTTTTCTTGCCAAAACTGCCTACATAGTGTTGAATAAAAACAGTAATAGTTTATGTACATGACTTTTTTATTGAACTTACGAGGAAGGTTTCTAATATTGTACACTTGAGTAAGGAAGTTCAATTCCTGATAAGTCTGTCCAATGACTACATTGCTCTCCCCTCAGTTCATTATATGATGTATATGAATAGATTTCTTTTATTTTTAATTTACAATTTAGTCATTGTCCTCCTTCCAGTCCCCTTGCCCACAGTTCCTCATTCCATTTCTCCTCCCTGCCACCCCCCCCCCCCCCCCCCCCATCCCCACTCTCCAAGAGGATGCTCCCCACCACCAGGTCTCTGCCCCTCCCCCTCCCAGGGGCCTTAAGTCTCTTGAGAATTAGGCACGTCTCCCACTGAGGCCAGACCAGGAAGTGCTCTGTTATACATGTGTGGGGGAGAGGGGGGCCTTGGACCAGTTCTTGTATGCTGCTTAGTTGGTGGCTCAACGTCTGGGAGCTCCCAGGGGTCCCAGTTATTTGAGGTTGCTGGTGTTCCTATGGGCTCACCCTCCTCTTCAGCTTCTTCCATCTTTCCCCTAATTCAACCATAGGGGACTCTAACGTCAGTCCTATGGTTGGGTATAGGTATCTGAGTCTGTCTCAGTCAGCTGCTGGTTGAACCTCTCAGAGCATAGCCACTCTAGACTCCTGTCTGTAAGCACACCATAGCACCAGTAATAGTGTCAGGCCTTGGTGCTCCACCATGAGTTGGACCCCCAGTTGGGCCGGTCACTGGTCTGCCTTTCTTTCAGTCTCTTCTCAATTTTTGCCCCTGCAGTTCTTTTAGACAAGAACACTTTTGGGTCAGAAATTTTGACTGTGGGTTGGTTGATAACACCATCCCTCCTCTTGAAGCACTGTTTACTGGAGGTAGACTCTTCAAGTTCCCTCTCCCCAATGTTGGACACTTCATCTAAGGTGCCTCCCTCTGAGTCCTGAGATTCTCTCACCTCCCAGGTCTCTGGTACTTTCTAGAGGGTCTCCACACCTCTCACCTTCTGAGGCTGCATATTTCCATTCATTCTGCTGGCCCTCTGGGCTTCTTTCCTGTCCCATCCCCATACCTAATCCTGTTCCCCTTTTCCCCTGCTCCTCCCCTCTCCCACCCAGGCCCCTCCCTTTATCTGCCTCCCATGAGTTCTTTCTTCCTCCTACTAAGTGGGATTGAAGCATCCTCATTTGCCCTTTCTGCTTGTTAATATTTTTAAATTCTATGGGTTGTATTTTAGGTATTCTGTACTTTTGTGCCTAAAATACACTTATTAGTGAGTACATACAACACATGTTCTTTTGGGTCTGGTTTCCTCACTCAGGATGATATTTTCTAGTTCTATCCTCTTGCCTGTAAAACTCTTGATGCCCTTGTTCTTAATATCTGAATAGTATTCCATTGTGTAAATTCTTCCATTGTGGGACATCTGGGTTGTTTCCAGCTTCTGGCTTTTACAAATAAGGCTGCTATGAATATCTTGGAGCATGTGTCCCTCTGGTATGGTTGGGCATCTTTTGGGTATATGCCAAGAGTGATATACCTGGGTCTTCAGAGTAGATATATTTCCAATTTTCTGAGGGATGGGCAGATGGATTTCCAGAGTGGTTGTACCAGTTTGCAAATCTACCAATAATGGAAGAGTATTCGTCTTTTTTCACATGCTATACTGTCACCTGAGTTTTTGATCTTAGCTTATCTGATTTGTGTAAGGTGGAATCTCAGGGTTATTTTGATTTGATTTAGTCCTGAACACTAAGGACTTTGAACATTTCTCTTTTTTTTAATGGATATTTTATTAATTTACATTTCAAATCCCCTTTCCCAATTCCCCCTCAGAAACCCCTGATCACATCCCCCCTCCTCCTGCTTCTATGAGGGTGTGCCCCCCATCCACCCACCCACTCCAGACTCCCTGCCTTCACATTCCCCTACACTGGGGCATCAAGCCTTCATGGGACCAAGGACCTCTTCTCCCACTGATGCCCTACATATATAGCTGGAGCCATGGATCCCTCCCTGTGTACTCCTTGGTTAGTGATTTAGACCCTGGAAGCTCTGGTTGGTTGATATTGTTGTTCTTCCTATGGAGTTGCAAACCCCTTCAGCTTCTTCAGGTCTTTCTATAACTCCTCCATTTGGGGACCCTGTGATCAGTTCAATGGCTGTCTGGAAGTATCTGCCTCTGCATATGTCAGGTTCTCGCAGAACCTCTCAGGAGACAGCCATATAAGGCTCCTGTCAGCAAGCATCTTGGCATCCACAATAGTGTCTGCTTTGGGTGATTGTATATGGGATGGATCCCCAGGTAGAGCAGTCTATGGATGGCATTTCCTTCAGTCTCTGCTCTATACTTTGTCTCAGTATTTGCTCCCATGAGTATTTTGTTCCCCCTTCTAAGAAGGACCAAAGCATCCACACTTTGGTCTTTCTTCTTCTTGAGCTTCATGTGGTCTGTGAATTGTTTCTTGAGTATTCTGAGCTTCTGGGCTAATATCCACTTATCAGTGAGTGCTTGCCATGTGTGTTCTTTAGTGATTGGGTTACCTCACTCAGGATGATATTTTCTAAACACTTCTTGAGCACTCAAGATTCCTCTGTTGTAAATTCTCTGTTTAGCTCTGTGCCCCATTTTTTAATTGGATTATTGGGTTTTTGGGGGATAGCTTCTTGAGTTCCTCACGTATTTGGGATATTAGTCCTCTATTAGATATGGAGCTAGTAAGATTATTTTCCCATTCTGCAGGTTGCCAATTTGTCCTATTGACTATGTCATTTGCCTTACAGAACCTTTTCAGTTTACTGAGGTTCCATTTATCAATTCTTGATCTTAGAGACTGAGTCATTGGAGTTCTGTTTAGAAAATCACCCCCACCCCACCCTCACCCCCACCAATGAGTTCGAGGCTCTTTCCCACTTTCTGTTCTATTTGATTCAGTGTATCTGATTTTATGTTGAGGTCCTTGTTATACTTGGACTTGAACTTTGTGCGAGGTGAGAAATATGGATCTGTTTTCACTTTTCTACATACTGACCACCAGTGTTAGTCCAGCACCATTTATTGAAGATGCTTTCTGTTTGCCACTATAAGTTTTTGGCTTCTTCGTAAATGTCAAGTATCCAAAGTTGTGTGAGTTTATGTCTATGTCTTCAGTTCTATTCCACTGATCAGCACGTCTGTCTCTGTACCAATACCATGTGTTTTTGTCACTATTTCTCTGTAGTACAGCTTGAGGTCAGAAATGGTGATTTCCCCCAGAAGTTCTTTTGTTGATAAGAATTGTTTTCACTATCCTGGGTTTTTGGTGGAAACTATCCTTACATTAGGGAAATTCCCTGACTTCCCCCAAAATGTTCAAATTGACTATCAATTATCATCATTTGTAATTCATTGATTAAATAATATCTCATCTAAAATTAATTTAAATAAACAAAATATACTATTTGAAAATCCTCAGTATTATATAATAATATTCCTTTCTTAGTAGTGCTAAAAAAATAGTTGAAAATATATCCATTTGTTTTACTTGAACTATCAGGAAATAAACTGAGAGGTCTGCTTTTAAAATGTAGAAATCAAGGTTTACAAAAAATTGTTGTGGTGGAATATAAATCACATTGAGTAAACCTGTTATAAGATAATCTGAATAATAGCCAGAAGCTGGAAAGAACCCAGATGTCCCTCAATAGAGGAATGGATACAGAAACTGTGGTACATTTACACAATGGAGTACTACTCAGCT
>NC_034590.1:127196360-127207138 GCF_900095145.1 Mus pahari | reverse complement strand
GGGGGGGGGGGGGGGTATAGGGAACTTTCGGGATGGCATTTGAAATGTAAATAAAGAAAATAATAATAAAAAAAGACAATCTGAAAAGACAGGTTTTGTAGTAGAAAGTCTTTACTTTTTATAATTATTTCTGTTGCCTATTTTATTCTTTTATTTTTATCAATGTTAAATTGGCATGCAAAATAACATGCTTCATTGTAAAATTTTTGTAAAACCATACATCATTCTGTTTTCTTCTTTTCCACTCCCATTCCTATCTCCTATTCCCTTTGATAAGCCCTGCCTCCATTGGTTCTCCTTCAGCTTTCTGTCACACACTCCATTACCCTCTCTGGTTCTCCCTATTTTAGACCTGTCTTCCTTTTTCATAGTCCCCTTTCTACTTTCATGCCCTAGTTTATCTATCCATCTATCTATACATGTAAATATAGATTAAAATCTAGATTTCACATATGACTGAAAATATGACATTCAATACACTATTTTGCACATGTCATTATTTAATTCATCTTTACAGCTGAATAAAATTCCATTGTGTGTATATATATATATATATATATATATATATATATATATATATATACCATGCTTTTCCCCCATTTTTTTGTTGGTGGACATATAGACTCTTTTCTTCTTTGGCTCTTGTGAACAATGCAGCAACAAATATTAATGTGCTATTGCGTGCTATTAATGTGCTAATAAACATCTCTGCTATTCTGCTCAGAGTCTTTTAAGCAGATTCCCAGAAGTGGTGTAGAGAGTATTCTTTTGACTTACATTAATTATATAGATAGTGAAAAGCTAAACTTCCCTAGGAATTTGAGATCATTACTGTAGTCTTATAGCTGAAGAACTAACTCTGGTGTAGGGAGCAGGGGTGGGCTAACAGACTGGATTAGGAGTCCATCAAAGATGTTGAATGGTGTGAAGTTACAAAAGAATTTATTATTCATCATGACTACACCAGGAAAGAGGAAGAAAGCCAGTATCCTTGGGCTATTGACAAGAGTTCTTAGGACTATACAAAATATTAGGATGAGGCCAAGTGTGCATGGTCAAACAGTCTTGGTCAAACTGTGGTCTGGTGGATCACAAACCGGATTGTGTTGTCCTACAGCTGCAGGGTAACCATTACTGCTTTGGGCAACAACTCTGTTCCCACCATGAGATGCCAGCTACTGCTCCAGCAGTGGCTTAGGCTCCTGTCCACAGAAGGATCTGACTACAAGGTTCACTATTCTTGCAATCATGAAACTAAGTTTCTCTTTCTATCATTTTTAGTGTCCTGGAGATTAAATCCTAGGCCTCATCCAGCAGTATCACCCAGCTACATCTATCTACAACCCTTCTTAAATTAAATAAATGAATAAATATTAAACAAACATATAAAAGTAATAAATAAGCAAACAAAAGCAATCTCCTTTTTATTTGATGGTTTAAGTAAGCTGTCCAACTTGGTCTTGAACTAATTTTCAAGTACAGACAGGCATTAAACCTCCTGTATCCGACTCCTAAGCACCTCGGCTTATCATCCCGAACCACTGATCTCCTCTTAGTTTCTTTGATCTCAATGATTAAGCACTTAGGGGGGAAGTTATATAATGTCAGCTAATCATCTATCTCTCTCTTACCAGTGTTTACATAGTGCTCCCTAAATGAGTAACACAGCTTTGTGCAAAATGGAGCAGAAGTCTGAAAAGCCAGCTGACATAATATGAAGACATAGAGGCCAAACCTTTATACTTTAAAAAAAATTTTTTTTTTCCTTTGGATCTTCCAGGCATCAGTTAAAAATCAGTGCTTTAAAGTCAGGAAAAACTTTCTATAAGTCCTTGACACAACGTCCAACTGTTTTTATTTCAACACTCTAAAATAAGAAATAAGTATTATATTAGGTGGGCTCATTAGCATCCTGAGAATTGAAGTGCACTTTTTGAGGACAAATCAAGGACACAATCGGGACACACACACAGGCTCACATACACACACACACACACACACACACACACACACACACACACACACATACACACACACACACACACACACACACACACTAATAGTGATTTACACAAATTTTAATTGCAATAAGAACGTGTTGCCATGATTTTAACAGGAAGGTAAATAATACTGTTACTGTTTGGTCTATTTGTTTTTGGAAGGATATGACTTTCCTCTGAATTTTGTTTAAAGGTAAAAAGAAAAGAAAGCTACAAGAAACTTGAAAAAGTAGTATTTGAATAATTGATTCCCATTTTTACCTGTTTCATCAGCTGCTAAGCTCTTGTTGCATTGTCTCTCTCTCTCTCTCTCTCTCTCTCTCTCTCTCTCTCTCTCTCTCTCTCTCTCTCTCTCTACTTCCCTTTCCCTCTTCATTTTCCTCTCCCTATCCATCTTCCTCTCTCTCTATCCTCCACCCCTTGGAAGCTTTATTCTCTGCCTCTCTCTAGAAGTGACTGGCTTAGCTTTTTCAGAGCTATTTGAAAGTAAGATACAGACATCATAACATCTCATTCTTAAATAATTCATCATGCACATCCCAAGAACGACATTTTCTTACATAACCACACTGCCATTAACATAGCCAAGAAATTTAACATTGACTCAATGGGAAATGGTACCTTTTACCTTTCTCTGCATTAGAAAAGAGGTTTCCATGGTGTTTACTGAACCCGGATACATTATCTTTCATTTTTAAGTTCAGGAAACACTTTTCCTTGTATTGGGGTTGAGTTTGATGTCTAATGCTGTCAATATTCTGCTAGTCCCTGAAGGTGAATTTTCTACTCAATTCCATTCAAAATCACTTCCCTTCTGGGAGCAAATTATTGTAAATGTAGCAATTTATTCCTGCTCTGCCCCTAGAGTAGAGTCAGGGTTAGTTGAAGCTGCGGTGCCAGGCAGGGTCTGATGAAATGCATCTGTTTGGTGTCGGCAGCTGCAGCTTTGCTCATCGGATTTGTTTTCAAAGAGAACAGGTTAGAGCAGAAAATGTTGTCTGTGTGTTTGGTTTTAACGATGTCCACAAATAATGATGGAGGCAGATGTAGTACAGCATCACTTGTGATTCTAAAGCCCCTTGGCAAAGTGGGTAAAACCAGGTGGAACAGAAAAACATGAATCTTCTATTCTTTAAAGATCCTGGATGATAAGCAGTCTGTCTTTGTCGCCTTGGAATACAGAGAAACAGCCTGGATCCACAGTAGTCTCTAGGCATCATCCATGACTGTAGAGATGGTCTTTATAATAGAGAAGGGCTACTTAATTATTCCAGTTATCCTCGGTCCTGAGTTGTGCTGTGGTATATACCTGTTATCTCAGCAATCCGAAGCCTGAGACATGATACCCAGAAGTTGGTGGCCAGCCTGGGCTACATAGCAAATCCTTGCCTCTAAAAACAAAACAACTCAAGCAACAACAACAAAACCAGTTTAGACTCGAAGGAGAGGTGGATACTTCTGAAATAAAAGCAACTTCGTGGCTTGTGTTCCAACTAACAGGCAAGGCCTTCTCTCAGAGCCATCCTATTGTACATTTAACTTACTAATTTTGATTTTTAAATACAGATAAGCCTTCATACTCCCAAGTGTGAACATTTCTAGGAAACTGTAGTCTCTTACCTAGCTGATCCTTTAGCGGTCCTAACACCTGCAGCTTCTCTCACAATGAGAAGGAAGCGCACATTTGTTGCCGTCTTGTAAGACTTGAAAATGAATCCAAATGGTACTTTTTACTGTTTGCATTTCCTTCCAAGAGTTGAAAATTGTGATAAGAATTTCAGATCATTTAAAGCTGAAGATAAAGAAAGTACTTTGTGAAGAAATCGAACCCTATTCATAGACCCCAACTACTGTCCTTGATGACTAAAGAAAATGCCTATAGGTATTTTTTTTGATAGTGCTCTTGATGAATATATGCAGAATAATGGATGTTAATTTAGTAGTTACCATGCATTATGATGCATTCAAACTGAAGGCGCAGTTAAGGCACAACAAACCTAACAAAGAGGGAAGGCACTTTCAGAAGTACTTAAGGAAAGTAACCATAGCAGGAAGTTTCAGTTTATATTTTATGTAGTTGGAAGATAGTCTATAGAAAAAAAAAACTCACACAAACATTGTGATGGAGCTTAGAAATTATAATGAATCATTACTAGAAAGAGGAATTCAAATATTTACTGCAGACCTACCACAACGTGCACAACACCTTTACATGATAAAATACTGTTTTACAAATTAGTTTCTTGTTGAAATCAGGGACAGAGTTCTCACTCCCACCCTAATCCTCAGTCTCCCAGTTCGTGTGAAGTAACAAATGCCAAGCGTTAATTGATGCTGCAGAGAGGCATGATGCTCTTCGATTCAGATCCATAGCAAAAGGAGCATGTTCCTTTTCTCTGTGCCTTAGCATGATCCCACACAGTGTGGACTGTGCTTCCTCACCTTTCTGAGTGACTCATTCTTGAACTGCCATAGTGCCACCATTTCATTTACTCCAGAAATAGCCCTACCAGTTTCAAATTGGTCTAGGAGACCTAGTAGCACTGTAAGAAATACAACAGCAAGAGAGCGAAGGAAAGGCCATCAATAAAATGCTGTCCCTTCTTTGACAGACATGAAGTTGAACTACGGGAAGAACAGTGAGAGGTGGTACAGAATACTTGAAGGTATGGAAGACGAGTGTGTGTATCTACACAGCAATACCTCAGCCCTTTAGCTAACCCTACCTATGGGAGAAGTGTCACCCAGGCATCTCACGCAAAGCGTTCCAGAAAGTCAAGGAAGATAGTAGAAGCTGGAAATTGACCACAGAAGTGGAAGTCCTCCCCAGTGCTACGCCTCCCCTATAGGGGAGGTACCTGACAGGTGTTTACTGAAATGTGGTTTTGCTTAGTCTTGTCTTTATACCTTCATCCTGTTCTTTCACACTATCAAATACAGGTTTTTCTTTAAGCCACCCTTTAAATTTTTCATTTATTTATTTACCAACGTATTTACTTATTGTAGTATTCAGGAAGGAATTCAGGGCCTTACACATACAAGGCAAGTACTCACACACACACACACACACCCCAGCTCTTTTTATCATTTATTTTGAGACATACTGGCTGCACTGTTCAGTCTGATCAACTCTCTGTGCAGCCCAGGCTGGCCTTGCATTTGTCATCTTCCTGCTTTAGCTTCTTGAGTAGTTGAGGTTATAGGTATGTATCAAAAACTCACCTTGGAATGACTTTCTTCATGCTTCCTATGAGCACCAAGTGAAATTTATCCCTTATTCACCATCCTATGGAACACCAGAGATTATTCTTAGCCTGTGCAATATTATACCGAAAATATTCTTGGGTATCTGTTTTATTTTCACAATTAGAAAATGTAATTAAGAAATCGGTTCATTAAACTAAAACATTTTTTTGTAAGATAAAAAGGAGTAAGACTCTGTAAATTCATAATGGTTTAATGCTTAACTGTCTTACTCACAAGTGACACCCTGGAAACCTTTTACCCAGTGGATTTTCTGAATGAATGTGCCTAGAAAACTAAGTGGCACTGGGAAATCAAATGCCAGTGTTTCAAATAAATATTTGCCTAGAAAAAATGTAGATAATAACACATGTATTATGAGAAATATATTTTATTCATAGCATCAAATGGAGCTAGGATTTGCAAAGAAAAATTCAAAGCACAAAATGATTGGCTGTATTTTCCTTTCCAACTGATTGTGGTAACTTTCCTTCAGGACTTTTTTTTCCCCCAGCTTTTTATTATCTGATGTGAAACTCCTGCATGTTAAACACATTCTTTAGTATTATTTACAAAGCTAACGTAAGTCCCACGGGACTGAAATCACCATGGTTGAGTCTTTTAGTATTCTCATAGCAGGAAATGTGTGCTTATACCATGATATGAAAAGTGGTTCCTCTTTTCTAACATCCAGAAGATCTCTCTCTCTCTCTCTCTCTCTCTCTCTCTCTCTCTCCCTCTCTTTCTTTCTCTAACTCTTTATGCCTTTGCAGTGAATGAATCTTTTGTCACTCTCTCACTCTCTTATTTTCAATTTGCTTTTCTGAACCATTGCCCAAGGCTCTTAGGTTTCTGTCTGATTTCATTTATTAAAACACATAAACTAAATGTATTAAAATTAATTTTCTTGTTTTGGTTTTGTTGTTTGCATTTTTGTTCATTTGTTTGTTTTGTTTTTAGAAACTGGAATTCTCTGCATAGTCCTGGTTATCCTGGAACTCACTCTGTAGACCAGACTGGCTTCAAATTTAGAGATCCATGGGATTCTGCCTACTGTGTGCTGGGATTAAAGGCAGATGCCACCACTGCCCATGGGGAAGATCTTGACAACTGGTTATGTATACACAATTGGAAAGAAAGACACGAAGAACAGCAAATATAATTGAAGAGGTTATTCAGTCAATGGTTGAAGCTTTCTCCCATAGCTCTATTTGAAACCTAGACGTTTTAAACTAGGGTTCATGAACTTACAGTTCAAGATAGCATCAAAGACAAGTTCAAAGACAGCCAGAGACCCACCCTGCAATAGTTCTGTATCAGTCTTAGAAGAAATACCATGAGTCCACATAAGAGACACACCTATTTACTGCAGTAGCTAAGGTCATAACAGTCTTAAAGTTAATGCTTTTATGTGGATGGAACATGTAAAATGAGCCACACTATTTGTAGTTGCACAGATGCGAAGCTCTGTCACCATGTACAAATATTTGACTAAATTTGCCTGGCTACACCAACGGGCAGACATGCATAGCTTCCCTTTGTCAGAGGTATGGATTGAACTGAAAGGTGCTCATTTGCGTTTTGAGTTAAAACTTGAAACATTATACTGACTTTAATATTTCTCCCTAAATTTGTATGCCTTGAATTTCAAAATGGACTGAGGCTGAGCATGCAGCTCATAAGGATGTAGAAATAACTGTGATATGAAAACAAAAACTTATCTCTAGTGATATTTATGCAATATTAGATATGAGTAGGGACTATGGACATGAGATAGCATGTGGTACTGATGTATCTGCTGTTCCAGCAGGGATAGCACAGACTTCCATCATTAAAATGTACAAGGTGGCTTTTTCGTAGTAAGAAGCCCCCTTCTTTAGAATTCTAAAGTTACTTCAAAACACCAGATTTAAGTTCTACCCCATATGATTTTGGACAAATCACATACTTTTCCTGGCATATGCTTTATAACCTATTCTACTATACAATCCCTTGTGTGTTTGCATCCTACATGTGAGAAACACAGCATCAGAAGTCTGTAGCCATCATTGCTTTGGGCATCCACTGTCCAACCATAGTTATTTTTTATTTTTCCCGTTGGCTGTTTTCTAGAAGGAGAAAGAGTTTCTCTGTCCTAAACTCAGTTTCTTTTGTTGCCTTAACAACTTAAGAGAGAACTTCTGGTCACTTAAACTTTCTCAGACATGACAATAAACATCCAATGAAATCAAGTTTCCAAAGTTTTATCTTCCTGGGTAAAAGAAAACTACCCCCAGAAAGAGTTCCTGCAGAAACCAGGGAAGCAGCAGGGTTTCCTAACTCAGTATCTTTCTCAACAAAAGCACATAATTATCTTATGAAAGATATGACATCTAGGGAGATTTAGTAGAAGGAAGATTGTATGTATTCACAGATAGATCACTTGTGGGCACTGTTTGCCTCTAATGTATCTTAATTTGTTATGACAGAGAGAAATCAGCTGGACCAAGGACTAATGGAGACCACTGCTGGGGGCAGGGTAGGAGGGAGGGAACAGCATCCTTTTCCCTTGGGAGGATGTCATGTGCCAGCCACCACTTCCCACAAGTGCCGCTTCTGTCACCGAGGAATTCTCAATGTTACATGTGTCTGAAATTTCAGGTACTCTGCAAAGTCTGAGAATGTTTCTCTTTCCCTCACTATTAACTCAGCCTTTGCCTCAGTAAGGGAAGAACTCCAGAAAAGATCTTACAAATCCTGACTGGGATGAACAACACTCAAGTTTCTTACAGTGACATTTGAAGAAAAGAAATCCAGCTGCTGACAGTAGTTCTCTTGGATAGATCCACCTGTGAAAAACACTATGCATCAATATGATAGCTTCCACCCATTTTTTAGAGGATTATTACTATATTTTTACCATTGTTTTGATTGGAATGTCATTTTTTATTTGCTCTTAAAGAAGGAAACACTGTTGTTAAGAGCTATCTGGATTCACAAATGAAACACACCCTCACAGGCCAGCTCAATTTAATATGACTTGACTAGTTTAATGGCCGAGCATTCCTAATCCTTCAGGTGGCTGGCCAACACTCCCCTCTGCTACTCCAGAATTAACATCTTTTAAAATCTAGATTTCATCTCTGCTACCCTAGGTCCAATCAAAGTCAGGGAAATGGCCCATGACCACTTACACGGATTCTCACATGTCCTCAGGCATTTAGGTCTGGTCTTTCTTCTTCCCCTTCACAGGTGATCTCCCCTTCCTCCCTCCCAGTCCCTAGCCCATGCAGATCTGAAGGTCCTGCCTCTGTCTACCTGTACAGTCATTGGCCATTGGCTCGTAATTGATCAATCAAAACCAATTGGGGAAAAAGACCTTCAGCATTTGGATACAGAGATTCCAGATTTTGGCCGGATTAATTAAAAACATCAGAACCAATTCCCAATAACTGAGGATCAACTGTTTAAACATATGCGCTTATGAGTGACATTCTTATTCAACCCACATTAACGATTTTAAATGGGACAAAGAACTATATAAAATTCAAACAATACATAATAGATGACTACTTATTTTTGTTCAAAATGTAGTGCTACCCACTTCTGGGCTATTTTAATGACTCTAAAGAATAAGTACAGAAATGTTAGGTATCTTCCTCTCACCCCAGAGATTGACCACCACTGATTGACCTTCTTTTTCTATGGTTCACCTATTCCAGACATGTCATAGAAATGGAATTATGTTCATGACTTCATATGACTGCCTTCTTTCACACAACATAATGCTCCCATGATTTGCCTGCCTTGTAGCATGTATTGATACCTTATTCTTTCCAGTTGTCCATTAATTGCTTTTGAATTGTTTTCTCTTTTCTCTACCATGTATAATGATGCTGTGAACATTCACTTGGGGGAAAATGTTTTCTTCTCTCTTGAAAATAAACTCTGTTTTTTTGTTTGTTTGTTTTGGATTTTTGTTTTTGTTTTTGAATTGTTTTTGTTTTTAGGAAAGGTCAAAATATTTGCCATGTGAATGCATCAATTTACATTTACACAAGCAATGTAATTTCTTCAAAACCTCACAACACTTGGAAATGTATGTGCCAAGGAGAGCTGATTTTTTTTTTTTATTTTAAAATATTGCCACCCAGTGAGTATGATATAGTAATTCTGAGTGACCTTGCTTTGCATTTCTCCAGTGACCAAACACCTTCAGCATCTTTTTGTGGGATTACTGACCACTGGTAATATTCTTATGCAATACTCGTTGAAAGACTAGTGAGAAGGCTCAGTGGGCAAAAGTGCTTTCTATCAATTCTGATAACCTGAGAAGGAAATGGATCTTGCAAGTTGTTCTATGACCTCCACGTGCATACTGGGATACACACATGCATGCACACCCACACCCACACACCCACACACCATAAATAAACAAATTAAGTAAATAAATGTCTCCTTGTGTTTTCTGTCCATTAATTCTCTTTCTGCTATGTAATTTTAAGGAAGTTTTCTTATATATGTGCTAAACCTTTATCGACATAAGAATCAAAATATTTTCTTGTATGTTATGGGTTATCTTTAAACATTTTTGAAAGTTCTTATTGAAGCACAAACCTTATTACCTTGATAATGCCAAATATATTTATTTAAAAAAAAAAAAAAACTTGTTCCTTGTTCCATTGGTGTCACATTTAAGAAACTATTAGCTATGCCAAAGAAACAGAGACTTCTGCCCATTTTTCCTTAATGTGATTCACGGATTAGGTTTTTGTATTTACATCTTTGACCTATTTTGAGTTATATTTTTCGTCTATAGTAGAAACCAAGGATAGTGTACAACCTGATGATCCATCTGCGTCTGATGAGACAACCTCTGTCTATATCTCCCAGAATTTGTTTATCACAGAACCCTTCCCCTTAAAACCTCAGCATCACTTTTAAGTCATAAGGCCCATTCATATGAGTGATGTCACTTGTGCTTTACCATAGCCTAAGTGATGTCTCTGTTATCTTAGGACCATGTGAATCCTGACACCAGTAGGCATTATGTTTACATCAGCCAAGCTCCCCAGACACTAAATCTTAGGCACTGTCTCTGAGTTAAGAGTACCCATTCTTGTGAAAAAAGCCAGATGTACTTTGTAAAGAATCTCAATATAAACATGCCTTTAAATGGCTGTGTACTTGGGCTGAGTTAATTGTTATCTGATTTTTTTTCCCCAAAATTGTGATGTGCTTAAATATGACTGAAATAAAACGATGTAGGCTACACTCTAGAAGTCCTGGTCCAGCACTGGTTACAATCAAAGCAAGCTGAACCGAGTTCCATTCTTACCTCACCTTGATCATTTTTTCCCTGCCTGCAGGAGAATCACTACAGTGATCTAGTAGTGGACTCCTCTGTTCTGCGACTATGGTATAGTACATTGGATGAATTCTGATAGTGCACTGTCTTGGAGTTCTGTACTAAATTATCTGATCATGATACTTGTCTTTTAACATTTATGTATTGTTATTTCTATAGCTATTCACACACACACACACACACACACA
>NC_034590.1:127158294-127195934 GCF_900095145.1 Mus pahari | reverse complement strand
TAGTTTGTATCTTTATTACCTGGTGAGGACTTCTTTTAATTTTAGTGATCAAAGCCATGGGTTAGTAGTAATCTAGAGAATGATGAGAAAGTAGTCTTCCATTTGTACTTTTAAGTATAATTTTTCAAATTATAGCATTAACTTTTTAATTAAAGACCTATGAATCGCAAGTGATAAAACTAAACTATACATTGATATTTTACCTTGCCTTCTTACCTTTGACACAATGACCGTACCTAGATGTAAAGAAACATAATGAAAATATATTTATGCTCATGACTATGAAATTCCAGGGTTAGTAAAACTTCAGGGATAGTTGCACTCAAGGATTGGTGTGATATTAGGAGTTGGTTTCCTGCCATAAATCTTAGTCTCTGCCTCTTTCTTCTATTAAACTAACATGCATCGGAGCTTGGACTTTGTATTGGTTAGGTCTTCGTTAACTTGACACAAGCTAGGACCATCTGGGAAGAGAGAGATCTTTAATTAAGAAAATGCCTCCATAAAATTAACCTGGATGGTGTTTTTCTTGGTTATGGATGGATGGAGGGTCCAGCCCACTATGGGTAGTATCACCTATTGATAGAAGGTCCTGGGTGGTTTTGCTTTGAATTAATTGTGACTGTGGCCTGGTTCTCCCCTATTGGAGTACAAAACAGTTTAGCTTTTTTTTTTTTTTTTTTATTTCACAGGAGCCTACAATTGAGAGATGGATATTTTAAAGAGAATTACAGGATGTTTTAAGTTATATTTCACATTATCATGTTGATATTAATATAAAATTTTGGGGACAGAAAAGGTTATGGTTTAATAGTGATTTACTAGTGTGTCAGTTTAACAAGGGACCAACCATTCTTGTTAGGATTTTGTTTTTGTTTTTGTTTTTTGTTTTTATGTTTTTTGGTTTTTTTTGTCAATTTGATACATGCTAGGGTCCTCAGAGAAAAGGAAGAACCTTAATTGAGAAAAAGTAAGCATGAGGTCGGTCTGTAGGTATGTGTGTGGGGCGTTTTCTTGATAAATAATTGATGTAGCACACTTCAAGTGGTGACTTTCCTGGACAGGACATCCTGTGTTGTAAAAGAAAGTCAACCAAGCAAGCCATGGAAAGCAAGCCAGTCAGCAGCACCCCTCCATGGCCTCTGATTCAGTTCCTGTTTGCAGGTTCCTCCCTTGAATTCTGGCCTTGACTTCCCTTAATGGACTGTGACTGAGACAAATAGACCCTTTCCTCCTCCCCTCCCCCAAACACTACTTAAAAAAAAAAAAAAAAGATTTATTTATTATTATAGCTAAGTACACTGTAGCTGACTTCAGACACACCAGAAGAGGGCATCATATCTTATCATGGATGGTTGTGAGCCATCATGTGGTTGCTGGGATTTGAACTCACAACCTTTGGAAGAGCAGTCAATGCTCTTAACCACTGAGCCATCTCTCCAGCCCCCAACACTACTTTTATCATTGTTTTATCACAACACTAGACAGCAGCTTGAGACAAATGGGTATAAAAAAGATGTGTGTGTGTGTGTGTGTGTGTGTGTGTGTGTGTGTGTTTAAAAGATTGTCTACTTGATTTTTTTTTTCTTTGACAGCACACAGTGAGGAGAGGCGAAATACTTCCTACCCTATTTATTCTGGATTTCCTAAACCATAGCACGTGAAGTTTTAAGTATATTTTTCTTACTCTGGCACCTGGAGATGGGTAGTCAAGAGAATTTCCAGACTTAAGTAATTTAAGCTTTCTATCAGTCCTCATTTCTTGGGAGGTGTGAACTTTTATCTTGTGCTGTTTCTTCATAGGTATTTTATACCTATGATATAGTGATATAGTGATATAGTGGAGAGATTGCGGATGAAATCCCCAGCCAGATGCTCTTTAAGGTAGAAAACAAGTGTGTTCTTTGTGTTCACATATGTCCTACAGCCAAAGTGTGTTATCAGACTCCTTTGGAGTGATTTTTTTCCCCCAGCAGGACCAACCTCAATTTAAAATCTTAAAAGCTTATGGACTGTAAAGTGATCAGATTCTCCTGATACTATGTAAAGCATGAGGCCTTTGGGCTCCATTATTTGTGCTGAACTTAATGAGCCATGCAAAGAAAAAAGGAACACCTCTTGTGAGATTCCTAACACAAAGACAATTGGCAACATGAGATGTTCAAACTTGTCTGAGAACCAAACAGCCTGTAAGAGTTCGTTTGGTTGTTCTGTTTGCTCCCAAGGGAACTGGGATTCTGCATGGTTATGTCTCTGCTTTGGATGAAAATCAGGAGGAGCATTCAAAAGCATGAATACCAAGGTTGTACCCTCTGCATGTTGATTAGAAGATATGCACTTTTCTCAAGAGTTTTTGATTTACTTTTAAACTTGAAAAAGAGTATGGGGTACAAATAAACCATAGCATCACCACATGAAAAGTACACTTCCAGCACAGCACATCCGTGACACATATAGGATACCAAAAAGGAGACATCAGTGTCTTAATTTCCCATCGGTAAAATAAGGTGAAAAGAGGTAACATTTATGGTGCCATTGAGTTTTCTAACAACTTGTAGTGAATCAATTAATTTACTCTTTCTAAGCCTGTTATATATGTGTATACCATTTTACAGCTGAAGACACGAAAGGAATAAAGAACTTAATTGCTGCAGGCATGCAGTACTCAGCTGTCTAGATCCATGGTCTGAGTTGAACTGCCTGAGACAAGTGACTGCCACATATATAGACCTGTGGTGTGTGTACCCTCCCTTCCCCAAGTTCATTGAAATCTTGGCCCCCAAGACTGCTGAATTTGATGGGCTTTGCAGAGACCATCTTTAGAAAGCTGTTAAAATATCACCATTGGGATGGCCTGTAATCCAATATGACGGAGGCATTTCTAATAGAAAATTAGATTGCAGGCATATATAGAATGAAAACAATGAGAAAAAAATAGGAAGAATATGGCAATCCAAAAGCTAACGAGAGAAGAAACGAACCCTTCTAGCAGCCGGATTAGTGTATCCACTTCTAGAATTGTGAGAATATCTTTCTTTTGTTTGAAACTCCTACTATATGGTGTTTATGTTATGGCATGCCTGGAAAACTAATTCATACAACATGGATTCTTTTTTTTTTTAGTTTAGCATTAGTTTTTATTCTAGGTCAATATGTATCAAACTTGGAGTAAGCTACAAAAAAGTATATGAATAAGTTTAACAATTTAGATCTATCATTTTTTTTTGTTTTTTCTTTTTTATATTATTTTCTTTATTTACATTTCAAATGCTATCCCGAAAGTTTCCCATACCCCTCCCCCCACCTCTGTTCCCCTACCCACCCACTCCCACTACTTGGCCCAGGCCTTGCCTTGTGCTAGGTCATATAGAGTTGCAACATGGATTCTTATAAAATAAATAAATGATATTGTTAAATATTCAAACATAGATTCTCATTCACTCGATAAATGTTATTGCCTATCGTGTATGTTGATTTTTAGTAAGAGATTAAAAATAGTAAGTCTATATGATCTGTTCATAAATTGAAATCCAAATGGCTTGTTTTCACCCTCCTACACTAGAATGCAAAGATTATGAAGGTGAAACAACATTCTTGAGATGTATGACTGAGCAAGCCCTATCATTGTTGTAGAATGCTTCTGTAATCATGGAGGCCCAGTCTTCCTAACGCTGTCTGGAGGGCTAGGAACCAGAGGCTGAATAGCAAGAGATGTAGGATAGATGCTAACATGACTAGAAACCAACAAACAAAAAATAAACCATTAACAAGAAAACCCTCACTGAAATGATTCCCAATGATATCCTGTACTTATGGACATGGTCCTAGCATAATTGTCATTAGAGAAGCTTAATCCTGCAACTGATAGAAACAGATGAAGAAACCTACAGTTGACTCTTTTAAGTGGTAGCAATGAACACATGACTGGAGGAAGAACTTACAGAGATAATTGCTAAGCTGGCTTTGCTTTGATGGGCTGGATGAAGTGAAATAAGGCATTTTTATATGATATAACTTTTATTTTGGGAAAGGAGAATCCTGTCTTCAAAAGCCTATAGTTCAACAAAAAAGAAAAGAGATAAGGTTAAATGTGGAACTCTTAGGGTACACATGAGTATTTCCTTGTAGTGTGCATTTTTAGTTGTCTATGTAACAAATCACTCGATATTTAGCAGCATGGAAGAACATGTATTTACTGTTCACATGTGTGTGGGCATACGACAGCTCTTAACAGGTCACTAGACTCAGCCTTCTCCACTGAGCAACTCACAATCCTATTTTTCCCTCTGAGACAGCAAGTTGGAAAGTGAGGAAATGAATGTAAAGTGAGTGGTTCCATCTTTTTGGTGTCTACCCTCAGAGGTGACAACTTCTCACTGTTACCTGGTTCCATTTGTAGAAGCAAGACACAAAGTACATCCTGTACACAAGGAAAAGAGAGCACACAGAACATGGTCAGCATGTGGTGAGGACCCTGTGAAACCCTGGAGACACCTGACAAACTTCTGGTGCAATTACATCATCACAACATGAGGGGCACAGACAAGGAAGGGCTAAGGAAGGGTCATGGAAGGGGCTCCTTTAGTGTATAAAAGATTGGTCTTGTGGTGTTAACAAAATATGTATATAGGTAAACAAACAGCCCCAGTGGCCATTGAGAGGACAGAAAGTGAAGACCAAGAAAACAGTAGATTCTCTTATCATCAAAACTGTCATTTCAACAGCACACAGGCTTTATTATATCCTAAACTATGTAAGTCTTATTCTTGGTGGGTGATGGCCTTATTCAGACTGCCTTCCCAGACAGTAAAAAGTGTAGTTTTAATACATCTCTCCCACTACAAAGATTAAAATGATAAAGCTGCCGCTGTGATCACTTAGTTGGATTTCCCAATTTTAAAAATCGCGCACACCCATCTTTCCTGTCCCACTATCTACACAGTTGATGTATACTCCAGATAGATATAAACATCAAATTTCAGACCTTCCCTGAAGCTTTCACTTTGGATGGCCTAAAAAGTATCTTTTTAATTAAAGTGTAATTGATTCATAGTGATACAGGTAAGTAGTAAAATTAGGTATCAGGAGCAGGGGTTGATTTCACACAAGAAGTTCTTCCTGGAATAGCCTGAGACCCAATGTAAACCCTCCAAGAGCTGGTGGTGCATTCTAAACAATACAGAGAAAGTGGTTTGCATACTTCTTTGCCTGCTTGCTGTTGTCAATCATAGCGCGTAGTTCACAAAGAGCAAGACGATAGGCACACACATCGTTGTGTAGGCCAATACATCTGCTTAGAAAGAGGTAAAAGGGGTATAGACTTAGTAAAACATAACCATTACTGACTCCTTTGGAAAAAAAAATTATTCAGCACACTTCCCCTTACCTAAGTTTCTAGACTAAGCACAGATTCTCTGAAGCTGAATTGTAAGCAGCTAGTGCTTGGGTGATTGAGAAAGAAAAATTAAGAATAACAATTAAGAATTTTCTTACCTTTCCACTTGTCGAATTTTAAAAAGTAGCATTTGCTTTTATTTCAAGTACGTTGCAAATTTCAATGTCGGGCTTTGAGTCATTTATGAATATGGAAAAGCCCAAAATCTTAACTTTAAAAATGTTTTTTTGAGTTTTTTCACTCATGTTACTGTTTAGTCTATTACCTTAACACATTCAGAAACTAGACGGAATCTTAAAATTGTAAATGACTTAAAAGAGAAGGCACAGAGATGTGTGTTCCTGGACATTATGCGAACATCCTTCTTTTAAAAGGCAATGTTAATGAAGACTGCGGATTGATGCCTAAGTTTTGGGGTAGGAAAGTGGGAGGTGACGATAATAGAAGTACATGGACAGAGGATCACTTCAGTCTGTAATATTGTGCTTGCTGGATTGGGACTTTTATCTTTTTTTTTTTTTTTCCCCTTACCTCCTTCCTAGCTCCACTGTGCCCCAGACCCTCTTTGGAGTGAAGGGCATCTCACCAAGCACAGACAACCCCTCTACTTTGTCCTACTTAGGACACCAACCAAAACCAGTTTAGGAGAAGAAAGGATTTATTTGGCTTACATTCTATCACTGAGGGAAGTTGGGGGGGGGGGAGGCAGGAACTCAAGCAGGAAGCTGTAAGCAGGAAATGAAGCAGAGACCATGGAGAAGCAGAAGAACGCTGCATACTGGCTTGCTCTGATTGTTTTCTCTTAAAACCCAGGATTACCTACCCAGGAGTGGCATGGCCCGAAGTGGATGTGCCCTGGACATCAGTTATTAATCAAGAAAATGTCATATGCATGCGCACAGTCCAATCTGATGGAAGCAATTCCTCAACTGTAATTCCCTTTTCCAACTGAGTTGAATTTGTGTCAAGTTGACAAAAAGTAGCAGTGTAATTAACTTCTTGTCAACTTAGCACAGTCAACCACAAATGTTTCTTATCCCCATGATCTCATGTTAATGTCATCATCACAGTACAAAATATGGTATAACTTTAAAAGTCCCACAGGTTTTTACAAATTCCAATATTTAAATTTCAAATTCTGTTTAAAAATTTCAAAGTCTTTTAACTGTAGGTTCCTCTAAAATTAAATAAATAAATAAATAAATAAATAAATAAATAAATAAATAAATAGGTGAGCTTTTTATTGCAAGAGGTAAAAATAAAGGCACAGCTCTAATCAAACCCGAACAAAACCAACATCCAGCAGCAATAAAAGATCATTGCCCAATGTCTGGGACTCACCCCTGGTCTCCTGAGCTCCACAGAGCCTGTGCAGCTTCATTTTGCTGGCTCTATCATCCACAGCACACACAGCTTGTCTCATAAGCTCAGGAGGGCTGTACTCTATAACTACTGCTGTTCTTCCTGATTTCTGGCTAGTTTTCACTTTACTTCTGTTCATTTTCTCATACTCCTAATTCTGTGTCAATGCTGTTAAAAGGAACTTCTGATAAAGTGGAATGTTCTTTGTCTCTGCCTTTAAGTACATTTACTCGCTGGCTAAGGCTGTTGACCAACTGATTGTGTGAATGACAAGCTGATTCTCTCTCTCTCTCTCTCTCTCTCTCTCTCTCTCTCTCTCTGTCTCTGTCTCTCTCTCTCTCTCTCTCTCTCTTTCTGTGTGTGTGTATGTATGTGTGTATGTGTGTGTGTGTCTGTCTGTCTCTGCCTCCCTCTCTTTCTATCTATCGATCTCTATCTCTCAGTGTATTTATTTTTATTTATGTTGTGAGCATGTTGTCTAGACCTATGTCTATGTACCCTGTGCATGCTCAGTGCCTGTGGAGGCCAGAAGAAGATAACAGATGCTGGGAAGTGGAGTTACAAATATTTAAAAGCTACTTCATGGGTCCTAGAAATCAAACCCCGGTCTTAAGCTATAGTAGCAGGTACTCTTAACTACTGAGCCATCTCGCCAATACCAACAAGCTGACCTTCTCATATCCTTCCATTTTAATAGATTTTAATTGAATGCATTACTGTGGATTACAGAATTAGACAGTGGAGTGAAAAATGCCTGTTTCTCAATCTCCTCCTCCCATGCTGGTTTCTCCCCTAGAAGATACTGTAATTCTGTATTGTTTCATTCTTTTCTGCCCAGCCATGTGTTTTCCATACCTTCTGGCCATATTTTCTCCTTCCTCTACTCCTGCCTCCCACCCTTCCTCCCCTCTCCTCCAGATCCATTCTTCTTCTGTCTCTCTTCAGAAAAGCACAAGCTTCCTAGCGATATCAACTGAACACAGCATAACAAGACACAATGAGACTAGGCATTAACCTTTACATCATCAAGGCTGGAACAGGAAATCTAATTGGAGGGAAAGGGTCCCAAGAGCAGATGAAACAGTCAGACAAATCCCCTACTCCCATTTTAGTAGTCTCACAAAAACACTAGGCTATGTAACCATTCTATACACACACAAACATATATGTGGAGAGTACCTAGAGCAGACCCATGTAGTCTCCATGTTTTTTCCTTCTGTCTCTATGAGTTCCTATGATCACTACTTAGTTTATGTCTGTGGGCCATGTTCTCCTGGTGTTCTTGACCCCTCTAGCTCCTAAAATTCTTCCTGCTCCACTTCTGTGAGCTCCAAGGGGAGGACACCAATGGAGATCTCCAATTTGAGGTCTCCCTCTGGGTAATGTTTGGCTGAGGGTCTCAGCATCTGCTCCCATCAGCTACCAACAGAAGCCTCTCTGGTGATGATTAGCCTAGGGACCAATCCATGAGTGTAGCAGAACATCACTAGGTATCAGTTTAGTGTTTTATTTTTCTATCCTAGGTCTGTCCAGCCTCTAGTTCCTGACCATGCAGGCAGTGTCAGCTCCTTCTTGTGACATGGGCATCAAGTCAGACAATGTTGTTGGTTGGTGCACAAGTTCTGTACCTCCATTGCTCCAGCACATCTTGCAAGCCTGATAGATTATAGGTTGACAGTTTTGTGGCAGCATTGCTGTCCCAGTCACACCACTGGAAACCTTGCCTGGTGACAGAGGATGGCTTGTTCAGGCTCTATAACCTCCATTACTAGAAGTCTTTGCTAGGGTCACTCTCTTAGAATCCTGGGAGTTTCTACTACACCAGATTTTTACATTGTTCCCCTAAATGTGTCCCCAATTCCAGCCATCTCTTCCCATACTCTCTCCCTCCCTTCCCCCCACCAACTCACACACCTGTTCCCATTCTCATAAATAACCTTAGAACACTCCCTGTTCCTTAGCCTCTCTGGTCTGTGGACTATAGCATGATCATCATTTACTTACAGCTAATATCCACTTATAAATGAGGACATAACATGTTTGTCTTTCTGGGTCTGGTTTAATTCAGTCAGGATGATCTTTCTAGTTCTATCCATTTACCTACAAATTTTATGATGTCATTTTTAACAGCTGAGTAATGCTCTATTGTGTAAATGTACCACATTTTCTTTACCCATTCTTTAGTGAGGGACCTTTTGGTTATTTCCAGATTCTGGCTATTATGAATAAAGTCACTATGAGCATAGTTGAGCAAGTGTCTTTGTGATGGGATGGAGAGTCCTTTGGATAAATGTCCCAGAGTGTTATAGCCGAATCTTGAAGTAGATTGGTTCCCATTTTTCTGAGGAACCATCATATTGATTACATAGTGGTTATACAAGTTTGCATTCCCACCAGCAATGGAGGAATGTTTCCATTGCTCCACATCTTTGCTCCACATGTCAGCACAAGCTGTCATTTGTGTTATTTATCTTAGCCATTCTGAGAGGTGTAAGATAGAATCTCAAAGTAGTTTTGATTTTCGTTTCCATGCTGACTGAGTATGTCGAACATTTTTAAAAGTGTTTCTCAGCCATCTGAGTTTCATCTACTGAGAATTCTTTGTTTGGGTCTGTACCCTATTTTTTAATTGAACTATCTGTTTTCTTGATATCTAGTTTCTTGGACCCTTAATATATTTTGGATATTAGCTTACTATAAAATGTGGAGTTGGTGGAAATCTTTTCCCACTCTGTAGCCAGTCCTGTGTCTTGACATCAGTCTCCATTGGACCTGTTAGAAAGTGGAGGCCAATTTGGAAGCTTTGAGCCTGGGAACACTGAGAGCATTGCCATGCAATGCTACTGGAATAAAGACCATGTTCAAAGACAAAGCTGCTTTTGTGAACCGCACTTCGTTTTTAAATGTTATAGAAATATTCTAGACCTCACTGTATGTTTAATTTTGTTTTGTTTTTGTTTTCATTTTTGTCTTTTTTTTTTTACTTCATAGTGTCTAGAGTCACATATGAGATAAACCTCTGGGAACATCTGTGAGGGATTGCCTAGATTAGGCTAGGTTGTGAGCACATCTGTAGGGAATTATCTAGATTAGTTTAGCCCCTGGGTACATCTGTGGAGAATTATCTAGATTATGTTAGCCTCTAGATACACCTATAAGTGAAGATCTAGATTATGTTAGTCTCTGGGCACATCTGTGAAGTATTATCCAGATTAGGTCAGCTTATAGGCATCTCTGTAAGTGATGATCTAGATTAAGTCAACTTCTGGGAGTATCTGTGAAGGATTATCTAGATTAGGTTAGTTTGTGGGCATACTTATGAGGTATTTTCTTGATTATGTTAATTGAAATGAGAAGATCCATTCTGAATGCCACAGTACCTTCTGGCAGATATAAATCAGAGGGAAAAGCTTTTGCTGTGGCAGTCCACCTGCATGGCTACTGCCACCATTCTTCACTGACTCTCCTCATTTACTGAAGATCAGTGGATCTCTAGAAATCCCCCAGACCTTCAGTGTCAGATCTGAATGACAGAGACACAGAGCCTTGTGGAGTGAGTACCTACCAGATTCTAAACTTCTCTAAACCATATTGCACAGGACCATTTAATACATCCCTATTTAATATAGTCCTTCTAAACACCCCTGTTTAATCACCTTATTGGTTCTTTCTCTATAGAGATCTCTGACTATCCATTTATCTTGACTTGCTTCTTATGACAGAAACACTAATACAGATGTTTCTCTAGACTTCCCCAGTTTGTAGAGATTTTTTTTGTACGAGGCTGATTAGTTTGTTATCACTCCATGAAAGTGATTTTACACCTCCAAAGCATGCATTATCTTCTCTGATTAAAAATGCCTTTAATCGTTGGTCTCTATTTATTCTCAAAACATATCTTGTATAGTGTTTCTTAATCAGAATTGACTGACCTGTTTCTATAAAAGAAAATCATTTCCTTAGATGATGTAGTTGTCATTTTGGAAGCTTACTACTGAATAAACTCAACCTTTCTAGTTCTTTCTGTACTCTGGCAGGCTGGTTCAACTCAGCTGTCCTGGCCCAAATGCCTGTCTAAGCTGACTGATTCAAACTGACTTCTTTTGGAATTTGACTGAATTGCTCTGCTTGGCCTCAAACTAACTCTGCCAATCTGTTATAATCTTCTGAAGCCTTCTCAATCTTGTCTCATTCTGTCTTCACTTGTAATCTGTCCTGGTAACCCACCCCCCTCCTGCTCTCTTAAGTTCTCTCTTTCCTGTTTGTTCTCCTGAGAGTTGGGCATATCCTATCTCTGACTCATTCTGTCAAATCTTTCTTTGATTCAGCACTTCACCCCTCAATTAGACCCTACTTTTAAACCAAACATGGTTGTTTCCTTCTATGAATTAACTTTACCTTCATTGTTTAGAGATAAAGGTATATCCTAAGGGCACGCCTATATTGCATCAGAGGGGTTAAAGATGAATCATTCTAGACAGATTATATAAACCTAGAAGGTCTCTGGATAGGATTCCTTGTCAGAATTCCTCTACACATTTCTATGTTTCCATAGCTGATTAAAATGAATCATTATGATCTGCTGAACTGTGGCTCTCCATCCACTCTCCTGATCATGGTTCTTAATGGGCTATGGTGATTTCTATAGACTTTACTGATGAAGAGAATGTCCCACATAGCAGGATCCCAGCAACTCTTCATGGGACTGAGAGCCATTTTGCCATGAGTCACAATCCTTTACAGATTACTCACTTTTTCTTAAGGATCTAAGTATGCTCTCATTCATTCACTACCCTGCTTGCCTTCCTACCACTGCCAGCATTGATGCCATTTAAGCAAATGTGGATCTGAGATTCACATTCATTTACAGATTCACTTTTCTGTGTATGTGCTATGGTTGAATTTTAAAAATTTTCTTTTGCTTGTTATGTATTTATTTTTGCATCTCACAAGCTACACAATAATAGAAGTGATATTATCTAGTAACCATCTCCCACAGTCAGAGACATTATTGTATGTCTCAGCATCTTCATAATCTGTTTGTCTCTCCTTTTACCTCCATTCATCTTTCACCAGTAACTTTAATTATGCCAATAAATCCCACTACGAGACTGCCCCCATTGTAAATTCTCTATAATTATTTTCTCCTGCATATGCTAGATGCATCCAAAAGCTCAATATGCATTTGACAAGTTATTAAATACTAAACCGAAATGTGTTTTAACACCTACACATGTGAATGGTTGCAGTAAATAAGAGGTTTATAATGAAAGGCATTTATCCTGTTTGATGATTCCAATTAAACCATTTTAGGTGGTGCATTTAAAGCATTAATTTTCCTAATCTTGGTTGTCTTTCCTTGACAGTTTTATCATGACTGTTGGTTTCCTTTTGTTCAGGGCATAGTGTTCTATTGATCTTTTTCCTAAGTGCAGATTTGATTTTCAGTCACACTTAGATTTGTCTCATTGTCAGTTATTACTATATTATTGACACAGAATCATTTCCATTGCTCTTTCAGATCCTGGGTCAATTTAGTGACTTGCAGAAATGTTGCTGGTGGTCAGGGTCTAGGCCAAGTGATTTCAAACTAGTAGCTCTCATTCAACAAGGGCTCACACAAAGAAAAAAATAACTTTATTTTGAGCAAAGCGATGATACAGATTAAAGAGTGATTCAATGTCAAGATTAACAGTGGGCCGCAACAGTGAGATTACTGGCTATTTTTCAATGCTTTCTTTTATGAGTATCAAGAGAAAGCAGAACTGATCACTAAAAGGTGTGGTAAGGATGCTTCTCTATTTTGATTGATGAATTAGGTCATGTATTCTTTTTTCTCTAATGTGCATTTTCCTTGCCATGATACTTCTAATTTTAAGCACATGCACATTCAATTATGCATGGACAGAAGATGATAAAGAGGGGATTCTTCCTAAAAGTTTGCTGGAAGACATAAATTTGCCTTACTATGTATGTGCCAATACCCACTTCAGGCCAGATTAGCTATTCTATTCTTCAAACTTAGATATGTTAGAGATATAGTTGGAGAGAATTTGTCTAAATTTGACTGTTACTAGGGGAGGGAAATTTTATTGTTCAGATATAGAAATTCATATAGCCTGATGCACCTGGAAGGACAAGGGATTTAGAAAATTTCAAGATGCATTGTTTTTATATATATTCTTCATATATTCATATTCATATACATACACATACACACACACACACATATATATATATATATATATATATATATATATATATATATATATGAAGAATGAAAACTGCTAAGCATATTACTACAAGAGAGAGAAAATGTGCATAACCCCAAACCAAATTGTGTCTTAAGGTACTAACTTGACACTTAGCTTGGCTGTCTGAAAAAAAAAATCTCACAACTATTTTAGCAATTAGTGATAAGCCAGAGAGTTAGAATGAACTTGTACAGGACCTCTATGGATGGGTTCTAAAATCCACTGCCAGGATAGCTTTCACCAGGCAGTACACCAGAGTTTCATCAGAAGTTCTTGAAGGCAACTGTTAGAGGAGAGCCTTGGTACAACACAGCAGCAGTTTACCAACTGGTATGAACTTGATGAATGCCAGACTTGTTGATGTCTTCCTCTAGGAACCAGAATAAAAGAAAATTACTGTTCAGCACCTAGAATGTCTCAGAACTTGTTTCTGGTTAATGTTTGTCTTGTTCAATTGTATCTGTCATTAGATTACGAGAAAACATGTTTTGTTTGAGGCAAAATCGACCTTGTTGAGAGATGGCTTATCCAAAGATGAGAGATCTGAACACAGAGAACTGACTCTTTAGAGCTCAAGTGAGTCTCAGGAATCATTTCTTAATGTGTATTCCAGGAAGAGAGTGCAAGCAGTATTCACAAAGGCTCAGAGTGAAAGGAAGTGTGCCGTGTGGAGTTGGGGCTAGCCTCAGGTAGGTTAGAATGGTAAGAGGTGGAAGAATACACTGCTGCAGAGAAAACATAAGAGGTGAGTGAGGCTTAAAAGAAGCTAGGGATAAAGGTTATCAAGAAGACAAAATATCCTCTTATTCCAGTCCAACAATGACAAAGGATTTGCAGCCACAAGCAAGACATTTGTTTTTAATACAGAGGGTACTATCAGCTCACAAGTGGCCCTGACCAGGGATTCATAGAGGAACCTTTTCTTTTTTTTGTCTCTATATAGTAAAGGAATTTATTGATGACTTACAGTCTGCAGTCCAAATCCCAACAATGGTTCAGTAGTAGCTGTGAATGGAAGTCCAAGGATCTAGCAGTTGCTGAGTCCCACACCACAAGAAGGTGAAAGAGCGAGAGCCAGACTCCCTTCTTCCAATGGAGGAACCTTTTCAATGGGGAGGGTTCCAAGCACCTCCTTTAATTTGTAAAAATCAGATGTTTTAGACATAAAGTTTTTATAGACCTAGAATGGCCTTGGGAACTACTAGAGTGAAATTTTGTGATAGTCAAACCCACATTGTGTGTGTGTGTGTGTATGTGTGTGTGTGTGTGTGTGTGTGTGTGTTGTTTGTTTAAGTATCTGTATGCATGAGGGGCAAGATGTTGTAGACAATGACACAGACCTAAAAAGATCTGTGTGATGGTCTCTATGCCAGCCCAGCCCACTACTGACATGAATATTACCCCTCAGTGTGGCCTTATTCTTCTACCAAGGCTCATGTAGTAGCCTCCAGGCACTGGCCATATGACCAGGACCCATTTACAAGTACATCCTGTGTACTCCATGTATACAAGGCAGAGGCCTCCCTCATGAACAGATAAACTGGGAACTTACCCTCTTCAGTCTACTTCCCAGCATTAAAACCTCTAAAAACAACTTGAAGTTGAGTCATAGAAGAAGGGAACCCTGGGAAGGGAAACTGGGAACTGGTTAGCTGCCCAGGCAAACCAATCAAATCACAATTGCTTTCTTCTCTAAATGCTAGAAATCTTGAAATGCTCTTTTAAAAAGTCAGACAATTAGAGTAGCCCTTCATGTTGCACTTTGTTCACTTGAAACAGGCATTTAGAAATGACTTTTCTGAAACTCATTGACTCCTTGATTGGTCCTTATAGCAGACTAAGACTCTTATTTTGTATGTTTCTCCTGAACTGTAGGTCAGCCCCAGGATTCCTTTCCTCACACCTATGTTAGTTCCTTCCCTAAGGGTGTCTGTGGAAATGCCTACTACATCCCCTTCAGGCTGCAGGCACAAAGATGAGACTTGTGGCAGTATCTCACCCTTGGTTTTTGATGTCCTGTCCCAAACCTGCAAGA
Source organism: Mus pahari (assembly GCF_900095145.1). NCBI lineage: Eukaryota > Metazoa > Chordata > Mammalia > Rodentia > Muridae > Mus > Mus pahari. The sequence continues at coordinate 127,180,888 of NC_034590.1, read as the reverse complement.
CATATCAAAAAGTCTTGAGTCATTGTTACAAACCTGCACTCACCTGAGATTCCAAAACCAGCCATGCTTGGCAATACATATCACCTCCAAGTTAAGGTAGTTATTTATGACAATGATGAACAGGAGAAATCTTACAGGACCAAGATTGGCTCCAGTGATCCAAGAGAAACCTTTTTGCAGAACCAGAATTGGAATCACAATCAATTCATCATACTTTGACCAACACTGCTTAATTATGTATACCTCTCTCCCTTTGTCCCAATTTTTCCTCTAGTTAAACTCATGACAATTCTTACAGACTTGGAGTCACTAGACTCCTTTGTCTATTCTCCTCCTAATGTGGCACATTAATTAAATTTTCTTTCTTGGCTTTCCTCAATCACTCTTCTCTTTAATCTGGCATATTGAGGGCTGGCAGCTGAGCTCACTCTGCTGGGACTCCCATAACTGTAGCTTATGCCCTATCACTAAATTTTCTAATTGCAGTAATCATTTGAATTGGTACAAGAGGAATGGAAGAGTTTTTAGAATGATGTTTTTGTATTTGTGGCACCTACTTCTATTTAAATTTCCCTTTGAAACAGAAAACCAAACCAAACCAAAAATCAAGCCCATTTTTATAGAATGAGTCAAATATTAGTGTGCAGAGCAGGTGTATGACACACCTTTACACGTCATGGTTCCAGACAGCTTTGTGAGTCAGCTTGCTCTCATTCCTCTTTACTACACAATTTAGTACTTGAAAGTTGAATCATTAGAAAGAACAGGGTTTCCCAATGAAAATCAGTCATTTTTGGAGAAGCTGAGTTTAAGCTGTGAGTATGGGAATTGAAGTTCACCTGTGGGGAATGTATTCCAATGAATGTATGACACCCCATGCATACCTGAAACAATTGACCGTATCTAACCATCACTATGGTTTGTCTATAAAGACAGTTATGGTTTAGTTGACTTTATAAGGAATTGTCTAAATATCAGTAATAATACTATAAAAGTCATAACTATATACTTCAACAAAAGTTATGTAAATGTATTTTCTCTCAGAATATCTTAATATACTATAAATCTTGGTAACTTCAGCCTACAAAAGTTGTCTTTTCCTTATTAAGTCAAGTGCTTCCACATTTTCACTTTAATCAAATTCACTTGGACTTTCCTTTGGCATTTGTAAATTGTCAGTCTCACTACTCTTACACTTTGCAGGGTTTGCTGTGGAAAATAAGGGAGGGTTGAACCTATGGTCCCACATAGCATGACAATAAACCTAGTGACTGAGGTATTATGTGAAGGGCTTCTTAAGCTTTCACTTATGGTCCTGTGATTGTTTGAAAATGACTGGCCCAGGAAGTGGCACTATTAGGAGATGTGTCTTTGTTGGAGTAAGTGTGTCCTTCTTGGAGACACATGGGAAACAATCTTCTCCTGTTTGACTTTGGAACAAGATGTAAAACTCTCATCTTCTCTAGAGCCTTGACTACATGGATGCTGCCATGCTTCCTACCTTGGTGATATATATGATTTTATCATTTGTCAAAGATAATACAAGTTTGTTCACTTATGAGATAGGTGTGCTTGCATTTCCTATGTGAAGAGATGACAGAACTGGAGCTGTAGCTCAGTTGGTCAAGTGCCTTATGGAGAACCTTATGTGAAGGTCTGGGTCTCATACCTAGTACTGCATTAAAAAATGAGTGTGATGATCTACAGCAGTAATTCCAGCACTTGGAGTGTGAAAGCAGTGGGACCAAGAGTCCCAGGTTATCATCGGTGACATAGTAAGCTCAATTCCAACTTGGGGTTTTTGAGGTCACGCCTCAAAAGTAAAAAAAAAAAAAGACAAACAAATAGAACCCTTTCATCTTGGCTCCACATTTGCTATTTGATACTGTCGGACACAGAGAGTAATCAAAATTTTTTAATACTTTGATTTTATAATCCCTAAGGCTAAGAACACTGCTTCGTATACACAGAGTGTGCAAAATGACAGAAGTATGATAATGACTGTTTCAAGAACTGTTGGAAATCATACCTGGATTCAAAGTTAAATTCAATTTAACAATTAAGCTCAAATGAGTGACCAGAGTAACAACTTTAAAAGTCACATAGACCCAATATAATCCAAAGACTACTAATTTGATACTTACAGAGGGATGATGGTAGGAAAATTCTGAAAGTCTTTGATCTGAATGATGAAATCGGTGTTACTGTAAGAGGAAGGACTCTAAATCTTTGTGGAAACACTTCAATTCATAATGTAGATTAGTCTCAAATATGAGTCAGAGTGTTTCAGGTAACTTTCATTGATGTTCCCAACATACCTGTATGTATGAACAAAGTGTATAAGCTTAGGCTGCAGCAAAATAACATGACAAAACATAGGCAAACATTGCCAGAATTTTTTTCATTCATTACATATTTTATTTAAAATTATTTTTTTTGTAGTCTGGCTACCTTTTGTAGCCTCATATTCCTTATAAAAACACACATGAGGTTGTTGCCCATTATGAAGGGCTTTGTTCTGACTTATGAATAAATATATACAATATGGCTGTACTGGACCAAAGGAGTGATTTGCCTCCATGTAGAATAGAAATGATCACAGGAGATTTTTTTTTTCACCCTACTTTGAGTATCACACAACCTAGAACTTTTGAATTGTTTATTTAGAGAATTCTCTCCTTAGTATTTTAGGACAGTAGCTAATGGTAGAATATCCCAGAAAGCAAAACTGCAGACAGAAGTATGTGTGAGGGATATTTACTGTACCATGTTTCTATCAAGCATAGGAGACGGTGGTCTATAGTACATTGGGTGTTCTCTGGGTTGTAAATTTCCCTTGCAATCTGAAATAATATTTGTACACCATTTGTGTTGGAGTCCTCCTTGCTTATTCATCTAGCCCCATCATGCCCTTGTGTTCTGGTTCTGACTACTTTCCTTGGCCACATGTGATAAGATAATAACTCATGCCATCTTTTGTATGGTAAACATGGAAGCTTCTGCTCAGTAAACTATAAAAGTCTTTCTTCTCTGGGTTGTTAATCTCCAAACTGACAATGTGTTCATTTATTCAGCAAACATTTCATAGTTGCCTTTATGGGTGGGCAATATTCCATGTAATGAGAAAGCAACTGCTAAACATGTTCACAGAAATTGTGCACTATAAATTGTATTAAGTGTTTATAGTTAATTAAGGGTTTATAGTTAAGAGTTGCTGAGATCATGATGAGGGTTGTTGGGTTCTGTCACTACTTACAACAGCATAGATTAGTTTTGAAGAAGAAGCTGAACTTGTTCAAGAACTCTGAAGATGCTCTCAGGATCTGAAATGAGTGGATATGATGGGGAAGTAGCACACAAAGGATGAGAAAGCAATCGGCACCTGTAAATAAGTCCATTATCTCTGCCCCCCAGGGACTTGAGTTTGCCTGTATCTTTGAAAATACTCTAGAATGATTCTCAGATGTCTGACTTAAGAGTAGACAGTCAAAAGCAAGCATAACTTGATATATGCCCTGCCCTACCAAAATATTATTAAAGATATACCTCTTAGTCAGCTCATGTTCCAGTTGACAGAGTTCTACTTACCACACAAGGACAGGATACAGCCATTGCACTGTGAAGTCCAACCCTTTGAAGGAGCCATACCTAAGCTAAATTCAGGATGAGGTCAAGGCAAAGGGGCTAGATGAAGATGTCCTCTCTTTCCACCTCTCAAGTTCATTCACACCAACATCACACCAAGTTTATGGGCTATAAAGGTGGTGCTTTGCTCCAATCTCCACAGGTGTTCAACATGGAAGCTTTAATGGAACATCCCAAGTGTTTACAACTTTAACTCATTGTCAAAGCATTCATTGCCTTCTTCCTTAGCTATCTAGTGAAGCTATCTTTATTCTAACTGGCATGGGTGGTGGTAACCCAGACCTTCATTCCTAAAGAGTTTGCACTTTAGGTTCATTACAACTTTGGGTTATATTTGCTACATTCATTTGTCCATTGCTCTCATTGGCATTAAGGGAAAAATATCCAGAAAAATATTTGACAGTTCTTGCGCCACATGCTGTAGCAGCAAACAATTTTCTTACAGTGTTGTATGTTCGTTTTGATATTTGTTGATCTTGTTCTTAGTTATTCTACCACTATGAGTTTCCTGAAATAACTGGATAGATTTGGAATTTCCAATCCAGTGGAATTTTTATTGTATCTTCTTATGGAAGCATTCTGTCCCTGGGAAATATAATATTTCAGAAAGGTCCAAAGTCTGGGGTTAGGAAACAGATTTCTCAATAGTTCAGTAGTGAGAGGCAACATTTTGACCTTCACTACTTGATTCAAATGCTTGTCTTTGGATAGGAAATACTGGCTATTTGGAAGATGCAGCCAGCAGCACACACTGTCCTCCTTAATCTTTATCTCAGCCATTGTTTCATTATGGATTTTCTCTTTTGAGTGACATAGTATGTTGAAGGACTAATGTGTCCTATGATCATGTGTTCCTTCCCACCATCTTTGAATTAAAATAGGTCTCTTACTTGAGATGGCATTGTATGTGATGACTGTAGAGAGTGGACCGCCCTATCTGCCTAATTATTTAATGGGACTATGTGCACTGTGGTACATATTAACTTAAGACGCAATATTCTATATATTCTATGGAGTCACCAGTATATTCATCCAGAACTCTTTGCCTTGCTATGACAAGAACAAGAGCTGAGACTTAAAGAGACACAAGGATGGTACGTTCAGAATCTCACAGAATTATATGATTCAACAGCATTGAATTATGTGTTTGGGTTGCCACATTTATCCCCAGATAATAAGCCTATTTAGGGAACAAGCTACATCCCATTAATCTTCTTGTCACCAGAACTTAGCACAGTGTTTGGGACTTAGTGAAGCATGCATGCAAATGTTCTAGATATTGTTTTGGTCTGCCTATCTTATGAATTAGGGGAAAATAAAGATTGATGCTGAAAAGGAACTTGAATAAATGCCTCTATCTCTGTGGTGGCAAGGGCAGAGGTTGTTTTGACCCCACCAGGGTTAGATTGACCCCAAAGCCACAGATCATTATGCAAAGATGCTTCCTGCAGTTAAATTACTCTAGAGACTAAGCCTAAAATTTAACCCAGGACTACAAAAGAATATGTGTCTCTGAAAATAAAGATAAGTCACAAGATTATCAAGGATTATAAAACTCTATTACCAGTAAATAAATTTTATATATCCTTTTACTAAAAGATAAATACCACCAGCTGTGGCAACAATATTCCAGTAATCTGCCAAAATGATTAAGAGGCACCCACTTCATGTTCCCTAGGCCTTTTCAGAAACAGAGTTATTCCACTAGGATGATATTGAAGCCATTAAAGAAATGCCATTGTTTAAAAAGAAGCGCCCTTCAGGTATTATCAAGGCACAACTGGAAGGGTCTACAGCATCACTCAGCATGTTGTGAATATCATAATAAACTGGCAAATATGGGCAAGATTCTTGCCAAGAGAATAAATGTTCAGATTGGCCAGACTGAGAACTTTAAGATCAGAGATGGGTTCCTAAATGGGAAGGAAAATTAACAGGAAAAGAAAAAAAAAAAAGCCAAAAAGACTTTTAGTTGGGTTCAACTAAAGTTCCAACCTGTCTTACCTAGAGAAACACAATTAGTGAGGAGTAACAAGAGCAGCTGGAGCACATTCCCTGTGAATTCCTGTGCTTCTCTCTCTCTCTCTCTCTCTCTCTCTCTCTCTCTATATATATATATATATATATATATATATATATATATATATATATATATATATATCCTTCTCTCTCTCTCTTATATATACGTACACAATCAATCATTCAAAAAATAATGAGATGTACACTCAACAGGGAGCAAAATATCCAAAAGGATATGACCTTCCATGCATTTCCATTAACTTTATTCCCTTTTGTTTCTCATGAAAGAACTTATATTAATCTACATAGTCATCATTAGTACTGTAGACTGGAAAAAAGTGACAGACTGAGAATATCAGAGGAAAGGAACATATATAGATATTAAGAACAAAATCATGAGTCTAGCCAGGATAGCAGGTAGGCTAACTGCCGGTCTTTACCTCTCTCTCCTGTCCTCCAAATCCATTTCTCCAGTCTTCTCTCTAGCTCCATAACAGACCACTTGATGCAGCCTACACTCCCTCCCCCCCCCCATCTCTACTGGATCACATGCATCTTCCCCTCCTAAAGCTCTTCCTCCTACTCACCACTTTGTCCAGTCCCCAACTCCAGCAAGCTTTGCCTGGAAACCCACGGCCCACTTCAGCTAGAAAAGCAGGTAGGATAACTGCAGATCTTGACGTCTTACTCTTCCATTGCAGTTCTAACCTACCAGTCTCATCGTTAGCTCTGAAGCAGACTACCTGTTGTGACATCTTATTCTCTTCCTTCATTCCTGGAGAACTGAATAGATTCTGTTAAAACACCTGGCTTTCCTCTAACCTCCTGTGAATCCCCTAATCCCTTCCTCAGCCAATGCTCACTTTTAAGTTTCATCTCCCAACACCTAAAAACATATTTAGTCCAATGCTCCAAATGGCAACACATATTGGCATATCAAAATTCTATGCCAGGCAACACAATGCTACCACAGACTCCTAAGAACCAGAGAAGAAGACAGAAACCAAGGAACAAAATACTCATCCAACAAAGACAAGACCAGATATCAGCTTCTTATTACAATCTTCTCAAAAATCAGATTCCTAGAAAGCAGCACAAAACCCACAATCACTAACAGCCAGGACACTATGTCTCCAGTAGGACCCAGCAACTCTACCTACCTAGAGTAGGTTCTGAGAATAGCAGCATAGCTGAAGCAGAAGACAATGATGTTAACATAGTTTTTATGAATATTATAAACATCCTTAGAGAGGAAATGCATATTTAAGGAAAAGCCCTTGAATAAATCTATAAAACAACAAACAGTGAAGGAGAAGGTATCAAGGTCAAAGGAGCAGAAAATATCTTCAAAAATATCATAGAATATTTTCATACCCTGAAAATGGAGGTACAGATCAAGGTAAAAGAACCATCCAAAATAACAACTAGACTGGACTAGAAAAGAAATTTTCCTCAGTACAAAATAATCAAAACACTAAACATACTGAACAAAAAAAAATATTAAAAGGTGTAAGGGAGAAAGATCAATTTAGATCATATAGAATAATCCCTGACCTTTCGATGAACATTCTAAAAGTCAGAAGGGCCTGGACAGATGTTCTGCAGACTCTAGGAGACCACAGATGTCAGCCTAGACTACTATAACCAACAAAAGATTCAAGTACCCAAGGTGGAGAAAATCAGACATTCTATAATAAAAACAAAGGTAAGTACTATCTAGCTACAAATCTAGTCCCACAGAAGGTGCTACAAGGAAAACTCTAAGCTTAAGAAATTCGCTGTACTCAAGAAGACACACACACACACACACACACACACACACACACACACACACAAATAGTCCCAGATCAGCAAATCAAAAGAAGAAAAACATACACAACAATAACAAGAAAATAACAGAAATCAATAATCATTGGCAATTGATACTTTTCAAAATCAATGCTCTTAGTCCCCCAACAAAGACAGAGACTAAAAGAATATATGTAAAAACAAGATCTAAGAAACATATTTACCATCAAGGATACACATCACCTCAGAGTAAAAAGATGAGAAAAGCATTCCTAGCAAATGGATCTAAAAAGCAAGCTGGTGTAGCCATTTTAATATCTGGCAAAGTAGACTTCAAACAGAAACTAATCAGAAAAGATAAAGAAGGACACTACAAGCTCATCAAAGAAAAAACACACAAAGTGGATATTGCAACTTTTAACACCTACGCACGAAATAGAAGGGCACCCAAGTTCATAAAAGAAACACTACTACAGTTTAAATCACATATTAAACTTCTCATAATGATAATGATAAGCTTCATACTGCAGAGTCTTTACAATAGACAAGTCATGCCAGGAAAAGCTAAATAAAGAAATGCTGGGGCTAACTGATATTATAAACCAAGTGGACCCAATAGATATTTACAGAACATTTCACCCAAACACAACGAATATATTTATTCTCAACACCTTATGGAACTGTCCTCCAAAATGAACACATATTCAGACATAAAGCAAGACTCACCAGACACAAGAAAATTGAAATTACACTATCCTATCTGAACACCTCAGATTCACGCTGAATATAAACAATAGAAACAATAAAAATCTTGGTCCAGTCTACTCATGGAAAGTGAGTAGACTGGACCAAGATGGGAATTAAGACAGGAACTCGAGACTTTATAGAATTAAAGGAAAATGAATACATAATATACCCAAACTTATTGGACACAATGAAGGCAATTCTCAGAAGCAAGCTCATAGCAGAAAGTGACAACATTTAGAGAGGAGGCTTGGGGCTCATGATAGTAACTTAACAGCACACCCAAAACTCTAGAACAAAAAAGATGAATTCGTATCCAAAATAGGTAGACAGCAAGAAGCAACCCAACTCAGTGCTGAAATCAATAAAATAGAAGCAAACAAACAAACAAACAAACAAACACACACAGATTTAATGAATCAAAAAGTTATCTCTATGAGAGAATCAAGATTTATAAACCCCTATCCAAATTCATCAAAAGGTGAATAAAGAACATCCTAATTAACAAAATGAAAGAATAAAAGGGGGGCATAACAACAGACATAGAGGAAATTTGGAGAATCAAAAGACATAAAAATATCGCACCAAACTGAAAAATGTAAATTAAATAGATAATTTTCTTTATAGATACCACTTACAAAGTTAAACTAAGATCAGATTAGCAATTTAAAGTAACCTATAACTTATAGTAAAATAGGAGTCAATAAAACATTCCAAACAGCAACAAACAAAACAAAACAAACAAACAAATTAATAAACAAGGCCAGATTGTTTAGCACAGTACTTTACGAGACTTTTAAGAGTTAACACCCGTATTCCTCAAATTATTCCACAACATCAAAACAGAAGGAACATTGCCGAATTCATTTTATATGGTTACAGATACCCTGATACCCAAACAATATACAGTCCCAACAACAAAAGAAAGGTATTATAGATCAATTTCCCTAATGGACATAGATGCAAAAATACTAAATATAATTCTTGCACACTGAATCTGAGAACACATCAAGGAGACTATCCACCAGGATGAAGTAGGCGTAATCCCACAGATTCAGGAGGGGTTCAATATACTAAAATCAATAGATGTACTCCACCATATAAACAATCTAAAAGAAAAAAAATCCCCACATAATCATCTCACTAGATGTAGAAAAGGCTTTTGATAAAACCCAACACTGTAAGCCAGGCGTGGTGGCACAAGCCTTTCTACAGCCTGGTCTACAGAGTGAGTTCCAGGACAGCCAGGGCTACACAGAGAAACCCTGTCTCAAAAAAAAAAACAAAAAAAAAAACCAAAAAAAAAAACCAAAAAAAAAAAAAAAAAAAAAAAAAAAACCAGTGCTAGTCCTAGAGAGATTAGGGACAAGAGACAAATTCACTTTGATTAAGGCAGTTTATAGCAAGTCCATAAACAACATCAGCTTAAATGGAGAAATTCAAAGCAATCCCACTGAAACCAGGAATAAGACAAAGTTGTTCACTCTTTCCATACCTATTCAATATAGGACTTGAAATCTTAGGTAGAGCAGTAAGACAACTGAAGGAGATCAAGAGGATACAAGTTGAGGGGGTATCAATGTATCTTTATTTGTAGATGAATGAGAGTATACATAGTGGTACTAAAAATTTCACTTGTAAACTCTTATAACTGATAAACACTTTCAGGAAAGTAGCAGGAAACAAAGTTAACTCACAAAATCACTAGCCTTCCTATATAGAAATGACAGACTGAGAAAGAAATCAAGGGAAAAAGAACATTTCTCACAATAGCCTTAAATAACATAAAATATCTTGCATCAACTCTAACCAAGCAAGTAGAAGACTTGTATGATAGAATCTTCAAAATTTTGGAGAAAGAAATTGACAAAGATATCAGAAATGGTTAGATCTCTCATGCTCATGGATTCGTAAGATTAATGTATTAAAAAATGGCTATCCTATCAAAAGCATTCTATAGATTCAATGCAATCTTCTTCAGAATTCCAAGATTCTTCATAGATCTTGACAGCACAATTTTCAGACACACATATGCACACACAGAGTTAGCTAAAAACAATACTGAATAATTAAAAAAATGTGAAAGATATCACAGTATCACTTTCCTCAATTTCAAGTTGTACTACAGGGCTAAAGTAATAAAAACCACATGGTACTGGCATGAAAACAAACACATTGATCAATGAGATTGAATTGAAGACCCAGACCTCAGTCCACCCACCTATGAACACCTAAGTTTTATTTAAAAAAAAAAAAAAAGACAGAAATACAACCTGGAAAAAATAACAGCATCTTCAACAAATGGTGCTGGTCAAACTGGATGTCAGCATATAGAAAAATCCACTCGTCACAAACTTCAGTTCCAAATGGATCAAAGATTTCAACATAAAACAAGATACACTATATCTAATAGAAGAGAAATTGGGGAATAGCCTTGAATCCACTGGCATGGGAAAAGGCTCTCTGAAGAGAACACTGATACCAGTTACTGAGATCAACAATTAATAAATGGGATCTCGAAGCAGAGAAGATTTTGCATAGCAAAGGACACCATGATTAGAATAAAATCGCAGCCTATAGGATGAGAAAAGATGTTGACCAACTACATATCTAATAGAGGCCTAATATCTAAAGTATATAAAGAACTCAAAACCTAGATATCAAGGAAACTAATAAAGTAATTTTAAAATGAGGTACAGATTGAAATAGAGAATTTAGCAAGTGGAATATTGATATGATAAAATCTTCAATAGAATTCTCAGTAAAGGATTCTCAAATGGATGAGGAACACTTAAAGAAATGTTCAACATCCTTTCTCCTCAGGAAAATGGAAATAAAATTTTCTTTGAGATTCCACTTTATACCTATCAGAATAGCTAAGATCAATAAAGAAATAAATGAGAGCTCATGCTGGTGAGGATGTGGAGTATGAGAACACGCATTCATTGTTGGTGAAAGTTCAAACTTGTGCAGCCACTATTGAAATCAGTGTGGTATTTCCTCAGGAAGATGGAAATTGATCTACTTCAAGATCCAGCTATACTACTCTTGGATATATATATATATATATATATATATATATATATATATATATTTCACCCTATCACAGAGGCAGTTGTACAATCCTTTAAATTGGGGAAAAATATATGTTCCTCCACAGATATAAAGATAAAGAAAATGTGGTACATGTACAGAATGGAATATTACTCAGCCAACTGATATTATGAAAGTTGCAGGCAAATGGCTGGAACTAAAAAAAAAAATCAGCAGAAGTAAGATAACCCAGGCCCCCAAAAGACAAATACTGTATGAATTCACTAATATGTGGATAATTGCTGTTATGCCATGATAACCAAGCTACAATCTAGAACTACTGAAGTTTTGTATAGGGTAAGGGATTAGGGTAGAGGTGGTAGGCAAGTAGATGTTCCTAGAAAAGGGAAACAGAAAGAGTGTTGTGGATAGATAAATGGATGGGGTATAGAAAGGAGAATCAAACGATGAGGGGAAGGTAGGATAAAGGAGGGAGTACAGGAAGAGATAGCTAATAATAAGGGCCACTTGAAGGACAGTATAGAAACTTAATACATTAGAAGCTTCCTAACATATGTACTTATATGAAACTGATCTAAATGAAACTGCCTAATAATGGGGTACACAGAGCCCCAAACTGGCCGTCTCTGTTCAACAAATGAAGCTTCTAGTAATGGGATTCGATTACACCTAATGGAGTTGTTTGCCAGAGGAATCCCATAGGAAACCCAAACAACTCAGGATGTTGCCAACACTACAACACTATAGGTTGTGCTATACAAACAGAGAGAGAGAGAGAAAGAGAAAGAGAGAGAGAGAGAGAGAGAGAGAGAGAGAGAGAGAGAGANAGAGAGAGAGAGAGAGAGAGAGAGAGAGAGAGAGAGAGAGAGAGAGAGAGAGAGAGAGAGAATATGAATGTGGGGGGAGAAGGGGAACAAGTTTATTCCACAGAACAATGCAGCACTATTAGTCAAGGACATAGTCTCATGCACCATGACTCCACACTCCCTTTCTTGGATACCTTGTTTAGACAATGTGTCAGGTGGATCTCTGTGGATTCCTGAGAAATGCTGGGAAGGTGTTCTTGAAGTCTTACTATTGCCAAGGCTGGTGGTGAAAGAAATTTCTTGTCTTTAACCAGTAAAAGAGATAAGCACAGGGTCTTGCTGAATTGCACAACTATTGTATAAAAGCAAAATAATAGTGGTTGGAAGAAGGGAAAAATATTTCTCACTCAGTGTGCAGTCTGAGTTTTAGTGGTTCAAGACTGCCTGACAGTTCCATGGCCTTCGTGACTTTTGCTCTATTTTGATTATTTGCCATTTCAACATGGTTGTGTTCAGGTCCACAATGATTCTTCTGCCAGAAGGTAGTAGGAAGAGGAATCAGGAAAAGTGGAGTGAACATTATGCTTATGACTAAGGCACATTTCCCACACTTGTACCTCCTTATTCAGAGTACAAGTCACATGGTTACACCTGGCCTAAATGGACTTTGGAAAATGTGATTTCTACCTTAACATTGATTATCTCAGCTAGTCCATTAGTATTTAAAAACAAAGTATTTATCAGAAAAGAACCGTCACTGACACTGTGGATGAGAACATGCTAACTAGATACTGTTGAATACAGTAATGCAACAGAATCTGTGTGCTTGTTTCACTCCCAGGGAGAGTTCTTAAAACTTTCTATGGCTTGAAAACCTGAGCAAATGAGACTAGACTAATAGCTATCGTGTTAAGCAGGTAAATCACTACTTTATGTAAATAATTACTGTGAAGAGAAATGGGCCATTAAGAACAAAACCAATAATGATGTGCTGAAAAAAATGAAGTTTAGGGAACTAGAACTTTAGTCTAAACTAGTTCTGTCCACGTGGTCTACTGAACATTACCGGCATATTCTAAGGACTACTTTCTGTATCTGAAGCTATAATCATAAGATCCTCACCATCTGTGGGTAAAATAAGCTTTGTCACAGCTCTGCTTTTATTATTGTTATCTGTTTGTGGTTTGACCGTTGCTTCTGAAGTAGTATCTCACGGCACAGATCCGGCCGGGCTTGAATGCTCTTTTCTGGATGCTCCTGCCACACTTGGTTGTTAATGTTATTGGAGAACTGATTTGAATGTGTGAGTTTGGGACTTCTGGTAAAGGTGGTTCTTTAATATTGCTTGGACACATGATCATAGAACATAGAATGTACTGAACGCAGGTAATGGTATGAGCTGCAAAGTATAAAAGTCATATACTAAATATTTAAGCATTTCTTATGTGTCAGGCCCCTAGGACACAAAGATGAGTAAAAACTATCATGAAATCTGCCAAGGCAGGCGAAAGGCAACAACCAAAGTCACATAAAGGCTTGAGAAACTCCAGCTATCAGTGCCACAATGAAGGGGATTGGGGGAGGGCGGTCTCCCATGTGTCTGTCCTGTGGGCAGAGCACTCCATCTACTCAGCACAGAAACAAGAAGAGCATGTAACAGTTCAGCATGAAGCTCTGATGGTACACAATATCATTTATTTACAAGCAGGTTTTCCTACAAGAAAGGCTACTTAAAGGTTTACCGGAATTCTATTCCTCTGCCATCTCTGTTCCCAGATGATCCATTCAGCTACCAAATGAAAAGGACCTAAATAAGCACTATCGATGTCAAGATTCCCAAACACATTCCACCTTTGTATGATCTTTCCTCCAACTCCTGGAATAAACTTCATTTGGGGGTATTTCCTTTCTTCTTTGTCCCTCTATCCCTGAGGTGCACACACACACACACACACACACACACACACACACACACACTACTCTTTGCTCTCCATCCCCCCTGGCAAGATCTGTAAGGTGTGTAACAAGTTTTCAAAGAGCTGAATATCATCCTGACTTGAGTTAAACTGAAACCAGCTGGCACCATTTATCCCTCAAATTACAAGAGAATGTGAGAAACCACAGGGTGTCTTTGTGAGGCTGGGCAGAGCCTGAAAGGGCAGCTTCCTGTGAAGGAGTGCAGCCTGGCAATGAGCTTGAGAATTAGGTGCAATCCCGGAAGTTTGCACTTGACAGAACTTAGTTCCATGTGATTTCATGATCAGATTTTGAGGCTTCCCTAAGCTATCTGGTTACATCTCATTAAACATTAGAAATTTCAACAAGAATAATAATTGTGGGAGGAAATTTCTCTTATTTTTGTGCTAGAAATCAATATGCAGCACTTGTAGGGTCCCTGAAATCTCAGTTGATATTGAGCTTTAAGTTCTCCAATTCTTTGTTATTTTGCTGTGTTTCTCCATATCACCATAGGCTGTAGGCTGAGTTTTACAGTGCATCACCATAATGAGAATTAAAGCCCCCTTCATAAGCATCTTCATTCCTGTATGAGTTTTATATCTTAGTCAAAACTTATAAAGGACTTTTATGCCAGAGAACATGTTATAACATAATCTATTTGAAGCCACACATGGAAAGATTAGCCAAGATAAATGTATGCGTGGTATTTTTAGAAAGTAGAAATAACTAGAAATCTCTTAGCACTTCTTTTTGTGTATGCCTTAGCAAAAGAAGAAATTACATAAGAAAACTCATAAATGCTAAATCTGGATTATTAGAAAGATGGCATAAAGGTTCATCCTAGAATAGGTTTTTCTTACATGTCCTTATTATTACATTTAAGAAGATGTAAAAACACAAGAATGGGATAATTCATTCTTAAATACACGTAAGTATAGAATTCGAGGGAGCTGACTAAAATGTATGTTATTTTAAGAAATGTTTGTACATTTAGATAAGTAAAAGAAAGTCTTATTGCTTCTGACTTTTTATGTGGCATCAGAAACTTTAAATTACCCATTTCAGGAGCTACAGAAGTAATCCGTTTAATTTCAAAAACCAAGAAAGAGATAGGAAACCATGTTCTATGACCAAGTACTCTAAGAGACTGAAAAAATGAAAATGTATATATTTTAGGGTAATACAAACCTTGTACTTACCTAGAAATCAATATGATTTTGATATCTGGACAGATGCTGGGATTAACCATGAGGTCAAAACTCTGAATTAAAAGGGAAAAAAAATCAACATTGTTTTGCAGAAAGTTTTTTAGCAGCATTGTTGAAGCATGATAAAAACCGAAACATATATAATGGAAGTATAGATGGTCTCCTGGTGCCTTCGCCTTCCCTAGCCCTCTTTGCCCTGACAGTGAACCAGGGCCTACCTTAGCATGAAGCTGGCTCAGCAGTTCTCAAATGTTCATCTTAAATGCCTTTTATATTCTTAAAATTTTTGAAGACCTTGAAGAATTTCCTTCATGTGTTCTACTTAATATTCACTGTATTGGAAATGAAAACTGAAAAGATGGTAATGCACAGTAAATACAAGCACACATTCTGGTAGCTCATGACTGATAGCATCATTATTCATCAGCTGCCTTAGTCTTCACTCCATGCTCTTGAGTAAGAATGAAGGAGGTGAGTAGACCAGCATGACAATGAGAGCAGTTTCAGTACCAGATCCCCTGGCCTTGGTGTGGCCAATGGTCCCTGAGACAGAGTCTGAGAGCCTCGGTTCTGACAGTTGGTAGCTAGAGATGATGATCAGGCACTTGGTAAGAGGATGCTTCTGGGGAAAAGATGCATGCATTAGTGTCCCTCAGGGGTAATCTTGGGGTCTGATTGAAAATTAATATTGCTCTTAAAGACCCTTCAAAAGTATCTTCAGGTATATGATTTTCATTTAAGGAGTAAATTGTGATTTGGAAGTGAAGAATAGGGAGAAGAATGAACAAATATTTGTTAGTTATCAACATTAAATAGGAGGTGAGATGAAAAGGATTTAAATCCCTAGTGTGTTCATAATTTGTGGAAAGAACTTACAGATTCGGTCTTTACAGGGTTCAAAGAAAAATGCTCAAACAGCTCAGGGAAGGGAGAAGTTAATTCTGCTAAGCCATTTCAGAAAGATCCTGCAGAAGAGATGACATTTACAACCACATATACGCAAGGAGTGTGTATTAGAGGAAAAAGTATGCAAGGCAGTAGATTTAGAGTAGTGTTTCACAAACAGTTACATAAAATGTGGGTTCTGGGATGGGAGAGTGTCTCTTAGTGGGAGTCACAGGGATGTGGACAGAGGAGGTGTGGAAGGCAGGTGGTGGCAAAAGTTAGTCTTATTTTCAATGAATTGCATTGCAGAAAGTCAGATCAGTAGGCTTGTGGAGATAAAAGGAAGACACTTCTACACATCTTAGAGCAGACTAAACAAAAATCGGGTCACAGTGCAAAGACTTCAAAATCAGACTGGATTCAAATTGTAATTTCTCCCTAGGTTTATGGGGAATTTGAGCAATTATATAACTAAAGTCCTAATCCTCAGAGTTAAAAAGCAGTGACTAAGTGATAAAAGTATTAAGCAGAACAGAGAAAAATAATGGCTTAACAACACTGACCCATTACAACTGTGCAATGTATTTTGTCACTGTAGATTTGTACAGTCACAGAAAAGAAGATGCCCACAGACCAGAATCACAAGATTTTTTTTCCTGTGGAAATGGATGGATGGTAGTGAGAGACGGACATTATATTAAGTGCTTATACTCAGCAGAAACTAGGAAAACCGTAGCCGATAAGTAATAAAGCGGGGGGGGGGAAGGGCACCCCAGAACACAGAGAAATGAAGACTTATTTTCACACAAATACTTTTTTTATAAAAATGGTGGGAAATGCTAACCACAGGAACCTCACATGACGTGAAGGTGTGGTATACGTGACTGAGGATGGAGAGTATCCAAGAAGTTTTAAGGAGCAAGATGAACGGAGCTATTTATAGGAAATCTCACAAAGCAAATCAGGAGAGAAAAAGGGTACCTAACCCTCTAGCAAAAAAAATTTAATTCCTCATTAGAATCAAGTGCTGTTCTTGAGAGTTGGAGGGTGGCATGTGGCCTTTAAAGAATAGGGGGGGAATTAATAGAGCAGCTAAGATTTAAACCTGAGCAAGATTTTTTTTTCCTTTAGCTTTAAAATAAATGAAGAAGAAAATGATCTTTGTGATGCAGGAGTAAGTAATGTATTCTAGGCAGCCAAATGACTTCATCTAAATAATTTTCTTTTATAATAAGTTAGATTTTTAAGTAGTGATGTTAAGTAGAGTATCTATCTAGATGGTCGAAAGGTTATAATTTAAAGGAAACATAAATACTTCAAATGGTGGGAAAACCTCTTTGGTCTATCGGCAATTTAAATGGGGTAAATGAAATCATAAATGAAGACGTTTCTTCCTAAATACAAATAATCCAGTTGGGTTGTATCAGCAGCCATGATATCAGAGGAACCTGTAAGACACTCTGGCTTGTATTAACCATTTGCAAAGACATGACAAAATTCTCTGGAACACAATTACACACAGAAAGAAAAATTCCTAATCTCATTAAAATGTAGAAACAAGGGAAAAAGAGTTAATCCAAGGACCTATGTTACAGTGAAATTTCCAAACCACTTATTTCATGAAGACAAGGGAGTGGTAACCAGGAGTGAGGAAGAGTCTTATGAATTTAGAATAGCCCACTGGACTCGACCAATTAACTCCGCGATATGTTTCTTCACATTCAGATACTGAACATATTTTATTATATGTGAATTAAAGAAATATGAAGAGTTCTGTATTGGCAGTTCAATTGAATAACTTCTGTCCTCCCACTACCTGAATATATTATTTAGCTCCAGAGAGAATTGCACACATCCTCTGAATGGATAAGGATCTATCAAATTCAAGGCTGCTCTTAGGACTTACAGTTGATCCTAGGTATATCTAGTAAAACCGTATCTTCCATCTCTTTCCTGAATACCATTGATTACTTCTTCAAGTGGAAATCTGGGTTCATAATTTCCTTGGTAAGTGAAAAGGATGCCGCCCAAGGATGCCAGTATCCTAGCTCAGTATAAGAAGCCTCTGTCTGTGAGGATTCTGATTCCTCTCTGTGTCTGCAGCATGCACAGAAATCCCTTTTCTGGTATGCCCTCCTTGGGGTTATAAAGTGGGTGATATCTTTCTGGGATCTAAATATAAAGGAAGGCAATTTTAACATATTGTGTCATTAAGAAGTTTAGGAGCTTTTAGACACAGTCTGGAGGTAGTAGGAAATTAGATGCAGTGTTGCATTAGACATGTTTTTAGTATTTTCTTCTTTTTGTAAAAGCTGTAATTTTCAGAGTTTAGAACCAATTTAATGTCCCTGGAGTTACAGCTCTTTGTATCCATTGTCCATTAGGTGAATTACTAAGCCAAGAATGGAATCCATTTATAATGTATAAAATACAGTGAAATGTCTTAAAAACAGTCTTTGCAGGGGGAAAAAAAGCTTCGGGAGTCCATTAAATTTGAAGACAGTAAGTTCTGAGGTTCTTATAATCATATAATGGTTTTTTTGTGCTTTGATAATATGATACATTAGACATTGGAAGATTTATTTAAAAGTTTGAATTCAGTGAGAAATTACATAGAAAGAAAATACATTACTTTTGACATTTCTGACAGATTTTAAAACTGAGCGTATTGTCTAAAAAAAGTACCTTAATAATATTTATTATATTTTAATAAGAATTAATAGGCACTAAAATGCTATCAAATGTCTCATTTATGATGATGTCACTATCACTGTCATTTAAGGAGCTTTGAACCATTTTTAAATTCTTATTTTGAAGAAATTCCAATGTAGTCTGAAAATAAAAAATGGTTAGGTGCATGGCAAATATAAAGTGTATTGTATATGACATACATGCATGTGAGCATGTGTATGTAGTTTTTTACCTGCATAAACTCATGTCCAATTATCAAATCTTTATTAATTATATATTGAAAAACCTGTGAATATAAGTTCAGTATGTTGGCACTACATGACTTTGAGGTCCTAATGCTTAATTAACATTCTCCTAATTTTTAATATTATAGAGGGAATTTTCAGAATAACCCAATGACTTAAAATTCATGTTTATTCAAAAACATAGATCAATAAAATTTTCAAATGTGTGTCAAGGGAGTGCTTTATGTTAGACATGTCTGCTGCCGGGGTCTAGACACACCTTACAACTGTGGAGGTGGTGCTATGTGAGATGATGAGCTTTGGGGAACTGTCATTTGTCAAAGCCAAATGACAGGCAACTGTTTTATTAGGTTTAACCCAAAAGTAACTTTCAGTATTCTAGGAGATGAGCTGATACTACTATACTACACTACGGTTGATGTGCTTCTTTGTCTATCAAAGAGCCAAATTGTGCTTTCTGTATCCATGAAAGGAGAGAAATACAGTATGTATAATAATGATTTCAGTAAGAGTTACTATTAAAATCAACTTTCCTAACTCAATATTAGGATTCCCTAACAAAATCTTATTTCCCGTACCCTCATAATTCCTGTAGATGATATGTGTTGACTTTTTCATGTTTACTGTGATATACGTAATGTCATGATTCTGTGATAGTGTTTTTGGTAACTGACACATAAGGAGTTTATTCAAGAAGTTACTAAAGCCATGGCAGTCAGAAGAACAATAGCATGGCAGAGGTTCAAAGGGGAGTTCAGATCCCAGCATCAGGAAAAGAAATTATGATGAGGTCTGTTTTTTTGTTTTTGTTTTTGTTTTCCAACCTCAAACAGAAAACCTATCAACTCATGACTGAAAGAAATGTTAAGTTTGTTTTCTGTTTACATAATAAAATCTACAACTAAAAAGCCAGGGACTGGTGTGATGGTTCTGAGATGTGGCTATGTCTTGGCTTCTCCTCAGCATGTTTAAAAAAACTTTGCAGCCCTCTGACGGCTGCAGCATCTTACAAGTAGAAGACAGGCAGCCTTGGACTGGCAGCTCTGAGCTCATGTTTTATGAAAGCAAATGTTTATCCACAAGTCACAGCATGTGCTGGCTACAGTCAGGGAGATATCATCTGATATATATCATCTGATATATATATATATATATACATATATATATATATGTATATATATATTCATATTCTCACTTTCCTTTCCTCAATTTCTAATATATATTATATATATTATATAGTTGAGGGAAGGGAAGGGAGAAAATTAAAAATTTTAGGGCAATTACCTCTTTTGTTACATAGAACTCAAAAAAATAGGTTGTTAAAATTTAATTAAATAATGTGTAGCCCATTTTATTTTTTAAAAATAAAACAATCCAAATTTAAGGTTTTGTGGGGAAAAGGTAAATAAATAATCAAATCCTTAAAAAAAAAAAAAAAAGGAATGTTGAAATATCACACAAATCAGTTAAAGTAGAGCCTGGCAATTGCTTCTTGAGTTTTGCAGGCAAATTAATGGAACTAGAAAAATATCATCCTGAGTGAGGTAACTCTGACCCAAACAGACATGCATGGTATGTACTCACTAAGAAGTGGATATTAGCTCAAAAATAATAATAAATTTTAAAAAGTACATAATACCCAAGGTACAGTCCACAGAACTCAAAAAGGCCAACAAGCTGAAGTACCCAAGTAAGGACCCCTCAGTCCCACTTGAGAGGGAGAAGGGAGCAATCACAAGTGAAGAGGGAGGGAGGGACCTGGGAGAGAAAGTGGACAGGAGGGGAGAGAAGGGAATTTGATCTAGTATTGGGTGAGGGAAAAGGACTAAAGCTCTGAGGGCCAACAGAAAAAATGGAAACAGGCAACCTCAGGAAATAGGAGGTTGGGAGCATCCCCCAGACTGCACCAGAGACCTGGGAGGTGAGAGACTCTCAGGACTCAAAGGGAGGGAATCTTAGATGAAATGCCCAAGAGTACAGAGAAGGAACTTATAGAACCCACCTCCAGAAGAAAGACAGGACATCAAGTGAGGGATGGTGTTGCCATCTCACAGTCACGTCTCTGACCCATAATTGTTTCTGTCTGAAAGAATTACAGGGATGGAATTGCAGAGGAGCCTGAGGATTAGAAGGTCCAGGACAGGCCCAAAGTGGGATCCAGCTCAAGGGGAGGTCCCAAGGCCTGACACTATTACTGAGGCTATGGAGCGCTCACAAAAAGGGATCTATCATGACTGCCCTCCGAAAGACCCAACAAGCAGCTGAAGGAGTCAGATTCGGATATTTGCACTCACCCAATGGACAGAAGCAGCTGACCCCTGTTGTTGAATTAGGGAAGGCTGAAAGAAAATGAGAAGGGAGATCCTGTAGGAGGACCAGCAGTCTCAATTAATCTGAACCTCTGAGATCTCTTAAACACTGGACCACCAAACAGACAGCATACACCAGCTGATGATATGAGGCTAGCAACACACATACAGTAGAGTACTTCAGGGTCTGTGTTCATTCAGAGACTGGAAGCCCCAGGGAATTTAAAGGTCAGGTGGGGTGGGGACATCCACGTGGAGAATAAAATTTAATAAGAAAAAAGAAAAAAAGAACTCAAAGTACATTAGAAACTGTTGAGTTCCTTGTATACAAAAGGGTACATACTAGATGCTGAAAACTGGAAAAACTGAATTAGAATTATGACAAATAGACTCTCATGGGAAGAAGCACCACAATTGTAGCCAGTGGTGACAGTACTTTGAAGTTGGATTGAGATTAATATTGGGTCCATATTGAATGTAGATTCCTGTAGCAGCAAAACCGCTTACTCTGTGTTTTACTTCATAGCATTTAAAGCTATCACTCACTTTCTATTCATCTGAGGCCCATTATCATCCCATCATCCCAGGGATGCTGCTTGGGGTGCATTTGGAGTACAGAATAGCACCAAATGAATGAAGCAAGGTTCTATGAGAGAAGTTACCATTGCATCCTCACTAGAGGCTTTCTGTTATCATGAAAACTATCAGGCTGAGTACTGGCTTGAGAGTTCACACACTCTGTGAATTTTATCATTTCTTCCTCTAAGACCCTAATCCACCATGAACCTGTAACTCCATATAACTCCACATATCCAATAGTTATTTCCAATAGGACTGGGACAACCAGGGGTCTTCTAAAACCATTTCACAGATATGATCTCTCTACTGTCTTTTTGCTTGGGAACATGGTATACATACTGGAGGCAGGCTACTAGAGGTTTGTAGTAGCACTTGGGTTGGCCATTGTTTTTCTATCAAATGTCTTCAGTGAAGCTAGGTTAGATGCTTTGGTGTCATGTTTGATCTGGAACACTGATTTATGAAAGGGAAATCAATGTGATAAAATGATTCCTATGTGAATTTTTAAAATATAATTTTAGGTTTATGCCTTAACATCTCTTTGACTTCTATTTATTAGGAGTGGCTCTTCTTCTTCTTCTTCTTCTTCTTCTTCTTCTTCTTCTTCTTCTTCTTCTTCTTCTTCTTCTTCTTCTTCTTCTTCTTCTTCTTCTTCTTCTTCT
>NC_034590.1:127140460-127158094 GCF_900095145.1 Mus pahari | reverse complement strand
CTTCTTCTTCTTCTTCTTCTTCTTCTTCTTCTTCTTCTTCTTCTTCTTCTTCTTCTTCTTCTTTCATGATCATAAAAGAAATTCACATAGGCCAATGGTTCTTGGAGATTAAAGATACTTATGGTCGTGCTTATTTGTAAATACTGCCTCGGTTCAAAAAGTCAAGTATTTAGGCCCACACACATTTTGAAATTCTCTTCTCCCTCTGTTCAGTCACACTTTGCCCTGAAAATCTGAGGGAGAGGGGCCTATCAGTTACCTCCACCACACACACACAAAAAAATTGACACAAAGACTTCTAATAACCTTTATTGTTTTGTTGTTGTTGTTGTTGTTGTTCAAATTTCTTTGAAATGAGCCACCAAAGCTGAGTTCAGTGGTGAATCTTGCACTGGTCCCATGGATCAACTACTCACATTGAGCAATGGGTTCAGAGTGTGGTAGTGACAGGATTTATGAAGTTACAGGCAAGAGAGGACAAATCTCATATCTGAATAGAACATGCTTTATCCTCGTTGTATACTAAGCCAGAGAAAATCAGCAATCAGTCTAGATAAAATACTCACGTAAATGAGCTGCAGTTGTCAATAAAACTGTTCCTAGTCTCAAATCTCGAAGGCGTGTTATAAACAGAGGGAAGACACAACGCAGATGTTGTAATCTACCCTCAAGTATTTAATCATCCATTTCTAAACTTGTTTATTCTCTCTGCTTTGCCAATCGTTCACTCTGACAGATGCCAGGAGAAAGGTGAAAGACACAGTTTTTAATTCACTGAGACAACTAGTTGAGTGGCCTTTAATAATACAAGTTGACTCTTATATATGAGAAAACCTTGATCCTCCATGGTTGTCTTTACTGGAGCTCTTGCTTAGCGTGGATCATGGGCAGTTGTTTCTGTAGCCTGAAGAGTTGCTTATTATGTGACCACTATCACATCTAATTTTATACTCAGGCTTTTAAATAGGACTGATACCCCCCAACAACTGCTTTCTCTAATTACCCATGGGATACACCATTTGTTGCTATCCCATCAACTCTAACAAAATCTTCCTGTATCTACTGTCAAAACAGCCTATGCATTATACATAGGCTCTATGCAATAGAGCCTATTTCTCTTTCCCTGTGCACTACCTGGAAGCATCAGATTTTAACATTTAAAAGACCAGTATCAAATCCCCATTTCTCCCGTAGGAATACAGTTCCAAGCTTGGAGTGTGCCCCTCCAGGTTTGATATTAGAATGCAGTACTTCACTTGATGAAAGGAATGAGCTTACATACTAGAGGAACTTGAAAATACTCTGCTCACTAGACTGTTCTCCTTAATTTCTCCCTGATCTCTAATTATGTCTCTGATCTGACTGCAAGGTACAGAATCCATGGAACAGATTCCATTTGTAAATTCTGCATATGGCATGCCTATTGGCAGGAATCTTTATTCCCCTTGTAAATTCTCCGTATTGAATGTGGGGGAGGGCATATTGATGTCTCAATGAAAATAACTAAAACAGAGAGGAATTTTTTTCTTTTAAGAGGAAAAGAAAAAGGAAGAAAGAAAGGAAGGAAGGAAGAAGGAAGTTAGTTCATTCTTAAGTATAGCTTTTTTATATTTATTTCGTGAATGCTGACTTCATATCAAGGCACACAGAGTTTATAGACTACCAGCTTCGCTGGTGAAATCTTTATTTTTATCTTCCAATACATATATACTAGTTTCTTTTTCTACATTACTGAAATCCCCAGAACTAACAAAACAGACTGGAAAATTCCTTCATTTGAACAGTTTGTAGGTCTCAGCTTGCAGGGTTCTGAAAAGAAAGACTATTTATGGATGCCCAGCCATGAGAGCCAACCTAAGCAACAATGCATGGAAACTCATGTGAAGTTAAATTGGCAATCAGCTCTAGCATTTCATATGGCAGAGCTGCCTATTGGGTAAATAATATGCATTTTATAAAAACATTCATAAATGTAAATTCACACAAGAGACTGAAATGGCTCCTTAGGGTTAAATGAAATACATATTAACAACACTTATGAATAGTAAATAGCATGCACTTTTAAAATGTGCTCAATGTGTATTTACATAATAGCCGATAAGAGTTCTACTGTCAAGTAAATAATACCATAGCTGCCTTTAAAAGTCTTTAATTACCTGCAGCATTTGCGAAGTACATTGTAATGGATTTCTGGTTTGTGTAGCACTCTACTCACTTGCCTTTTCTTTTCTTCCCTGGTTTCAAATACATATATATTTATGAAAATGATTTTAAATTGGTACTGAAAGAAACCACCTATCTGGGGAGAATGGTCTTCAATGGTTTCACTTATGTGAAAGGGAAACTTTTAAAGTGAGATGGTAATATCATGCTGACATTGTGCCCATAAAGACCATCTTATAAATCAAAACAAGTAAACAAAAGAGCGTACCTTGGTAAACTGAACTCATGTTTCAGCCCTTTCCTGTGTGTTTGTGGGACCTAGAATATCTCAGATTCATTTTCCGCTCTATCACAGGATTCTGATTCCTGAAAACTGTGATGCTGAGTTCCTTACTAATTTCTGGCTCCAGAGAACAAGAGGAGGTACCAGCAAGAGGCTAGAAAGCAAGATTCCTTGTCATCTCTCTGCTTTACGCATGTATCCACCTTTGTCTCATTTTGCATCCTACTTCGCAGGTCTGGAGCCTATGCCCTGCAGTCTAGTAATGTTGCCTCCTCCTTCCAGTTGTGAAGAGGGTAGGTAGATGCTTCCTATAACACATCTTTCCATTTGCCTTCAGTTTACTAGCTACTAATAACCTATTTTCCATGATAAACTGCCCCCTACTCTAACCCTCCAGTACAGTAAGCTTTGTTTCTTTAATGTTCTCTGAGGCTCCTGGAGGAGAAAGCTGGCATGTGAACGTACTCTTTCCTGAAGACGTTAACCTAAACCAGCTTGAGACAAGGAGACTTGACCTTTTCCATTCTCTGCAAAATGTCTCTTGTGACTTTGCATTAAGGCTCTTAACACTCAATGATGATTTATAGCTTTTTTTGAGAAAGAAGGAAGCAAACAAAAATTACATTTAGATAAGATAAAGGTAGATTACACATATCTACAGAAATCACCCTGATGCAAATAAAGACTTGCGTTTGAGCGTTTGCTCATGCCTTACTGTTCAGAGCTGCTGACTCTAAGATGTGCCTCTGGCTTGCTCTTATTTCACCTCTCCTAAGCCATGCAGTTGTGATTGGAAATGGTGCCAGCATATGATATGAAGTAGAAATCAATGAAAAAGGTGAAAGAAGGCACCTTGATAACCAAAAGTATGTGTCTTGATGGGAGTCAGCCTCTGTTATAAACTAATGTTTCTACATGAGCCACATAGCAGAGTTATGACTGCTTCCGTAGCTGATCCTTTCCCAGTGATGCTTTCCCTAACCACGATCAGGTTCATTCTTGTTCGTAGGATTCATAATCTCTCAGGCCTTCTCCTTTACTCCAGGTTCTGGCAAATCTTTTTCTTGCTATAAGCAACTCTCACCCCATTCTCTCTGTCGGTTCTTAGCCTTTCCATCCTATCGTGAAAATTACATTTGAAAATTCACGGTTAGCAATCCTCTGTTTTGAAAATGTTCATAATTTCATTTTCAGTCTTATTTTATTAATAATACAAATTTGTACTCCAGTTTTCCATGTTTTATTTAATGTTTACTTCAAGAATCACTGTGGCTAAGTAGAAAGGTGAAGGAAGAACACAGAATGCTCACTGCCCTGAGTGTTTAGTTTATTTGATCCATGTTCTTACTACACCAAAAGTTCACCTATGTTTGATTGAAGTAACTGCAAACAGTATTCATAGGAGGAAGATATTTCATTATCTTGAAAAGGTAGGAGATGGGGACAGATAGGGAAAGATACTAAAAACAACTTTGCCAGATCATTGTATTAACTGGACGTGAGAATTACCCTAGTTAGTAATGTAGCTCCAACCTTCTTGAAAGGGATGAGCTGAGGAAATCATGGAGTCTTTCTTGCATCCCATCCACACTCAGAAAGGACCTACTCTTCATCAGCCACTGTCAGCTAGGAATAGCAATATCATGGTCTAGGAAAGGAACTAAATTCCTTTGCATAGCAAGCTACTTCCATCATTCACATATTGCACTCTCAGAGGCTCTACCTCTTCTTTGCCAAGAAATAGAATCCGAGTTTCCACAAACAAATGCAATGCCTTTTACCCATTCATCACTTGATATCCAATGTTAACAATAGTAACAGAGGTTTTATTTGTTTAATCTATCTAGATATGAATATAATTATATTTATAGGTACATTATATAGTTAAGGGTAACCTTTAACTTCTGATCCTTCTGCCTCTACTTCCCAATATACCTTACATTTAAAGTAAAGATCTTTCTATCTTTTGAATTTCTCAGTAAGCCATTATAAAACCATTTTCTGAAAATAAGGTAAATAGATAAATACAAAATGAAAATTTATAAAAATTAATAGTTTCTAGGGTCTACAGAAATATTGCACTTGATAAACACTAGGATCTTAATTCAGATCCCAAACACATGTAAAAATATGCAAGTGATGATATGTGTCTTTAATCCCAGACCTGGGAGAAACATGTGAATCCCTGGAGCTCACTGGCCAGCCATTCT
Source organism: Mus pahari (assembly GCF_900095145.1). Classification (NCBI taxonomy): domain Eukaryota; kingdom Metazoa; phylum Chordata; class Mammalia; order Rodentia; family Muridae; genus Mus; species Mus pahari. The sequence continues at coordinate 127,153,438 of NC_034590.1, read as the reverse complement.
AGCTGAATTGGCCTTTCCAAGTTCTGTGAGAAACTTTGTCTCAAAAATAAGGTGGAGAACAAGTCAGCATTGACCTCTGGCCTTCACATGTCACATTCTCTCTCTCTCTCTCTCTCTCTCTCTCTCTCTCTCTCTCTCTCTCTCTCTCTCCACACACACACACACACACACACACACACACACACAGTTTTAAAATAATCTTTAAAACTAAGTCCCCATGTAGAATTCCCATGTGGAATGCTGCAATTAGGAAAGAAATTCCAAGGAAGCATCCTAGATCATACCTGAAAGCCTGAATGTCCAGACCGCTGATCCATACATGTAGACACTCCTGATGATAAACCCTGGTAAAGCATCACTCAGATCTGAGCATAGGTGAAATACCACTTTGTTTTACAATAAATCCAATTTTAAGCTAACCATATTCTCTCTGTACTGACCTATAGCCAGTCCATGACTGAAACTTTCAAAAGTTATGCATGTTTGAACAAATCCAAAATACTAAGGCTTAAGTGACATAAAGTCAAAAGGCCAAAAACTAAAAGCTAAAAATAAAACAAATGTTCCCCTTTGTAATTGCAACCATCGATTCCCAAAAGCCAGATATCAACTCCTTAGAGCTTATTCTAGTAACCTGTGGTACTTCATACAACTAAAGCCTAACTTTTAAAAAATTGTTATTTTATTTTGAGATTGCAACTTAGTTACAATATATTCCCTTCACTTTTCTGTCTCCAAACCATCCTATATACTGTTCTGCAAATTCAGAACCTGTTTTCTCACAAATTCTTATTACGTGTGTGTGTGTGTGTGTGTGTGTGTGTGTGTGTGTGTGTGTGTGAAGGACACTTGCTCAACCATGTTCTAATAGCCTGCTCTAATACCCAGAAACTGGAAGCAACCTAGGTTTCCCTCAACAAAAGAATAGATAAAGAAAATACAGTACAGTTATACAATGGAGTATTCTTCAACTGTTTAAAAACGTGAGATCATGAAATTTGCAGGCAAATGGATGAAACTAGAAAGAAAATCATCATGAGTGAGGTAAACAGATCCAGAAAGATAAATATAATATTATTCACTTATATGAAGGTATTAGCTGTAAAGTAAGTGATAATCATGCTAGAATCCACAAATCCAGAAAGGTCGGGCAAAGAGAAGGGTTCTTAGGTGAGGGAAGGGATACAGGTGATCTTCTTGGGACTGGAGGTAGGTGAGGATGATATCAAAGGGAAGGGGCAATCAGGTAGGAAGAAGATGAGGTGGAGGGAGAGACTGTGGAGAGAGATAGCTGGAATTGGGGAAGCATGGGTGAGGGTGTGTGGAAATCGACTGCAGTGAAAACTTCTTATAATCTGTAAAGGTGATATTAATGAGGACTCCTAGTAAAAGGAGATATGGAGTCTTAACTAGCCATCCCTTGCAGACAGGTGAGGTTTCCAGTGGTGGGGTTAGGATGTATTCAGTTGAGTTTTGGCCAAAGATGTTCCATGGATATTCATCAAACCAGCCTGGCTGATGTTAAGACAAAAGGCTATTCTCTGCAAATTGACAGTGGGCATCCACTGCCAAGGACAACACCCACACAACTCATTTAACATGGAGAAATTGAGCTGGTCCCTACATGGACCCCCCCTCTACGTTCTAATCTCTTTGGTGTGGGAAGGTACTCTAGAAGCTACCACCAGAGAATTGTGAACACCAACCCAGGCACAAACCTTTCACCTACAATCTGGCCAGGCTAGGACAATGATCACACAGAAAATGTGGAAGTAGCCAACTAGTATCACATTTGATCTAAGGCCTTCACCATTAGAAGGAACCTACAGCGGATACTACTTGGGTAACTAAGAACCAGAGACTAGATAGTCCTTCAATCTAGGGTAAAACCAAATACTACTCATCAAAATAATAATAATAATAATAACAATAATAATAATAATATGATTCATAAAATATAATAATAATAATAATAATAATAATAATATACTTACTGATTTTTTGCCTTTTCCAGTCATCATCAGAGACGGTTTCTCTAGCAGCAGATGGAAATAGGCCAAGCATTATGGGAAGAGAGAGCCTAAATTGGAGGTCTCCATCAAATCCTTCTCCTCAGAGCTCGGGGACCCCATGCAAGAGACAGAAAGAACATAAGAGTCAGGAGGGAATGGAGGACTCCAGGAGAACAAGGCCCTCTGAATCAAGTGAGCAAGGTGCATTTGCGTTCACAGAGATTGAAGTAGCAAGCATAGGGCCCACCCAGGTCTGTACCAAGCCCTCTGCATTTACATTATAGCTATTAGATTTGTATTTCATGGGACTCCTGACTGTGAGAATGAGTGTGTCTCTGACTCTTGTGCTTGTCCTTGGAACTCTTTCCCCTGTTGGATTGCAGTGCCCAACATTGATATGGTAGTTTTTACTTCATCTTATAGTGTTTTTATTTTGTCATATTTGGTTGTTATCTCTTAGAAATTTACTCTTTTCTAATGGGAAATAGAAAAGGAGTATATTCGGAAGGGAGATGTGTAGGAACTGAGAGATGTAGAGGGAGGAAAAACTATAATCAGGATATATTGTATGAGAAAAGGGGTTTTTTGGTTTGTTTGTTTGTTTGTTTGTTTGTTTGAGACAGGGTCTCTCTGTATAGCCTTGGCCATCCTGGAACCCACTCTGTATACAAGGCTGGCCTCAAATTTGTAGCTATCCAGTTGCCTGGTAGTATATATATATAAGCTATAAGCATCTAGAAGATATGATTAAATGCAACTCCTACAATAATGTAATTTTTAGATATAAAGTTAGCATAAATAGACAAGAGTTTATGGCAAAACTTCAGAGCTTTATTGAAAGATGCTGATTTTTCCTTACAAAAAAGTATGAATGGATTTCCTCACAATTTAGTTGTTGATAACCTTTTCTAGTTACTTGTAATTAACCAATGAAAAAAACAAAAGCAAACACTGAGAAAAAATTTTGCCATATTCAATGCCATGGGAAAGAATCTGGCATTTAAAATCAAGACAGGGGAAGTGCCTGATGCCCCTGGGACCCTTGGAGTTCCACAGAGTAGGCTGCCAGGATTGGAAAGCATTCGGAACACCATGCTTAAAGACAAAAGTTAGGTGCCTGCAGTACTCATGCAGTGTTCTCATAGTCTACAGAGGAATACAGTTTACCTTGTCTTCTGTTACTGGGATGAAGTTCCTGATAGTCGCCTTCAGAGGTGCAGTTCCTTCAAGGAGGCCACACTTGTTATTTCTTCTAGTCTCATCAAAGAGTTCTACACTCTGGTGACTAAGCATTCAGATATATGAGCCTGTGGGAGCAATTCTTATTTAAATCACCACAGGGTCTATCTTTACCTTTTCTATTTATCAGTAAATTACCATTCCATTGTGATTGCCTAATGAATCCAATGTTCAGCTAAAATTCAAACAATTAATAAAAAAACATTTTGTCATATTAACTATAAAATAAATTATATAGAATTATACTCATAAATATGATTCTTCTAAAGAGTCTTATTTAGAGAGAATTGAAAGAAAACCTTCTGCCAAATTCCCCACATTGTCTACAATAACTATGTATGACTTCTACAATTAAGAAAATACAATGACATAAAATGTCAATAAAAGTAACGAGTTTCAAAGAGCTGAAGAGCAAAACTGATTCTGCAGAATAGAATGTGTCTTTTAAAACAATAGAAACGTCTGCATCTCATCTTTCCTCCGTTGTCCCATAGTTCAAAAACATATCACTCAGGAAGAGAACATGAAGTATTTTAAAGTAGCTTTCACTTTGAAGAGTTTTTCTAAAATATGTTGTATTTCATCATCAACAGCTTTCTCTAAGGTCAGCAGAGCCAAAAAGGAGCTGATGGGCGATTTGATAAAACTCGTTATTGGACCCGTTGGGTTCCAAACACATTCCCAGGCCTCTGTAGGATCTCATTATTTCTCTCAGCGATCCTAGGAAGTAGGTGGCATTTCCCCGTTTTATGCATGAAGAAATCAAGTATTAAAGAGGTTATGAATTGTGCTTTAGGTCATACAACTGCTAAATGTGAAAGCCAAAATTTGAATGTCTAGCTAAAGCCAGATGCCAGGCTTTTTTTCTCAAGTTCCTTGTGGAGCTCTGACCAGAACACAAGCCTCAGATTCCCAATCCTGTATTTTCTCTGCACTGTGCAGACTCCCTGCAGTGTTGAGATAATGCTCTTAGAAACATCGTTAATGGTTGTTTTGACACCTCGTTACACAGAATTTTCTCCCAACTAAACATTTCTTGGCAAGGCAGTGGTTCACTGGAGTGCTTTGTTAATTTAAAGAGCAATATGACAGAAGTCCTTTTCATGGGAGGCAGCCAGTGTGGAAGAACAAGAGGCATGGGTGTGGCTCTCGGCTGGGTATCCCCTCTTCTGTTGATTCTCAATGGCACCACACAGGGTAAATCCCACAGCTGAGCTTGACTGGCCTATCTAGCAAACCACAGATCTCCTTCACGTTCTCTCTCCCTGTTCCTCCATGATGAGGATGTGCCTGCCCGCTCCTGGCCTGAGCTACCATTTCAGCACCTCCTGCTTGCTCTTTGAAATTTCTTTGCATATCACTTGATAACATGGGGCATATGTTCCTAAACAGAGACTGTAACTCTTAGCATTAGGAAAGTCATCTTGATATTTTGAAAAAGGAAGTATGAAAACTTCCTGTGCTGCCGTCTGCTTTGTCAACTCCACCCAAGCTAGTCAACTACCCAAGAAGAGGGAACTTCAGTTGAGAAAATCCTTCCATCAGATTAGCCAAGTCTACAGGGCATTTTTCCTGATTAATGATTTACATGTAAGGGCACAGCTCACTTTGTTTAAGACAAGGGGTCCTAGATTGTATTTTAAAACTGCAAGCTGAGAAAACCATGAGAAACAAGCCAGCAAGCTGTGTTCACTAGTGGCTTCTGCTTTAGTTCCTGCTTCCACGTTCCTGCCTTGAGTTCCTTCTGTGGCTTCCTTTAATAACAGAGTGTTACCCGGAAGTTGTCAGATAAAATAACTATTTTGGTCATGTCATTTGGTTGTTTGGGGTCATGTCATTTTGTCACAGCAATGGAAAGCAAACTAGAAAGACTTCTACTCTAATCTTAAAACTTTGATTTTATATCCAGTCCAATTTTGTCTTTTCTCATGATCTTGGTCTGCCTAATGCCTTTTCCCTACCATTTTTCTATTAGGATAGAGATATTGGATCTAAAACAAACAAGCAAACAAATGAACAAAAGGTCAAACTCTTTCTGCTTACTCCATGCTGTCTACAGACTATCCAGCACTGGTCTATATTGAGGGAGATGCCTGGGTTGTGCAAATTGGTCCTTCTTTCACAGGTCTGGATAGTGCATATTGGGACTCAGATGACAACTCTAAAAGAATTTTAGATTCTTATGTCCCAGAACACAGAATTGGTCATAGGCAGATAGATAATAAGCAAAGCAAGAAGAATGTACCTCCAAGGGAGGAAACAGAAAGCTACCTTGCTCTATAAAGAGTTGAAGTCTTTAAGTTATCTCAATATAACTTTGGAGCTCATTTGAGAGTGGAAGCTTTTAGGTATATTCTTTGCCTGTTATATGTAGTTCTGCATACAACTTCATGTGTCATCACCATCATAAAAATCTTTATATGAGTGTTTATTTTAGGATCATAATGAGCTACAGGTTACTCTGATACTCAGTGTCAGCATCAGTGTCAGGAGCCAGTTCCATTGAGGGTGTGGGCTGCTTCTTGGTTCCTTCTGGCTCTTTAGCAATTTGTTTTTCACATGCTAATGTTGTGAGGCATCACAGAAGGAACTGCAGATTCTGAACTGCCTCAGTCTGCTTTCCTAGGCATGTTCTATAGCTGATCTTCTCAATGCTCCTGTGCAGCTCAACGTCTCAGAGAAACTCCCCATCCTCAATTGTCACTTGTGGAGTCTTCCACTATGGAGCATCTGCAAGATGGCTCATGGTGACCTACCTCTTGGATGCTCCTCTGGCCCATGAGAAATACGTATTTCTTGTTAAAAGGTCTGAGTTGAGCCTGCATTTTCATTCACCTTCCAATTTATCTACAATAGCTTCCCTCTTTCTCTTACACAGGAAAACATGGTGAACACGGTGTTTACATGCACAACACTAGGCCCTCTTTTTGGCTTTTTGATGTTGTTATGTCTAAAAACGACTGACTCTCTTACCAACCACCCCCTGGGAGCCCTCAGACTCCATGTCTCTAATTCTTTGTGTATATATCATGATTAAACCTGGGGAGGAAACCAGCAATGAACATGCATTTGCTGTTTTTGTCAAGCACTTGAAAATTGTGGTTATGGTTTTAGTTGCTCTCAGAATGAAATAGTCTCTTTGTCTACAGAGTTTGCCTTAGTGTTAAGATAATGAAAATGTCCCACTTCACATTTTAACATTAGGATTCAGATTTGGTTCTTTCTTTCTCTTTTAATTAAAGACAGTAAAATAGTACCAGAAAGTACTACTATTCCTAGAGTTGTTGGGGTCCAAGGTTGGGCTTCAGTAGCCCAAGAAAGCTATTCTTGGCCATTCATGTTCAATGGGCCAGATGAGTAACATTAAAAAGCAAAGAATGGAGATGTATTCATTATGGCCATATTGGACAGAGAAGCAAAGATTTCCAGAGACCCTCAAAGCTCATCTTGATATTATCTTGCTATATAGGATCCTAATATTAAAGTTAGTTTTAAGTAGAAGGCAAGAGGTGAGCATAACTAAACAGTCTTGGTCAAGGTGTTCTCCATTCTGTCATCATTGTCTTGGATCCAGGTTCTCCTGCAAGGAAGCTTGACATGTGCTCTGAAGTAGGAGTCTGCTTTGGAGATAATCTCCTGCTCTGATTGGCCCAGGATTTACTCTTCCCTTTTTCATAAAATGAGATTCCTGAGAAATTCCAATTTCTTGAGATCTATTGTCTCTGTAGTCTGATAGCCAAAAGAAGAAACCCATGTCATCTCTTTATTGTGACTTTGGTCCCTTCAAGATATCAATGTCTCTGCTATTGGTTAATCATAGGTCATTATCCAAAATGAGAATTTATACATTAGACCTAGCCACAGGCATCAAAAATGTACTACCTTATTTTTGTTCTCAAATATCTTGGGCAAAGTATTTAGAAAAACTAAAAACTACTAAATTCAAATGTATCATGGGCCAGTGAACCTTCTCAGTGCTAGAGGACTTACCGTTCAGGCATGAGGACTTGGGTTCTACTTTCAGCACTTAAAAATACTTTCAACAACTTTACCTTATTATGTAATAGCAGAGAGGTGATAGTTAATTCTAGTATCATGAAAAACTGCTTTGTAGCATCAGGTCTAAGAGCACTGTTACTACTTGAGGTAATAATGACAATTATGTATACAGTTAAGATAATAACATATATTATTAAGTGATATTGTGTGCTAGTGTTACCTCAGGTTTCTATATGGGTTAGCCGACATCATCATCACCATCGTCCTAGAGATGCTTATCATAGTAGATCATGGAAAATAGGAGACTTAGTGTTAGTAGTTCTTTTCCTAACCAGCAGATCTTTCCATGTTCCTTCCATTGGTTTTCTTTGTCCTAGTATTAAAAATAGATTTTTTTTTCTCACATAAAATATCTTGAGTATGGTTTCGTCTCCCTCTCCTCCTCCCAGCTTCTCCCCACCTCCTGCCCCACTCTAATCTGCTCCCTTTTTGTCTCTCGTTAGAAAACAAACAAATCCCTCCATTCTTGTCTTAGACCATGCTATCTCCTGAGTCATAGTTTATAGTCATTTTTATGAGGTAGAGTACATGCTTTTAATAGTAACAAATAAAAATAAATAGTGCTTAAAAGCAGAGGTTTAATAGAAAGCTCATTTTTCTAGAAAGAAGAGGCCGGATTAGAAGCACGGATCATCTTCACTTCGATACTCCCATCTAAAAGGCGAGACAGAGAGCTACCCTTCACCGTGTCTGCTCTCTGTGTGGAAGAGGCACTTGGCTTCCAGATGTTTGGCCACTGCTGCCATTGTCTGCTTTGAGGTCACCAGAGGCTTCTGACAGGGTGATGCATTTGGAAGCTGAACTTCTGGTCCTCTTGAACGTTAACTATGTGAGGTTGCCAGTTACTATAACTGGAATATAGCACCAACATTTAGCCAAGAGTTTTCAGAATTGGAAAGAGGCTCTGACAAATTTTTAAGACAAATGGAATAAGGTAGAATTTTCAATAATGCTTAATAGCAAATAAAACTAAAGAAATAAGGCAAGTACTTCCAAGTACACACAATGTTGTTAAATCATATTAATTGTTCTTGTTTTCTTAGCTCAAATATTTTCTTAGGAAAATAATTTCCTAAGGCCTAGGTACTAAATCTTACTTCCTGGAAATACTTTACTCTTGAAATTCAAAGAAGGTACTTTCTGTGGTACGGAGGAAGTTGAACAATCTAAAAAGGGTGTGTTCTACAGCAGAAAAATGTGGGATTCTACAACTTCATCTTCTGTTATATATGAAGAAACTAAGGTTGAGAGAAGCTTCCTGAGTTGTCCAGGGAGAAGCCTTAGCACAGTCGGGACACCATTTTCTTTCATTGAGACAACACACGGTTGTAGAAGATGACAACTACTAGAACTTAAACCCATCTGTCCACAGTGTATCGGGAACATCCTTTGTAGAACTCTCTGTGTGACAACGACAAAATTATACATCTTTTTATTTTCATTAATTTTTCCTATGTATGGCATGTTTGCTAACAAATATTAACCTAGTAAGAGCTTTTGGTGTTTCACTGAAAACTCTTTTTAAAAAATTAGTTTGTAGGGGAAATCTATCTTTAAATGATAAGATGAAGATTGAAATAAAATTATCAACCAAGACTCATATTCTGCATTTTGGATCCACAGTGGTCTTGTCAATTAAGACCTTACCCTTACAGAGTGAAATTCAGGCAACCATGGCTGGTGCACCAGCTTCATGTCACTGTCAATTCTCAGTATCTATCTATCTATCTATCTATCTATCTATCTATCTATCTATCTATCTATCTATCTATCTACCTATCTATCTACCTATCTGTGTATTCATCCATCCATCTCTGTTTTCACCAATCAGACCTAGAATGGTTCTCACTGTCAGTCATCTGAGTGTTGTGCAGTCTCCACCTTAGGTCCTGTAATCTCTGCATCCTAGGCAAGCAGAGAAAAGCAACAGAGAGTAAACCATGAGACATTGTTTGGGAACAGTCAGACCCTGAAACACCCTGCACATTTTTGAATGTGAGTCCTCACTGAACAAGCTGTCCCATGAACAATCCTACACTTAGGCAAACTGGGATTTGAGTATATTGTCACAACTCTTCTCTGATATTAGGACTCAACTATTACAGACAAGAAAATAAAGAATATTTAATAGGAATGATTAACATTATTTAGCACAAGAGGAGTTTTTGTCACATAAGGCTGTGTGATATAAAATAATAGTTATCAGCCTCATGTGGATATTAAAAGTGGCCAAGACCAACTGAAGTTTCTATAAATTTTTAAATGTTCTCTTAATACTGAAGAATTAATATGAAAAGGAATATAGGCTAACTGATTAATGACTTTATATCAATTATATATTGAAATAGTATTATATATTGAGTTAATATATTACTCAAACTAATATCATCTGTTTTTAATAGTTTATTGTGGCTTAAAATATTTGAGTTACCTTTGTACCATATTCGTGGGTTACATTGTATTCCAAAGTTTGGAGAAACTTCTTTTGGCTTTGTGCACTCTATATTTCTCTGCAAATAACCTTGAACTACTGAGTAATTAATCAATCATGATTCTACTGTTGTGAATGTCTAAGGAAATTGGCTCCTTATGTGCTGGCTGGCAAATTTTCTCTAAGAAATTGAATGAAATAACCAAAGAGAAGTAGTTCAAGAGGAAAAAAAAAATTACATGCAACAGTTTGGATGTGAGTGCAGCTACTCAGCAGAAACTGAAATGATGTCTGTTGGTTGTGGTAAGAGCACGTGGAAACTGAAGGGAGGACTAAGTTAGAATATAATTGCCAAAAAATTGAGGCAATACTGCCCAACAGGAACAATACATGGTTTTCAAAAAAGCTAAAGCGTCAAAAGTAAAATAAAAACAGAGTAAAGAGCAAAACTGAGTTTCAGAGGGGGAAAAAAGAAGAAAAGCTTCCAGACAGAAAAGTGTCTGTGGATCTGGGGGTTATTGGTGTTGACAGGACATACCATTTACAATCGCTCAGCTCCTCACCTTCATCTGCAGAACTCAGCCCAAGCCCTTCTCTAAGTCATCCAACACTTTGTAAATCAGTGGCTTGTGGGCTATTCCTTCCTCCCAGTGACTCCATCCAGCAGGCAGCATTTGTCTCTGTTTTGGATGCAAATGCAGAGGTTGAGGACTCTGGATCTCACTGTGCTGGCTGATGCCAACCATCATCCAACACCATCAATGAGGTACAGGCAAACAACTAAAAGGGAAAGTTCCCTGTGTTGATCATGGTTCTCTAAAGGAACAGAACTAGTAGAATGAATGCATATATTTAAATATAAATGTGTATTTATAGGGGATTTATTAGATTAATTTGCAAGATGTGGTCCAAGTAATTCAACAATGGCTGTCTCACACTGGAGAGAGTGAGACCCCCGTAGTTGCTCAATTCACGAGCGTGGATGTCTCTGTTCTCCCAATCTGGCTCCAAAGACCTGAAGAATTCTGGAAAGCCATTGATCTTCAGTCTACTTCTAAAATCTGAAGAATTTAGTTCTAATTAGGGTAGAGAAATGCTTCAGCAACAGAATAGATAAACTTTACAGTGATTAAAGAACAGAAAAAAGGCAACTTTTCTTTTCTCAATGTCCTTTTCTCTAGGCTACCACATGAGGATACGGCCCACATTTAGGGTGTTCCTACCTGAAGAAACCTGATTATGAAAAACCCTTGAAGAAGTACCCAGTGGCTTCTGCTTTAATTTATTCCAGATGCAGTCAGATTACCAACCAAAACTGACAATCACACTACCTATAAGCACAGAGAGATAGAGTGGAACAAAGGAACATGCATGCAAAACTATTTCATGAGTCTGCTTGGGACAGCTTGCAGAGGTGAGTCACATGTGCTCCCCTGAACCCCAATGTCAAGCTCTGGGCTGGCTCTTTGGTCTGAAGGAGCTCTGCAGGACCCTAAGAGCATCCTGCCTCCCAATGGAAACCTTCAGTGGCCACAAAACTAACCTGTTTGGAACACTGCCTGACCAATCCCATCCTAGCCAGATCTACCCACCATCCCAGTTGGTCTACCTGGGACAAAGCCTGCAGAGTAGGATCTGTCAAGGATATAGCCTGCAGAGTGGGGTTTGCCTGAAGCAGAGTTCTCATTATCTTGGCCACTGCTCCCACAACCTTCCTGAGAAGTCCTGCTGCAATCAGGATCATCCAGGTAACTCCTCCTGTCACAAAATGATCAAAACATTAAATATACAGAAAAAAGAAAGAATTTTAAAAGCAGCAAGAGGTGAAGGCCAAGTAACATGTAAAGGCAGAACTATCAGAACGATACCCAACTTCTCATCTGAGACTCTAAAAACTAGATGAACCTTGGCAAAAGTCTTGCAGATTGCAAGAGACCAAAGACTTAGACTACTATACCCAGTAAAACTTTCAATCACTATAGATGGAGACACCAAGACAAAACCAAATTTAAACAATACCTTTCCACTAATCCATCTCTACAGAGGATACTAGAAGAAAAACTAGAACCCAATGAGGCTAACTACTCTCAAGAAGACACAAAAATAAATAATTTCACACCAAGAGAAGCACACACACACACACACACACACACACACACCACCACCACCACCACCACCACCAATATCAATAACAATCATTGCTCATTAATATCTCTCAACAACATCAATTCCCTAGTAAAATGACACAGGCTAACAGAATGGATGTGTAAACAGAATCCATCATTTTGCTGTATACAAGAAACATATCTCAGGACTGGAGAGATGGCTCAGTGGTTAAGAACACTGACTGTTCTCCCAGAAGTCATGGGTTCAATTCCCAGCAACCACATGGTAGCTCACAACCATCTGTATTGAGATTTGACTCCTCTTCTGGTGTATCTGAAGACAGCTACAATGGTACTCATACATAAAGTAAATCAATAATAATAATCAATAAAATAAAAAATAATGAAAAAGTAAATAAAAAAGAAAGAAATACATCTAAGCAACAAAGATAGACATCGACTCAATATAAAGGGCTAGAAAAAGGTTTTTCAAGGACATAGACCCAAGAAACAAGCTCAAGTATCCATTCTAATATCTAATAAAATAGACTTTTATCAAAAGCAATCAAAAGAGACTAGAAAAGACACTTCGTACTCATCAAAGGAAAAATCTACCAAGAGCACATATCAATTCTGAAAATTTATGCTCCAGATTCAAGAACAACCACATTCATAAAAGAAACATTACTAAAGCTTAAATCACACAAAACCCTATACATTAACCATGAGAGACCTCCCCTCACTCTCACCAATGTATGGGTCATCGAAACAGTAACAAAACAGGAAATAATGAAACTAACAGAGGTTTTGATTCAAATAGACCTAACAGATATCTATAGATATTTACCCAAACACAAAAGAATATACCTTCTTCTCGGCACCTCACAGAACCTTCTCCAAAACTGACCGTACAATCTGTCACAGAGCAAGCCTCAACAGATACAAGAAGTTTGAAATAACCCTGTGCATTTTATCAGATCATTGTGGATTAAAGCTGGACTTCAGCAACAATAGAAACAACAGAAAGTCTACAGACTCAAGGAAACTGAACAGCTCTCTACTCAATGATCACTATGTCAGGGAAGGGAGAGGGAGAGAGAGAGAGAGAGAGAGAGAGAGAGAGAGAGAGAGA
>NC_034590.1:127131548-127140140 GCF_900095145.1 Mus pahari | reverse complement strand
ACAGGAAGACCAACAGAGTCGACTAACCTGGACCCTTGGAGGCTCTCAGACACCGAATTGCCAACCAAAGATTGAGCACAGGCTGGACCTAGGACTTATGTAACAGATAAGCAGCTTGGTCTTCATGCAGGTCCCTTAACAAGTAGGGTAGAGTCTGTCCTTGGGCCTCTTGCTGTCTTTCTGTGAATCCCATTCCCCTAAATAGACTGCTTTGTCTGGCCTCAGTGGGGGAGGAAGTAGACATGCCTAATCCAGCAGTGACTTGATGTGCTGGGATGGAAGTAGTTTCAGGGTTAACACCCAGAGGGGGAAGGGTGAATGGGGACAGGACTTGTGTGAGGGTGCACTGGGTGGAGAGGAAGCCCTGAACTTGAGATGATAAATAAATAGATAGATAGATAGATAGATAGATAGATAGATAGATAGATAGATAGATAGATAGATAAAAACAAACACACTCACACCACCTAAGGATGAGAGAAAAGTAGAAGGGGGACTACTAGAGCAGATTGGGGACACATACCTGCAACCACACATGGCATTGGCTGTGACAAGACTCAGCAGGTAACAAGGGTAAGGCTCTGGGCCTATGTTTGCTATATCTTCCACCCTGGCCTCTGCTAAAGTCACCCAAAAGTTTACCCCTAAATAATCTATCCTGTTTTTGAAGCTGAAATGAAAAGAGTACAGACAAAGGGAGACTGCGATGCCCTGACCTCTGCTAATACTGAAGCTGTTGGAGATGTAGAATTTGGAAACTGAATCTCATTGGCTCTGCCAGAAATAGCCTCTGTTACTGAGCTGTTTGTTCTGCTAATGACTTTCCTTTCTCACAGAAATGCTACAGTGGTGGATAACTTAAAATGCATAGTCAGACTTCATGCACAGTAAAGTTGCAGACATGATTACTTTTACATGTATATAATGTGCAAATACACATATACTAAGCACTCTACTTATTGCTTTATTGTTCACACAGATATGTGGCCCGGCCCCTTCTTTCTGAGGTTTTCTAAATTGGTGTTTAATTAAGAGAAAAAAAGCAAAAACAATAAAACCAGTATCAGTATCAGTATCAGTATCAGTATCAGTATCAGTATCAGTATCAGTATCAGTATCAGTAAGTCGGGCTCCAAAATTTACCAAAGATTGAAGGATGCAGCATACTCATATGGACCTCAGAAGGAGTGGCAATGGCCCCCTCCACCTTGTCATAAGATCATATGGTTTATCAAGGGTGACTGGTGAACTGTCTACTGTTCTCACGACGTAGCTCAGCTCAGTCTCCACTCTTTGAATTGCCAGTCAGCTGACCATCCCTGTATTTATCCATCCAGACATGGTCCTATGTCTCATCTTTGGAGCTCAGCTCAACCCTGAAGACCAGCTCATCATTGTGGTCCTGCAACCCAGTCTCCAGCAGCTCTCCAACTGTGCTTGCTATTAGCTTGTCAAACTTCAGTGCCTTTCCCTGCATCGATATCAGCTCTCTGCCCCTATGTAGTAAGGTCTGTTGTAGATACTTTCATTCTTTTGTAGTTACTCAGTACACAATATACATATATACGTACACACATACACAGAGAAAGAGAGGGAAAAAGAGAGACAGAGGGAGAGGAGAGGATAGAGGGGAAAGAGAGAGATTATGATGTGGTGGTCTAAGAGTTCATGTTAGCTATTAAGACTGGAAAAAAAGAAACTGTGTTTTTCAATAGCCATCTATCAAGAAAATTGGAGCTTCTTGGCAAATTGCAGCCAAAAGAAAAATTGATGTAGCTTGTAAATGCATTATTACTCAATAAAATCTAAGACTGGAAATACACAAATGTGTCCGTCTGTTTCTGGTATAGTGAGTTCACAACAGTGCCTAGAGGCTTTCTCCTATCTATTGGATGTCACTGTCAACTTATCCAGGCCTGAAACACCAGAATGGAATATCTCTACTCAGGAAGCCATATCAACAAAAGTTTGTGACTATATATGTTACCTCTAGAACCTTTTGGTGGCTCTGGGAGCATATTTTAGACCAGATCCTATGCTTCCTTGGGGGACTTTACTCTAGGAAATCTCACCAAACCCCATAGGAGCAATCCTATATGGATTCCTTTTAATTTCCCTCCTCATGGTGCCTCACAACTAATTACAGAGAGAAGCCACGTGATTGCTGGTGGCTGGAGACAGAGTTTGATGGGCATAATTTTTAGGATACCAGGTTTATTTGGAGGACAAATTTCTTAAACTAGATACTGACAATTATTGAATAATTCTGTGAACATGCTAAAAGATGGTAGACCACACATTTGAAATGAGTAAGGTGTATAATGTACAAACTCTCTTAATTAGTCTGTAAGGGGGTAGGAGGGGTGCCAGGACACTAGTTAATCATGACTACAGAAAGGAGGGCAGTCAGGAAGTATTTGACAGACATGAAATGAAAACGGAGTAAAGATTATTAGCCCAGACAACAAGAAAGCATTGAAACATACACAACACAGGACAATGTAAATAAGTGCTAGGGTGTAAGTGTTCATTTTGCCATATTTTATGGCTAGAACTAATTTTATCCAAAGACATAAAGTTATAAAAAAAATTCATGTTGTCTTTATCCTTGTTTATGATCTATTTTGTTTTGTTTTGCCATTAATCTTATAGAGATGTATTGAGGTGATATTGTAATGATCAATATTTTTTTCAAATTTCACTATCATTTCTAATTGTGCTATTTTCTTTTGCCATATTCTGATAGAGTGAATTTATCAACTCTGAAAATGGAGTTCCCTTTTAACAATTCCCAAAGTTATGCTCATGTCAAAGGAAAGCATAGCTCTTATCGCAAAGTAAATAAGAGGTGCTTTAAACATAAGTGGCCAGGGCCCAGGAATGTGGATTACAATTACCCTAAAAATCACATTAATGTGGTAATGCTTTCACGAAGTTTTCTGTAGTAACAGCAAAGAATGTCATAAGTTTAAGTACTTTTAAAATACATTAATGGGAACATCAGATAGATTAGATACAACACAGAAAGGAAATCTTTTATCTGCCTGTCTTCGGTCTTAAGAGTCACAAGGCCAGGCAGTGGTGGTTTGCTTTTAATCACAGCACTGGGGAGGCAGAGGCAGGTGAAGCTCTGAGTTCAAGACCAGCCCTGTCTACAGAGTGAGTCTAGGACAGCCAAAGCTACATAGAGAAACCCTTTCTCAGAGGAGAGAGAGAGAGAGAGAGAGAGAGAGAGAGAGAGAGAGAGAGAGAGAGAAGGGACATTAGATCAGACAGAGAGGTGGATAATAAAAAGCAATGACAAAGAGAAGACCAAGATGATGGGGTTCCAGACCTACTACATTCCATAACCACAGAAATTTGAATCAAGCAATCAACTAGCTTTATAAACTCTTATTTTTGAGATTTTCAAAAAAAAAAAAATAAACTTAATTATGTCACATGTCTTCATGTGGGTGTGTGCAAATGAGTGTGGATGCCTGCTGAGGACAGAGATATCAGATTTCCCTGGAGCCAAGGCTATAGGAGGTTATGGGTACCTGCTGTTGGGAACTAGAAAGCTAAATCGGGTCTTCTGGAAAAGCTGCAAGCCGCTCCTACCTGCTGAATCCTCTGCGGCCCTCCAGGCTTATAAAATCATTATCACAGAGGTGGCTTTTCCCCGGAGCTGCAGTTCACACTCTTGATATGGAAAAAGAAAAAGAAAAAAAAATATGGAGAACACAGTCTTAGTGGATTTTTTTTTTCACAGCAGTGGGTATAAGTCACAAAATAACAACTCAACAGGTTACTATACGGAAAAGCCTGCTGGGGACTCTAACAACTTCCATTCCTGTTTAATTTTTGAGCACAGATACCCAAATTCCTTTTTTCCCTTAAGCTCTGTTGGAAACTTTACCCTTTCATTTTACACATCTTTTTCTCTCCCCACCCTCACCTGTCTCCCTCTCTCCTCCTTCCGTCCTTCCCTCCCCTGCTTCCCTGCTATGGGCATGATATGTTAGAAACATAATGAACATGTTGACCATGCTTGTGTCTTCCTACAATGTCAGATTTACTGGATAAGAATAAATTCACAAGATAGGTGTTTCCTCCGGCAGCAGTTTCCCAGGTACTTCCGCCTTTCTTGATAGTCCTGGCTGCGGCAAGCACGGGTTATTTACTAACATTAATTTCTGTTCCGAACCCCCAGATCACACATTATACATCACACAGAGGGTTCTGGAGTCCCACGGAGCAGAGGAACCAGTAGAAATGCAAATCAGGACTGGTTCTCGTCCTTCCTAACGCTGCAACCCTTTAATATAGTTCCTCCGGTTGTGGTGACTCTAACCATAAAATCATTTTTGTTGCTACTCCATAACTGTAATTTTGCTACTGTTATGAATTGTAATGTAAATATATGATATGCGAGACCCACCCCCCAAGTTTAGAACTGCTGCAATAGAGGATACTGATATCACATCAAATCAAGGACATGGCTGTAGGAGCAGCTAAACAAGCAGGTGTGGCCCCTATATAGTCAGGCTTCCGGGTCAGATCTGAGCTTCAGGAGCTTGCGGATGTGCAGGACAGTACTGGATTCAGATGAACAAATGGGTTGATGGGTGAATAAATGAGTGGTTGGTCCAAATGGCGAACTGGAAAACAGGCTAATAGCAAGTCAAGTAGGCTGCATCAAAAGCAGTAGTGAGCTGAATTGAGCTGGAGCCCTTTGGATAGGGGTTCGTTCTCTGATCAACTCTTGATGCACACATCCAATAATAGGCTGATAGGTCAGTAAGTCATCCCAGTGTTAAGTGTCCTCCTCTTTATAGGGCCCAGATGAGAGAGTTACATCATTTTCTCAGTTCTGTATGTCCAATCAGCTCTCACTTTCCTTATATAATTTATAATATACCTAAGTGGCCCTGCAATCCAGATTCACCCTGATAAATCTATAAGATATCATCTTTTCTACAACTGGGAACAAGTCACCTATACCTCTGTTTCATCTGTATGGTGCTGGACAGAAGGTGCTATTCACATGACAACTCAGATATAGTCACCTTCATCCTCAGAGTGGAGAACAAAAACTACTCACAAAATGGAATCTTTCAGGAGAAGACACAGTCTGAAAACAATGGTTTTACACGTATGGGATAACCCAGGTCAGATCACAGCTGGATCTCAGCAATCCCTCCTTCTCTGGCTTCATACGTGTTAGATGAAATCATTTTGTGAGCCTGTATCTGAGGTGAAAGTATTTCTTGTTCCTGTGAGAAGAAAACAAGCCTTTCTGAGGTCAGAGTACAAAATCATCTTGTCCTTACCCATGGCTGTTTTCCTCTGATTTTTCCTTCTGAATTCCCCTTTCCAAGAGGGGCACATTATTCAAAATTAGGTCAATACACTACAGTCTATTTGATTGATTTTTGTCCTGAAGTGATTTCCTTGGAACCTGACATGATCATCGGTGGTCATGGAACAAGAGATTGCTGAGTCATTTACAGAACACCTCAGCCTTCACTCCTAACAAGGAAATAGGAACAAGGCAGTGAAAGCTAAGTCTGTGGTTTCTATTGACAGTAACAGGGCTGGTAATACTTCCTTTCAGAAGAGATTGGAAAAAGATCACCAGACCCTCACCTAAGACTCCCTCCAAGCTGCATGCTGTCTTGACGACTGCTGGAGTACATAACAAATAAAAGCTAACTGAGGGTGGGATTTAACTGTTACCTCATCCTGATATAGAAGCTTTTGAAGTCACCCATGTTCCTGTAAGTAAGTCCATACTAATTCTCATGTAAATAACCTCAAGGGTCTCCTGCCTGGGGTGAACAGGCATTTCTTATTATTTCTGAGGTTTTCCTATAAAACACCAGATGACAATGCATAAGGCCTGCCTATCACTCAGTGAAAAGAAACACATTGGTAACCATTATAGGGTAAAATAGTTGGTAGCTATGTAGAAGTTTGTAGGCTTGAAGGCCATGCAGAAGGATGGACTCCCTCCCTCATATCCTGTGCCCCTGGGAACACACTAACTGTACAAATGAAAACAACATACCATAAAAGAAGGGAGGAAGCACTGTAATTGCCTCTCTTTAAAATTTAAAGTACTATAAGGAAATGAGGTAGCAGGGTCTTTTTGAGGCCCATTAAAGGAAAGCTGTTTCCTCCTGGCACAACAGATCTAATTTTATAGATTCATCTTTTTATTTCATCTTTTAAAATCTATTGTTGAATGATTTTTCCGTCAAAGATATAGTCTCTGAATACTGTCTATCACTCAGGATGGAGACATGGCTTTCTGAACTGCCAAGATTATCAGATTACTACCCAACAGGAGGCTTTCTGAGAAAAATAAACAAATAAAAAAAATCTCCACTATTATATGCTCCCTTAGGAGGAAATCCAAGTGGACCTGCCAACCATCCACATAAAAAAAAAAAAAAAAAAAAAAAAAAGGAAACCTGTCTGTTCCAAGAAACTTTAGAAAATAGTGTCTAGAGGCTATAGGCTGGCCCAATAGTCTACTCTCATTGTTCACTCCCGCCTGCGACAGTGTTTTTTTGCTAAACATAACCCCTTTGCCGTGGTCCACTTTTACATGGTGAGAATGTCTCCTCTGTAATGGTTCCTTTGGCTATTGTCCATTCTTACCCTGAGTGTTTTCTTATGCCATTTTCCTTTGGCCACTGTGAATGGTTTCCAATGTGATGGTGTCCTTGATCATTGCCCCGCCTTAAAGGGCCTCCTGTTACTAGCAATAGTTTGTCTTCTACACTACACTCTGTGTCTTGCCTAAATTCAATTGATGGAGCTGGAGTTAGGGAGATAAGCCTGGTTGTAATAGGATGGCTATGGGTGGGAAAGATTTTGGGATGATGCAAAAAAAGAACTACTTGGTATGGAGAGACGTGCTAGTGGAGAAGGGCGACACAGCAGGTGGAAGGAGGGGTTGCAACCATAATGGACAATTCTCCCTAGTGCTCCCACTTTTAAAATAGTATTATAATAACCAAAGGAAGGAAGACAGCACAATGGGGAAGGGATATCTTCAGACAGCTTCAGCTGGCTTGTCCTGTGGTCTTACTGTGGTGTTCCATATTGTAGCTCGGTTGGCCTATCTTAGCTTTGTTTGTTTTTTTGTTTTTGTTTTTTTCCTGTTAACATGGAAAACTACCAAAAACTGTTTTTGCATGGTTTTAGGAAGCTGAGAAGCTGAGATAGCAACATGAGTTTCTAATAAGTTTCAAGTGTCTAACAAATAAAATTTGTACAAATTGTAAATTACAATTATTTCATCTCATTCATTCATAAAAACAGAAAGCCACAACATTTGATGAGTATGTGTTTGCTGAAATATATGAAGGGTGAAAAGTTTTCTCCTATGACTCCAATAAAGAACTGCCACAAAAGTGTCATGTTACCTCTACTAAAACTACAAACATGTACTGATTGCATCTATTTGTTGAGCATATACCATGTGACACTCAAGGGTAAAGAGAGCAAAATTCCTGACCTTCCATAGTTCTGAGAACAGTGAAACATGCATGGGTATTTACAAATAACCACAAGACAAAAACAAATGATTACAAAGTAGGACTTACACGTATGCATTGACTTTCTTTGTGCTGAGCATTATGATAAACAATATACCTAAAGACACTAATTCTTATTTCCACTTTACCAAACTCCAAGCCAGTCTAAATAACTGCTGCAATAGCATATGAATGTGTAGTGTGGCTGGGAACTAAGCCCAAAGAAACTGATTTCTAGTGTAAGACAGTGGAGGAAGCAATGGAATGGAATGGAAAGAAACAGAATGGGAAGGAATGGAATGGAAAGGAATGGAATGGAAAGGAATGGAATGGAATGGAATGGAATGGAACGGAACGGAACGGTGAGGTTCTGGAAGAAGTCTCTTAGTTCAGTCATTCAATAAGCTGTGAGACCTTGATAATAAGGAAGACACATGAGGATATGTCTTGTTCATGAAAGCAAGAAAGAAAAGCAAAGAAAGAATTAAGGTGGACACACAGAATAGCTAGTCATAGCCAGGAACCAGTATGTCCAGACTTCACACAGGAGCATACAGGGGTAAATTCAACTCTAGCTTCTAAGGTCTCATTTGAGTTCACCCTGACATTTTATCTCTGAAACAATTGGAATAAGTGGGACTACTCTTAGAAACATTCTAGAGCAGTGGTTCTCAGTCTTCCTAAGGCTGGGAAATTTTAATACAGTTCCTCATGTTGTGATAACCCCCAACTATAAAATTATTTTGTTGTTCCTTTATAACTTACTTAGCTACTGTTATGAAGCATAATATAAATATCTGATATGCAAAATATCTGCTGTACAACCCCCAGAAGGGTCGTGATACATAGGTTGAGAACCATTACTATAGACCCTTCTTTCATGATTAATATAAAATATAGAAAACCAGTCTGCATAATGTATCTTCGGTATTCTAAGTTTCTGGGCTAATATCCGCTTATCAGTGACTGCATATCTAGTGACTTCTTTTGTGATTGGGTTACCTCACTAAGGATGATATCCTCCAGATACATCCATTTGCCCAAGAATTTCATAAATTCATTGTTT
>NC_034590.1:127118670-127130693 GCF_900095145.1 Mus pahari | reverse complement strand
GTGGGTGGGTAGGGGAGCAGGGGCTGGGGGGTATAGGGAACTTTCGGGATAGCATTTGAAATGTAAATAAAGAAAATAATAATAATAAAAAAAAAGAAAAAGAAAACCAGTCTGTAGGTAAAAAAGATGAAAATAAAAAAATAGTTTCTTGATTGGAAAAGGATTAAGTGTATTTTTAAAAACCTTAAATATAATTCAGTACATTTTCTCTTAATGTTCCAAAATAGAAGTCCACATACTAGACAGATGTATTTATTGCTTGGTGGGCATAGGGGCTTTAATAGTGTCTTTCCAAAGATTTTTATCCCTTCAGGACATATGAATGAGACATTTATTTGTAAATAGGTACTTTCATATATAGTCAATTCATATGACATCATATGTATTAAAGTGAGCTTAAATCCAAAATCAGTTCTCTTGTAAGAAGGCCAGGAAAGATAAAGGCACTTCCGGAGGAAAGCCAGATACAGGAAGACAAAGGCAAGAACTAGAGAGCTCTATCTGCAGACCCAGGAATATTAAGGCTTCTGGGAAACCTAGAAAACTGGAAGGGAGCAAGGAAATTTTCTTTTCTAGAACCTTCTGAAGGAATATGATCTCAAGGAAACTGAAACTGTGAGAAAAGTACAACTCTTGCTTTAAGCCTCCCAAACTCTTACACTTCCTTGGCTGTTCCAGCAAGGTCATACAGTGGGCAACTGAAAACCATAGGTAGTTAATAACAAAATAAATTTGATTGTAATATGGCATTTCCCCCAAATTAGTAGAAGCAATAAATTTTACAAAACTCATGGACCTCATGAAGACAAGATGATACAACATTCTCAACAGCTGCCAACTGGATGGAGCTCAAGAATGTAGATTCAACAAACAAAATTTTCTCAATTTACGTGTACTAAATGTAATCATTTGCTCTCAAACAGAAGCTCTCAGATTAGCCAAAAGCAAAAACAAACGCTGAATCACTTCTCTTTCTCTCTGCCCATCCATCCATTTATTCTCCGTTCATCCATTTACCCATCTCCCTATACTTCCCTCCAACTACATAATGCAGAGTTAAACCAGAGTGCAGCAGTGCTTTTGACTCTAGAAGTAGCCATGAAATAAAAATCATTAGGATCAGTGTTTGGGGAAAAGAAAACCATCTTAAAGTCAGACTTCAATCGACTGGAGATTACTGACATGTGTTTCATTGGGGCATGTATTGAGAAAGTTCATGTGCTCCACTGGCTGATGGAATCATAAGTATACCTATGTGGAAAGAGCTTGAGGGGAGTAAAAATAATCACCCAAGCATTCTGCCATGGGATCCAAGCTAAAAAGAAGAGCTCCCACGGGCACATGAAACTCAGAAACACTCCGGCTGAAGTTCTACTTCTCACCAACTTTCTTTCACTTCATCTGCCAGTCCCTCTTCTCTTCCAGCTATGAATTCACAGTCAGGCAGTGTCAGTACATGCGGTGTGCTGCAGGGAAAAATGCAAACATGTTTTCTATAATGAACATATGGGCAGCTCCAGTTGAAAAGAGTTCCGAACCTATCCCAAGCATGCCATTGGCTATGACTGCAGAAAAGCAGGCAGCAGACGGAATCAGGAAGCAGGGAAGCAGGAAGGAAAGAATGTGAGCTTGATTGCTGCTCTACATCCTGAGTGCCACCATGGCAGGCCACAGCCTCTTTCGCACTGCCAGCTTGGGTGGCGTGTTGCGTTCCATGTGTTTAATGTATAGCGTTCATTCTACCACCCCTGTTCTTACAGAACTGGGAAAGATCCTCATGCAAATTTTATGTGCATTGAAATGTTAATGTGGTTTTGGGTATTTTAAATGTTTTAATTATGAGGTTAGGCATTCTAAAGTTAAAATACACATACAAACAATTTTCACACATCCATAACTAAGCCTGACCATTGTTAAGGCTTCCTATTTTTTTCTTCCTATGTATTTATATATATGCATAAATGTAAAGATGTGCATATATACATATATACTACTGTGAATTTAACATCAATTGATAAGATTATTCTTTTTCTATATTAGCCATACTATCTTTACACAGTTTTATTTTGCCTTGCTATCAATTTCAGTGGGGTGACAGAGATTCAAAATAACAATGTAAAACTATTTGAAATTAAATTTTTATTCTCGTTCAGATCAATTACTTCTTAAACTGTCAGCTCCATAGTGTGTTCTTCAAGATTCCTCTTTTCCTTCTGATGTGGAAGAAGACATATATTGTACAGATCTTTCAGTGAGGAGCACGGCCATGGCATGATCTGGGAGTCAAAGACAGAGCACGAATGTGAAATGCGCAGAGATAACAGAAGGCTGCAAAAGCTTTGGGTACATCAGAAAGCTGCAGTCTACTTTGCCAAGGATATTTACCATCCAAGGAGGTTCGCATCAGCTGAGGTTTCACATGGTGCATGGTGCAATGGGAGTCTTTTCAACTGACGCCTAAGAGCTCATAGCCACTGGTTTTTCTCAGGTTTGCAGAGGATTTCTCCATCCAGGTTGAATAAGATTGGGTTTTGTTTGGGTTCACATAAAGAGGGATAGGAACACAGTAAGGACTGACTGGGATTGTAGTAAGTACTTGGCAATGTTTGAGATAATAGTAAGATTTAGGACATGTTGCTCCACATTGTACAGGACTTCAGGATTAGCTGACCACCCATTTAAGCCAAGGGCCTAAGTCTTCTCACTGAATGTCCTGAATGTTTTTGTTGAGTGTCTGCATGCCCCCACCCTCTTTATTATTTCTTTGTATTCTTTTTATTTTTATTGCATGTTTGTGTGTAGATGTGTGTGTGCATTCCTACACATGTCACAGTGCTTGTGTGGTGATCATAAGACAACTGTCAGCCTGTAGCTCTCTTCCTCTATGTGGATTCCATGGATCAAACTTAGTTGTCAGACTCGTTGTTGGCAAGCACCATTATCAGTTGAACCATTTTCTGGCCCAAGCTGCTGTTGCTGCTTCTCCTTCTCTCTCTCTTTCCCCCTCCTTCTCCATCTCCCTTCTCCAGAGGAACATTCAAATTTTTCTTTGGAAAAAAAAATCACACAAAAGAGAAAGGACTAGACCATACAAGATAAATAAAATTGCTAGTACAGTGTGTATATAGTCTAGGCAACAAAAAGAAAATTATGCACAACACATGTACTTCTCATGTGCATAAAACAAGCCATAGATCCTGCAAAGTATGCGATCAAAACAGGAATCAGATCAAGCATAAGTTTCTGTGACAACAAAATGGAATGAGCAGACAGTGCAGCAGGGATGGAAGCACCCATTCATCACATTAGAAATGTCTTTTCTAGAACTGAATCAAATGCTAAGTCTCCAGAACTTATGTGAAGAGATGACACTTGACTGAGAATTCAGGTAAGGCAGCTCGTCCTGAATTAGAATATTATTTATGAGTAAAAGCCTTGATAAAGGTAAGATGTCGATATTTCCTAAATATCATGCAATGTAAATAAAGGCTGAAAGAAAATTTAAATACTATTGAGAAGATAAGAGTATTTTCAGATCACCAAGAGGTGTAGAAATGCAAAAGCCAAACACTTTAATAAAGGAGAAGTAATGAGGGAAGGCTGGTTATACCACATACACAAAAGCATTACAGAGGCACAAGTTTAAAACAGCTTCACTAAAGAGTTAAGTAGATAGAGACGTGCTGGTTCCTCTAGTAGGAAAGGTTAGTCCCCCTCCCCCATTTAAATAGCTAGCAGAAGATGAAAGTATGTCTCCAGAGTGTCTTCATCTCTTTTACAGAACAAGAGATTATCTCTTCCGTGTCAGTTTAGGCTTGGCAATCTCTTCATCCTCAAAATATTGTGCTAAAGCCACTTGTCAGCAATATTTCAGTGTCTGTCAACAAAGCCTTCTTTTTCCAGCTATACCTGTAACAAACCACCACAATCAATGGCTACAGCTTCAAACAATAGAAAAATCACTGCTCAGTGTTCTAAAGGATTCTGTGGCCTTCCACCATTCCAGCTGGGTTTGTTCCATCTGGAGCCTCCCAGAGAATCTGCTCCCTGCCTGTTCCACTTGTTGGGGGTACCCTAACTCTCATCCATGGTCCCAAAAGCTCTATTGTCCTTTTGGCCTTGCCTCCATTCTTATATCTTCCCTCTCTGACTCAGCCTCCTGGTTCCTCTGCTGAAAGCCCTTTGATTATATTGGACCCACCTGAACTTAATCATATTGTCAAAATCCCTTTTACTATGCAACACAACATACCCATGGGTTCTAAGGATTAAGATGTGGGGATCCTTTGAGAGGAGCTAAGTCTCATTCAGTTTATGACATTCTCTTCTTGTTAGCCTCATTGTATAATTATAATAAATCCACTAAAGAACAAAAGGCCAGTCATGGACACATATATACACTTATTTGTGGCAATAAGAAGGCAAGGAAAATTTTCCTCATTGCTGCTTAATCTTGTGTTTATCATTAGCTTCAATTCAGCTCTGTTTTTCCAAAAATTGATAGGCAGTGACAAATACTTGGCTCATTACCAAATGAAAGATATGAAATATTTTCATTTGTTTTGAATTATATAGTCATTACATATATATTGAATTCCTAACACCAAAATTATTAGAATCTTATTAATTGTGATAGTAATTACAGTAACAGTAGCTGTCATTTATCACACACATTCTATAGGTCATTGTGTTAAACCACGTGAATTATTTGTTTTTAATCATCTTATAATGAGGATATTATCTTCCATAGCTGAAGAATCCAAGACTAAAGAAACTTATTGAGTTGCAGGCTGACAGGTGCTGGGAATAATATTTGACCTTAAGAACCTGGACTACAAAATCTTTACCTAGGTAAGATCCTGGAAAACAAGGAGCAATGGTGCAATCTCCTCCACATGTTTGTCTTCCCAGGAAGAACCAAACTGACAGGCAAAGCAAAACAGTAAGAAATGTGCTGTGATGAAGAAAGACTAGGAAGCAGCTGGAACACAGGGACAGGCTTAAGCTCACACACACACACACACACACACACACACACACACACACACACTAAAAAATAATCATTTCCCAGAAAGCCACAACACTGAAGAACTCATAAACGGACAAGTTAAAGAGTAGTGGGGGAAACTCCCGACTGAGACAAGGGAATGAGAGTCGGGGTCAAGAAAACACAGAGATTTAAAAGGTTTGGGGGCCATTTATGAAGGCTAGGTGAAGTGTCAAGGAGAGGCTAGCAAATGGCCCTGGAGGATGGGGGAGGTATGCACAGATCAATTTATGCTGGACTTTATTTTTTTTATTAGATATTTTCTTTATTTACATTTCAAATGCTATCCCGAAAGATCCCTATATCCTCCCCCACCCCTGCTCCCCTACCCCGCGACTCCCACTTCTTATGCTGGACTTTAAAGCCGGCTAGTGGGCTTTAATTTAATAGAATTCCACCAGTCAGCCTCTTTAAAAGTTTTAACCCAAAGAACGATGTGATCAAGTTTGCATATGGAAAAGGCTACTTAGTAACAAAAACCTGAACCAGAAGCAGAGCACTGCTGCAGGAGTCTAAGCATTACGAAGAGATTACAAACAGGATATTGCATACTAAGACATACATGTAAGCCCTGTGAGGAAGGCAACAGTCATATGGATTTTTAAATATGAAGCACAACTTCAAAGGTGTATTTGTGAACAACTCTGAGATGGCTCTTCCAGTCAACACGCCACACTCGCCCTACTTCTTCATAAGCTCTGCTCCTCTAGGAGGAATACGCCAGTAAACAAGGTGAAAAAAAACAACAGCCTTTGTACTGGCAAGATCATATCAGGCTTTGCGTAAGTTAAATTGCCTGTGTCCCCAGAAGTGGACCTTGAAACAAAAAAAATAAAATAAAAGGAGACAGTTGGTATAGAAATGTTATTATGGCACAGAAATAAGGGGCAGGGATAGAGTAGAGAAGGAAAATATATACTGTAACTGTTTTCTGTTTTCAATTTGGTGGGAACTTCAAAGGTGCATAAATAGATGCAACTTAAAGAATCTGCAAAGATGAACTAGGAAATGCATATATCTTCACACCTAGGCTTCCACCACCCAGTGTCCCAGGGACATAGTTTCATGAGTAAGTGCCCAGCAGATTCTCACTAGTGTCCACCATCATTATAATGATGCCCATATGTGGTTAATAAGGAAGTAGGGCTCAAGAAAGAGACTTGCATGAGTTATGTCATGACAGAAACACATTGGAAGCCAATCTCTGCAGTTCACTTCCTTGTCCAGAACTATTCAATGGAGGGTGGGTTACTGGTAATACTAAAGTGGCCATTTTGAGTTTGTGTGTAGGCCATGGATTCTTCTCTCCACTACTGAACTGCCGAAAACACACAAAGTAGCCTGCAGACACCTTGAGGGTTAGAAGTGTGACTTTTATCTGGCACTGGGCACATTGTAGGATCTCAAAAATGTTTGTTGTAAAATGAATTTCTACGACTGTGGTATTAGCCATTCCAAAGGAGGATAAGAACCTTTCTCCCTCAAATACATTTTTTCTCGGCTCTCCTGGCTACATTCGCCTGTCTTTGTTTATAGTCAATCAATATCGTTATTAAGGTGCCTCCAGCCTACTTGTGCTCAGGTTAGGAGCTTGTCTGTGGGACAGCCCGACTTACCACAGAGATACGAAACACCCTTTCAAAACCTATTACTGGGTCAAGCTTCAACTCTCCTGCTTTAAAAATCATTTCTTAAAGGTTTACTTTGAAGTTTTCTTTCTCACCATGTCAGCAGGAAAGCTGTGAATTTCTTATTTTCAACAGATCCTTCTTTGAGTAATGGTGACCCAGTAAGAGACTTTCACATACTGTAAAAATCTTCCTGTCAGAAGCTTAAACTTTCTGCCATTAACATGACCAAGAAAATGGTTCTCTCTCTCTCTCTCTCTCTCTCTCTCTCTCTCTCTCTCTCTCTCTCTCTTTGTCTCTCTCCCCCCTTTGTCTCTCTCTGTTTCTCTCTCTCTCTCTCTCTCTCTCTCTCTCTTTGTCTCTCTCCCCCCTTTGTCTCTCTCTGTTTCTCTCTCTCTCTCTCTCTCTCTGTCTGTCTGTCTGTCTCTTTCTCTCCTTTCATTCTCTGTTCTTTGTAATTGTCACTATCACCTAGCCTGATATTAATCTTTCTTTCTGGTAGAACGAAGTGGAAATACTAAACTAAACAAAGAATTTCATTCAAAGACTAAAATTTACATTCTTTGGGCTGGAGAGATTGCTCACCAGTTAAGAGTATGTACTGTTCTTATAGACTAGAGTTCAGTTCCCAGTTCCCACATCAGGAACCTCACAATCACCTGTAACTCTAGCTCTAAGGAATCAGACATCTTTGGCTTCCATGAGTACTACCGCTCTCATCACCCTATCCACACACAGACACACAATTAAAGCTGTTTTATGTCCTTAAAAGTAATTTTATGTTTATGTGTCTCATACTCAAGATAACCTATATTTGTGAGGTTCTGAGACAGGTTGCTGAGAATACATTTGGGGTCATCGTTTTAAAGTACCATAAGAATGTGTAACTCTAGTTTTAGAATTTATATATTATTTTGCCCAATGTATATTGCACATCCTTTTATGTGTCTGAAATAAACAAAACATATATACCTTTGAAAGGTGTTGGAGGACTATAACAAACTTATAAATTACTTGGCTCCCACTTTGAACTATTAGAAGCTAGGTGAGAATCCTCTGCATGAAACAGGATTGGACAAACCAAACAGGGGCTGTTGAGTGGGAAACAAATGGAGGGCTAAAATTACAGGACCTGTGGGAAAATCAAAACTGGTGGACCACATCTCTATTTCAAGAACCAAAGGCCAATCTGTTGAGACAAGATAATGATACCAAATACAAAGGACAAGACAAGCACAAGAAGGGGATACGAGTGGTATCAAACCAGTCCAGTGATAAATGAGAAAATGAGATAAGGTATGAGAGAGGGAAACCATTGGGGATAGGGGTGTGTATCCAGCTAAGGCAAGAGCTGATACCAAAGGGGGAGCGTGGTTACTCACAGCATGCCATGTCAATCTCAGGGCTTGAAAATCAATAGATCTCTTTTAAACAGGTTTTTTTTCTTTTACTCCAATTAATAAAATTCTTAAGTATTTTACAATTAAGAGCAAATAACACTATGTTAGTTAATAAATGATTATTATTATAGACCACTATAAATAGCCATTGGAAGATACCTTTCAGAACATATCATTGTAACATTAAATACGTAGACAGGAATTATAGTGACTTGATTGCTTGTGATAATCCTATTTATCAGTGCCTGTTATATTCCTCACAGTTTTCAAAGCTTGGTACATAATATATTAATGTGGATAGTAACTAAATGCCTATAACTACAGAATTATAATTCAGAAAGAAGACATAAACTTCTATTACTCAGTACTTTAATAAAATGCTTGAGTTAATAAACTTATAAAGAGAAAATGTTGACTTTTTTTCAGAATTCTGGAAGGAGGTTTCAGTTCAGATTTCATGCAGCGAGCTGCTTTGGACTCCAGCAAGGTTGGTAGATTGTGGAAGGGACACGTGGCAGAGTAAACTCCTTCTATTATAGTCCAGGAAGGATAGGAACAGGGGGGGTGGGTGATTTTCACCATGCTCTTCTAGGGCATATTTCCAGGGAGCAATAGATATTCCATTAGGCACCACTTCCCAAAGGTCCCAACATCTGTGAACAGAGGCTACTCTGGGACCAAAGCCATCTTGGGGCTGAAGGACATCATGGACCTTTGAAGGACATTCACTGCACTGCATAGGAAAGTCCAGGGTAGTTGGTAGAATGCTCAAATGTAGACTACTCCTACCAGAAATCCTCTAGGCTTTTAGGGACACATTGGGTCTACTGAAGAAAGCAAAAGAGTATGGGCTAGACAGGTACTGAGTCAGCCTCTCTGGCATTGCTGAACTACCTAGTTCTATTATGCAACCTACCCTATCATGCAACCCAATCTAATAAATCCCTTTGTCAAAAGTATTTATCCCATAAGTTCTGTTTCTCTAAGGAACCCTGAATATTACCCCAGGCAAATAAATGCTCACCACTAAGTCACTTGCACCTTCATGACTTTTTGGCAAAAAAGATGTTCCAAGTGTTATTGTGAAACACTTTCATTATGATCAATAAAATGTACTCCCAGGGTTGTTTCATAAATAGCCTTCCATGGAAAGTTGTAACTTAAACCATGGAAGCAGGTAGATACAAAACCCAGAGGTTTCTGACCAGGATTCTTATAGAAATATCTCACCATGTTCAGAAGAGAGTAGGATGAGTTGTACACATAAGGCAGAATTTAGAAAAATTGGGAAGTAAGGCCAAGAGAAAGCATTGACTATAGAATGAAGACTGTACTTCAGCTTTTGGTTTCTTCAGGGAATGGTTTGTTGTTGATTTGGTTTTGTTTGTACTGGCTTGTTTTTGTTTTGGTTTTCACACTTGTTCCTTCTTTTCTCAGCACCCAACAAAGAGGACAGAGGACAGAGCATGAGGCTGACACTCCAAGGGCATTTAACAGGGCAACTCATAGAAGCAACCAGTAGGGAGAGCTCTCTTCACCTGTCCAGCCAGGGACACGAATATCTATAATGTATTAATGATACTTTATTCCGAATGGGTTATATGCAGCAGTTTACAGGCTGGCAGTCCCTGACCCAAACCTACAAACACAAGTCAAATTCTAACTCTTATGACCTTCATTAAGCAGCCTATACCCCTTACAATATCCTGTCCAGATCTTTCTCCAGAAAAGATTGCCATTTTGCCTTTAAAATGTGTCCGAAACCATCTAGGAAAGGCTGTGGCGAGCAGCCGAGTTTTCTGGAAATAGACTACTGTTTTGCATGGCTGTAGATGAAGTGTTCTGAGATGTAGGGTCCTTAAAGACGTCATCCCAGGATTGCTTCTTGCTGCTGATATGCCTTCCCTATCCCTATTACATAGCCTAATGATTCCTAGGCATCAGCCCACTTGATTGGGCAGATTTCCTACAGATTTCATATAAAGATGTACGTTCCTATAGTAATGCTATGTAGTGAACTGATGATTTCATAATTCCTGATAATGATTTGATAGAACTGCTAAAATGATACAAGTAATCTCTAGCCCCCTATAGGATAAAGGCTGCAAATGGAGCTCTGTAAACCTCATGTGTCATGAGCTAATTGCATTAGGAGGGAAAAAACAGGCTTGGAACAAATTTACAATCAAGGAAAACATTTCTTCTAGGTTAGAAATGAAGCCACTATCTGGTAACTAAAGGTCATAAATGGGGAAAGGACAATTTATTATAGGTACAATAACAGAAAATAAGTGATGGACTAGTTTATCTATATAAGATTTCAAATTAATAAGACAAGATATAAGATTTGTCTCTTGACTAAACTATGCTAACTTATGACATAAAAATTATTGCCTCAAACTTATAATGAACTTACTGGGGCTAGAAAACAGATTGTGACTGTTTAGTCAGGTACTAGTCTTAATGGAAAGACAAGTAAACAGTTCTGCTGTATCTCCTTAAGTTTTAATGACCTATGATGATATGAACTACTAATCTTAAACTTACTATTAACTTATGGAATATAAGAATCCTTACAAAGAGGATCTGTTCTGGTTGGGGCCAGTCCTGCCATCTTCCACCTGAACCTGGCAGAGGCTGCCAAGAACCCCAGAGGACTCTCCATGCAGCCGAACCTCGGGATTACCTTGGGTTCATGGGTGAGTGGAACGCAACATCAGCTCCAAAGAATCCAGTAGGGTCTGTGCCAGAAGGAACAGGGACAAAGAAACCCCACCCAGCCTGGGGCTGGAATCCATTCTGGTTGGGGCTAGCCCTGCCATCTTCCCCCTGAACCCCACAGAGGCCACCAAGGACCGCAGAGGACTCTCCAGGCTGAAGGGCACCTAACACTCCCAGGACCTCATGATCACTGGAAAGCACATGGGTGAAAGAAGCTACAGAGCTTCTTGGACAAGGCCCTTCAGGCCTTCATCCTCATTCAGGAGGTGGAGCTGAGACCCAGACCACTGGGCACCTTCCTTGTCAGAGGAGAGTCAGCCTACAGGGAGGGCTCTGACCCCAGGACTCAAGATGTGGATAAGAGCTCCAGACTTCTGGACACCTGCCCTGCAAGAAGAGAGCTTGCCTGCAGAGAGTGCTCTGACCACTGGGACTCATGTGAATGTTGGAGTTCTAGGAGTGCTGACAGAGGCTAACAGAATCACAGGAAGATCAAGCTCCAGCCAGAGACAACTAGAACATTAACACCAGAGGTTACAGGATGGCAAAAGGCAAATGTAAGAATATTACTAACAGAAACCAAGAACACTGGGCATCATCAGAACCCAGTATGCCTACCACAGCTAGTCCTGGATACCCCAACACACCCCAAAACCAAGACTCAGATTTAAAATCATATCTCATGATGGTGGTAGAAGATTTTAAGAAGGGCATTAATAACTCACTTAAAGAAATACAGAAGAACACTGCTAATCAGGTAGAAGCCCTTAAAGAGGAAACACAAAAATCCCTCAAGGAATTACAGGAAAACACTGTTAAACAGGTAGAAGACCTTAAAGAGGAAACACAAAAATCCCTAAAAGGACTACAGGAAAACAACCAAACAGGGGATGGAATTGAACAAAACCATTAAGGATCTGCAAAAGGAAGTAGAAATAATTTAAAAAACCCAAAAGGAGACAACTCTGGAGATAGAAAACCTAGGAAAGAAATCAAGAACCATAGATGTAAGCATTAGCAACATAATACAAGAGATGGAAGAGAGAAACTCAGGTGCAGAAGATTCCACAGAGAACATGGACACAACAATCAAAGAAAATGCAAAATGCAAAAAGATCCTAACTCAGCCGGGCATGGTGGCACATGCCTTTAATCCCAGCACTCGGGAGGCAGAGGCAGGCGGATTTCTGAGTTCAAGGCCAGCCTGGTCTACAAAGTGAGTTCCAG
>NC_034590.1:127117246-127118375 GCF_900095145.1 Mus pahari | reverse complement strand
ATTTTCAACTTAAAGGGCCAGCAAATATCTTCAAAAAAATTATAGAAGAAAACTTCCCAAACCTAAAGAAAGTGATGCACATGAACATACAAGAAGCTACAGAACTCCAAATAGACTGGACCAGAAAAGAAATTCCTCCAGACACGTAATAATCAGAAAAACAAATGCACTAAATAAAGATAGAATATTAACAGCAGTAAGGGAAAAAGGTCAAGTAATATATAAAGGCAGGCCTAATAGAATTACTCCAGACTTCTCACCAGAGACTATGAAAGCCAGAAGATCCTGGAAAGATGTTATACAGATTCTAAGAGAACACAAAAGACAGCCCAAGGTACTATACCCAGCAAAATTCTCAGTTACCATAGATGGAGAAACCAAAGAATTCCATGACAAAACAAAACTCACACAATCTCTTTCCACAAATCCAATCCTTCAAAGGATAATAAAGGAAAAACACCAACACAAAGATGGAAACTACAGTCTAAAAAAAGCAAGAAAGGAATCCTTCAACAAACCTAAAAGAAGACAGCCAAAAGAACAGAATCGCAACTTTATCAACAAAAATAACAGGAATCAACAATTGCTTTTCTTTAATTTCTCTTAACATCAATGGAATCAATCCCCCCCCCCAAAAGACATAGAATAATAGACTGGCTACACAAACAGGACCCAACATTTTGCTGCTTACAGGAAACCCACCTCAGGGGAAAAGACAGACAGTACCTCAGAGTAAAAGGCTGGAAAACAATTTTCCAAGCAAATGGTCCGAAGAAACAAGCTGGAGAAGCCATTCTAATATCGAATAAAATTGACTTCCAACCCAAAGTTATCAAAAAAGACAAGGAGGGGCACTTCACACTCATCAAAGGTAAAATCTTCCAAGATGAACTCTCAATTCTAAATATCTATGCTCCAAATGCAAGGACAGCCAAATTCATTAAAGAAACTTTAATAAAGCTCAAAGCACACATTGCACCTCACACAAAAATAGTGGGAGACTTCAACACCCCACTCTCACCAATGGACATATCCTGGAAACAGAAACTAAACAGAGACACATGGACACTAACAGAAGTTATGAAACAAATGGATTTAATAGATATCTAGAGAACATTTTATTCTTTTT
>NC_034590.1:127106255-127117235 GCF_900095145.1 Mus pahari | reverse complement strand
CTTAGAATAGGGAACAAAATACCCACGGAATGAGGTACAGAGACAAAGTTTGGAGCTAAGAGGAAAGGATGAACCATCCAGAGACTACCCAACCTAGGGATCCATCCCATTATCAGCCACCAAACACAGACACTATTGCATATGCCAGCAAGATTTTGCTGAAAGGACCCTGATGTAGCTTTCTCATGTGAGACTGCCACGAACCCCACACTCTGTCCAGCAGAGGTGGGAAAAAGATAACCCGTACACCAAGGCAGCGTTCAAGCAGTTTCCTCATCTTCCACAGCTAGCTCTTTATTCCTTTATTCTCCTTCGCTTCAGCTTTCTTTATTATCCTGCAGCTTTCTTTATTCTCCCTCTATTCTGGGGGATCACCCACTTTATCCCCCTCCACCCTCTGTACTTGTCTCTCACCACTATTCATCATCCAATCAGCATTCAGCACACTCTGTACAGGAGCCTTGCACTTAGACAGGGTGGGTGTTGATAGGCCAGTGACTCAATATCATGCTATATGACGCTATGTGTCAGGCAGGCAGCATGTGATCATTCAGGTCCATGTGATCATTCTGGTGTACATGATCACTCAGGTGCTTGGTAAACAAGCAGGGATCACGAGGCTTGTCAGTGAGCCAGGGCGCCATCTTGGCTGCTGCACGGCCACAACCGCTTCCCACATGAGACTATGCCAGTGTCTGGCTAATACAGAAGTGGATGCTCACAGTCATTTATTGAAAGGAACACAGGGCCTCCAATGGAGGAGCTAGAGAAAGTACCCAAGGAGCTGAAGGGGTCTGCAATCCTATAGGAAGAACAACAATATGAACTAANTAGTACCCCCCAGAGCTCATGTCTCTAGCTTCATATGTAGCAGAAGATGGCCTAGTCAGCCATAGATGGGAAGAGAAGCCTCTTGGTCTTGCAAACTTTATATGCCCCATACAGGGGAACACCAGGTCTAAGAAGTGGGAGTGAGTAGGTAGGGGAGCAGGGCACGGGGAGGGTATAGGGGACTTTCGGGATAGCATTTGAAAAATAAATGAAGAAAATATCTAATAAAAAATTGAAAAAAAAATCCTTAGAAAACCATGTAATCAATTATACTTAAAAAAGCATAAAAACTAAGAACAACAATAAAGTGGTGGTGTTACCTTTTTTCTGCTTCATCCAGTATGCATGTGTCTATGTGTGCCTGACTCCCCCTCCCCCCCGCTTTTCTTTTCTTCTCTTTTTTCTCTTCTCTTCTCTTCTCTTCTCTTCTCTTCTCTTCTCTTCTCTTCTCTTCTCTTCTCTTCTCTTCTTTTCTCTTCTCTTCTCTTCCTTTTGTTTCTTTTCTCTATGGCTCACAAAGAATTAGTGAAGAACTCCAAGCTTCTTGCTCAGCCAGCAAGGGGTCCCTGAGTCAAAGAGAAAAGAACCCAAGTCACTACATTTCTTTTCCCCTTTCCTGATTTCACCTCCGGAAACCCCCTATCCCATTTCCCCTTCCCCTGCTTCTATGAAGATGCTCCCCCACCCAACCACCCACTCCCACCTCCCCGATCTGACATTCCCCTACACTGGGGCATTGAGCCTTCATAGGACCAAAGGCCTCTCCTCCCATTGATGCCTGACAAGTCCATCCTCTGCTACATATGCTGCTATAGCCATGGGTCCCTCCATGTGTACTCTTGGTTGATGGTTTAGTCCCTGGGAGCTCTGAGGGGTCTGGTTGGTTGATATTGTTGTTCTTCCTATGGATTTGCAAACCCCTTCAGCTCCTTCACTGCCAGTAGTCTTCAGCTTTTGGCCCCATTTGCTGATCCATACCTCTTACTACTTTCCTTGGGAACCTAACTGTCCAAGCAGGACCCCAGCAACAATGTCCACAGCATGAGCTATACCACAGTTCCCAGGAAAAAACAGAATGCTTATATTTAGTGTGTCCTTTCATAACATACCAACCTCTAGAAAAAGAACCATAGAGTTCTTGTTTCATTCCACACCCACATCCAAGGAACAAAATATCCCATAACTCTGGCAACTTTACCTCCTTTGGGTTCCCTGTCCAGATTTCAAGGACACGTTTTATAATTATTTTATTCAATTACTTGATTTCATCTGGCTAAAATTTATATGTTCACTAAATTCTCTGGAATGTTTCCATGTAGTTCCCACTCCAAAAACAACAACAGAAAATTAACATAATCTCAAATCCTGAGTTACAGAAATTAAGCCTATGGGATCATTTGCAATTGACAAAAATCAATTTTCATCTTCTAAACTTTCAAAAAGTCATAATAATTTCCTCCTACTTTGTTACAACTAACAGAGTCATGTTTCAAAGCAAGAGTGTGGGTAGGCATCAGTGATCATGTCCTAAAGACAAAAGAAATAAGAAGACTCTTAGGTCATCCTTACCAACACACACACACACACACACACACACACACATACACACACACATGCGCACATGCACACACACATCAAAACCCAGAATAGCTCAACTGAAGTGGAAAGTTAATTGTTCTTTAGAAAGTCAGTTGTGTTGGATGGTGTTTTGCTGGGGCAAACACATAGAGGAACATTTTGCTGAAGTGGACACAAGTGAAAGGCTAAGGCAGACTCATGAAGGAATGTTTCATTGAAGCAGACACAGCTGAAAGAATGTTCTGCTAAAGCAACCACATGAAAGGCCATGTGATAAAGGATTCTTTGCTAAAGACACACATGTATCAGTCTCCTTTACATGCACTGTTGAGCTTCATTTGTTGGGACTCCATAGACAGAAATGTCCCAAAAAACTTCTGGTGGTGTGCTGTGACTTCTTGCTGCTTCTGCAGACTCAGGCTAATTGGCAGAGTGATGCCAGCTGAGGCAAGACTCATGGAGGACACTTGATATTTGGAAAGAGTATAAAGAGGATCCAATGGACTGTGGGGCAGTACAACCATGCCAGGAAGGTTGGTAAGGTAGAGTGTGTTTGAGACCTGGAAACTAGCTGGGCACACACCGAAGACTTAGGCAACTCCCTGCTACCTGCCAGATCCCTGGCCTGAAACACGTATCACACTCTCCACATTAATCAGGTACCTGGAGACCCTGAGGGCTTAGCCAATAAGCTTCCCTTTCCAGACATTCCACCCTGCAAAAGGTATCTAATCTCGGCTCTACCCTGAGAAGTTGGTACTGTATGGTATGCATCCATTTTCCACCATGAACAAACATCTCTTTTATCTCCCACTGCCATAGGGAACATGTAGAAGGTCTTTGCCTACAAAGTACAGCCTCTTTGCACTCCCAGACAACTGCTATTAAGATAAGTACATTCATTGCTGAGTAAGCCTGGAACTCCCCTTTACCCTGGCCCAGGCTAGATGCTGTGTTCCCAGTTTTTTGGTGAATTGACACAATAAGTGAAATGGCTTAACACTGATATAAATTCATGCAAGAATCAAAAGAATAAAATTAAAAAGCTGTGGCATAAAACATGAATATTCCAGTAGTCATCTAATAACTAAAGAGGGACATGAATTCTCTGGGTCAAGCAGCACATGGAGAGGGGCTTGTAACTGTGAGAAGAGAGGGGGGCATTGTACAGTTTAATAGGAAATGCCTATTGAAAAAAATCTTGAAAACCAGACATATGGTTAATGTTTGAACATGTTCCATGACCAATATGAATGGGGAAACAGAAGCAGGGCCTTTTTGGTTTGTTTGTCTGTCTGTTTTCCAGTAATTAATATAATGTTGGCCTTTTGTTATTCTTTTATATTAAAAAAAATAAGAAAAAAGAAACTAAAATAATTATTTATGTGTTTTATAATGGCTAGCAGAAGCTGTATGTCAGGTAGCCAAATTAAAGAAGAACATGATATTCCAAACAATTAATTATGTAAGTAAGTATAGTACCAGAAATATTTACTTAAATACCAGAGTTGCTTTATCCCAATAGAATTCCATGTTTTATGTTGTTATTAAAGAAACACAGAATGAAAATTCTGTATTTTTTCTTTTTGAAGTATTTCTATATGATTTCAATATGTTGCTGTTTTTGATTCAGCCAAGTTTATCAAATAAGAAAATATATGAGATACTAAAGCAGACACCAGAAAGTCTATGTCATAAAAGTCCAGAGCACAGAACCCCAAGGAGACAGTTTGGTAGAGAATAGAGAAATAAATTCAGCCTCTTCATGTTATTAATTCGCTGGAACATGCTCATGATGAACCAACTGATGTCAAAGGACATACAGTATGAGATGGCATCCTACAGCCCTGTGTTATGACCAAAGTTCTGCCGTGCAAGGATGAGAAAACATGATAGAGTTGGGGAGACACCTCAGAGCAAGCTTTCAAGTAGTGGGGAGGCTGAGGTGAACACACAATTAAAAAGTGTGAACAAGGCATCCTGATGGGTTTGATATCTTGTTCACTCAAAAGTGCAAAGGCATTAATATTTTATGGAATAAAGCTATGCTTGCTTCTGTATTTTGTTGGCCATGTTCAATAATTAAAGATGTGTTTCTTTAATATTAACAGAAGTTGTTTGGGCTGCTTGTTTTAACCTGGGAGTATCCTCCACTGTTTTAACTCTTCTGTCCATCTGTGAGTCTCTGCTGATGCCACTCCTTTTGTGTGGTTTTCTCAACACCATACAGTCAAACCCACAAATTACTTCCTTTGTCTGTAGCTAGCGTGGCTCACAGTGGGGCTCAGATTTGAACAAACCTGAAGATCCCAGGCTATATAAATATGAAGGGAGAGATATGGTTCCCAAAGGTCCCTGTTTTAGAAGAGTATACACTACTTTCAAAATGCTTCACCACATTTAAAAGGGTAATTATACCTTTTCCTTAATGACTGACATGACATATGTTTTCACGTGTTTTAGCTGCATAGCGCCATGTTGTATATCTGGTGGCAACAGCTAGACTTTCATGGTAAAAACAGCTGAGACCGAGTTAATGTTGCCCAAGTGATTGGCATTAACCAATGCAATCTGCCTGAACATGTCACAATTTCTTAAATCTTTGCATAACAAATTTAATTGTCATTTTTGGTGTGAGGACTATGTTTATTCACTTATGCTAATCTTGTTTTCAACTTCCCTTGATTTGCTTTGGCTGTTTCTTTGAGGGGACTTTTGTCATGGTTGTTTTGGGAGGTTTTTGGTTTGGTTTGGTTTTCTCCAGTATTTGGGAATACCTAGGACCCATGATGTGAAGGTTCCAGCCTTTTCTTCCTTTCCTTCTTTTTATTGGTTTTTTTTTTCTTTTTTTTAAATACATGTTTCTGTTTTGGTTTGGGTTGGTTTTGTGATTTTCAGACAGTCTTACTAAGTTGAGCAGGTAAGCATTAAACTCACTCTAGTCCCCATGAAGGCCCTGCATCACAGCCTCCCAAGATTGTAGGATTTCAGTCCTGCCTTCTTAGGAGAATTTTCTAGAGTAGAATTGTCCAGTAGAACTAACTTGATTGGAAATGATCTGTGTCTGCTGGTCAGGATGCGAGCTACTGAGCACAAAAGCCTATCGGTCAAGAATAGTTGAGTAATGAGAGAGTATCTTTTATTACATAATTTCATAAACAATAATATGTCTGGTTACTAGTCCTAGATTACTGCTTGGAAGTTTGCAGCATACTGCCATATATATTACCTGGCTGTCACCATCACTTCGATTCTATGGAGAGGCAAGATAGATATTAAACCCACCTTCTAAAGGAGCATCTTGTGAAACTAGTTACTTATGGTAATTAACTCCACAGCAAAATGCAAATCCAGATTTGTCATCACTGATATTACTGGCATCAAAACAATGTACAAGGGTTTTTGTTTTTCAGGGTTTTTTGTTTGTTTTAATGGGAGATAGTCTTCAGATTTATATCCTTGAGGGAATAACTGATATTTTCCAGGACAGTTCAATTTTCAAAACTGAAATATTGAAATTAATTTTTTCCTAGTTTTAAAAGGAAATGACATGGAAGTCCTAAAAGTCAAAAGCATACACACCAGTTTGAAGGATTTCAGATTGCTATTTGGAGCTGTAAAATATTTTTTCTTACAAAAACTTTTGCATGCAAAAATATCACTTACTCAAGCTGTACTTGTTTACAAGGCTCCCACGATACCCCCTTTTTCCTTAAGGTTTCTTATAAAGTTGCTATTTTTCTCTTGAAAATAACAAAATGCTGGACTACATCAATCCACGTTGGCAAAAAGAACAGAAAGTTTCATAATGTTAACAGCAGTGAAAACTTCAGCACACTCTTGTGGGTTTCCTACTAAAGATATCACGCTTTCCAAACATGATTTGCTCTAAGCTTTAAATGCAAAAATATGAAATCATGTTGCCTATAGTTTGTTGAAAGCACTTAATATAAAGGAGTTTGATAATTTGTTCTCCTGTACAATATGCCATTCTATAAAGATGGAGATGAGAAAGAATGTGCAAATAGAAACTGGAAATGATCAGGATGACCTAGAAAACTTTGCTACGGTGGTGTAAGGGTGAGAGTGGCTTGCTTAATTTGTGGAGAATTAGTCTTCAGGGGAAAAGCAATCCAAGAAGAGATGGGCAATCATAGTGAGGTAGAAAAAGAATTTGATCTTAGACGCAACATTAAGGAATTAAATGTAGACAGTAACAAAAGTTAAGTAAGAGGAAGAATAAAAAACAATTCCAGGCTTGGCAAGACAGGTTGCTTGGCAAGCATGGGGCCCTGAATTTGAATTCTCAGCATGCACATAAAAA
The DNA here is from genome assembly GCF_900095145.1 of Mus pahari. Taxonomy (NCBI): domain Eukaryota; kingdom Metazoa; phylum Chordata; class Mammalia; order Rodentia; family Muridae; genus Mus; species Mus pahari. Next base: position 127,110,502 of record NC_034590.1, on the reverse strand, counting down.
GGTGGACTTGGTAATGCATACTGGTAATCCCCTTTTTAGGAAGGTGGGGGCAGAAAGATCCCTGGGCTTGAAAACTCGGAATTCTCATTGTCAGATAGTATATAATATGTAGATAGATAGATTCATAGATAGATAGATAGATAGATAGATAGATACCTTTTATAAACTTGGGGTTTCATTAGAAATGAGAGTTTCTATCTTAATTTTTCATTTTCAATTATGTAGTAAAGTGACAATTCCAAGAAGAGTAGGTTTTTATTAACAATAGATGCCAGAAAATAATGATGCAACATGTTCAAAGTGATGTATTGCAGAAAAATAAACACTGAAGTAAAAATTAAATATGCAGCTAAACTGACTTTCAAGAATTAAGTTAGTATAATGACCTATTAAATTAGGTTTCCTGTAGACCTTCAACAGTCTTGAAATAATGGCTATACATTGCGAGGAACTTCTAAGGGAAAAAAGCACAGCATGTAAAATGCAACAATAAACATGAACTTAGGAAAATGCTCACAAAATTAATTAATGTTTATGAAAACAATAATTATATGCATTTAAAGATAATTCTAGATGTTATGAAAGGCTACAATTTCAAAACCACATGTTGTAGGTAAATATAGCAAATACTTCTTTAAAAATAAACATAATTAAACTTTCAAATAGGAACGTCTTTAGGGTCCAGAAATGAAAGAAATTGAAATGAGAGGCTAAGAAAAAGGAAGCACTAGAGGGAAGCAGGGTCTGTTTTCTGAAGCTTTAGTGATGTGCAAGGATAGGAAATGACACTCATGTCAGCAGAGATGGAGAATTCAAGAGCCACACTGATCTTCAGACAAAGGTGTTGTTAGGAAACAAGAAGAAGGATTTGTGTTTATTATACCAGAGTTCCACATATGGGGTGTGGAAATTTCCCATATAACTTTATAATAAACAGTTATCATCACATGGTTTGAGATTAAAAATCATAAGTTGTAATATGGCCTGTAATATCTAGGCCTGAAATAGAGATGGGTCATCCAGAAAAATTGGATGTATTACTGTTCTGAAATCTATAGTTTAACATACTTCATAAGCTCTTATTTGAGATAACCCTATTATTAAAAGTGGGTTCACTATTAAATATCATAAAACATAAAAAACCCTTTAATCTAAGAATTGAACAAATAGAAACATTATACTTCTAAAATCATCACTTAATTGAGACTATGAAGAACATATACATGAAGAAGATTCATTCTGTACAAAGAGGATCAAAGCAGAAATAAAAGCATGCTATAGGCACAAAGTACAGATGTTAGTTTTAGAAAGAAAAGAGCAGATCTCAAAGAGTAAAATTTCAATGAGCAGGTTTTTGTTTTTTTGCATTTATTTTGTTGGTTGATTGGTTGATTGGTTGGTTGGTTTTTGTTTGTTTGTTTATTTGTTTTGGGGTTTAGAAATGAATCTAAAATAGCAACTTAACAGTAATATGACAACTCATTAAAATACTGATGTTTCCAATTTGTCCAGAAGAATGTATGCATGTATGAATGTCTGAATGTGTGTATATATGAATGAATGTATACATATGGGTGGGTGGATAGATGGATGGATGGGCAGATAGACACCTAAATAAATAATGAAAAAAAAGTTGTGACATGATGATTGTAAAAACCTGTATGAGACCTGAGAACATGGAAATAGCAAAAGGAGAACATAAACATATACCAGACCCAAAAGTTGTAAAAGTTAAAACTTAGTACAGCTAAACAAAACTAGAACTATATAGTATATGGCATAAAACATTGCCTAAATTAAAGAAGTGATTTATGGTAATCACAATGACATATTGACCAAAAATGGAAAACTAGCATTATCTTTAAACATTTACAGTCACGTTTTAGAGACCATTTTGTGAGAATAAATTGCAGTAGAAAGTAGAATCTTAGACAGAATATTACTCTTATAGCCAAGGATGGACTTAGAGTCATGATCCTCTTGCCTCAGATAAGCAGCATCTAATGCTGATTATTTAACGCTTGGCAATGGAGCACAGGAGCTTGCCTTTGCCTCCTGAGTGCTGGAAGCCATATAACTATCATGGAGCAAATCATGGTACTTGGACAAATAGTCATAGCCATGAAATGTTTTATTTGAAAAGAAGAAAAACTAAAATCTGAAATAATTACTCAGTTCAAAGTGCTTTTTAAGGAACTAAACTTGTAAATTAAACTTGTAAACATGAACCTAAGTATAATCTTTAGCTTGTAATTCTCCTATCTATATAATCTTAAGAGAAGGAAAAATAAAATATATTATACATGCTATAAAGGATAATTCAATGAAGGCTCAGGTTATGTTCTTTGCAACAGAATGAAAAAGATACTACACACATCAAAACAAGAATGAGAGAAGCTAAGTGGTGGGCAGAAAAATAGATATACACAATGCAGACTTTTCTAGAAGTGTTGCAGTGTCAGCTATATCCATGCTAATATTTTATACTTTTTTATAAAAGGTTATGTATAAAAAGGTTATTTTTAATATTTTATTTTCAGTGAAAAAATAACTATAAAGTGTCACAATGGGCAAACTTCAACAATGTGCTTCTACTTGAACTCTAGGGAAGAAATATCTCAAATTATATGCATGAACATTTATTAAGTGTGAATCTTTCAGTTACAAGTTCAGAGAGAAACGTACAATACATTCAAACAAGTCAGAAAATAATAAATTTTGTTTATTGTCAAAACCACATATGTCTCTCTTTATATACATGTATATGTACATATGTATATGCATAAATTTAAAATATGTATTTGGAAAAAATTAAACCCAAATCTTCTAGTTAATTAAGTATGTGCAGTATTCTATAAAAACCCAATATGGGAGGGTTTCTTTCTATTATATACTTTATTTTCTAAAACCATTTATTTGTATTATTTCTTTATTTTTTGAGATTATAATATAACTGCACTATTTCCCCCTTCCCTTTCCTCAACTATTCCTTTTACCCCTCCTTGTTATCTTTCAAATTCAAAATCTACTCTCAAACAACTTGATTGGAAATTTTATTAAGGCATAAAATTATTTTCTGCAAGGGTAAATGAGTCACCTTTTGATAGTATGGTTTTATATGAGCATGGACCAAATCCTTTCATCCTAAGCCACCCTTGCCTCTTCCCGTCACCAGGCCCCATGGGTTAGCATAGTTATGCTCCAAACAGTTATTAAGAAGCTTTGGGCTGGGAATGGTGGCTCACGCCTTTAATCCCAGCACTTGGGAGGCAGAGGCAGGTGAATTTCTGAGTCGAGGCCAGCCTGAGTTCCAGGACAGCCAGGGCTACACAGAAAAACCCTGTCTTGAAAAACAAACAAAACAAAACAACAAAAAAAGAAGCTTTGGAAGTCAGACTACTTTGTCATACTGACTTTTGACTTCAAGTTTGCAAAGACCTTGAAGACTACAGGATAGGACAGCGTCAGTACAAGAGGGAGGCGTCACAGGATCGGGAGTGAATAAAGTTGAGTATTGTATATAAAGTTGAGTTAGAAGAAAAGGGATAGAGAACTACATTTTCTACTCTACAACCTTTCACAAATACTATGAAGAGTTAAATCAACAACTAAAAAGTCATGTCATTGTCTTTTACAGTAGAAAAGAGTGAAAACAGATTGATCCAATAAAAGCCAACAATAAAGGAAAAAAAGCATAGAAAATCCATAATAGGATGTTAATAGTAGGACGCCCAAAACATGAGTATCACAATGTCGGTGAAGAGATGATGCTCATCTATTATGAGACAGAGCCATGTTTTGAACTGAGGAAATGTAATAAACTTACATGACACTTAAGAGTACATTTAAGCCCTGCCAGAGGAGAGGTGTCCACCTGGGAGGGCTTTCAAGGCCTGAGCTGGTAAGAGAGCCATCTTTGCTCCGGTGCATTGCCAGGGAAAGGGTGGCCTGTAGAAGCGACACAGCNGCTGGGACAGACTCCATTTCTGGCTCCAGACATCTGGCACCTTTCCCACCAGAGGAGAGGTGTCTGCCCGGGAGGGTTCTCAGTGCCTGAGCTGGTAAGAAAGCCATCTTTGCCATCTTTGCTCCGGGGAGTTGCCAGGAGAGGGCAGCCTGCAGAAGCAACACAGCTTCTGGGAAAGATCCCTTTTCTGTCTCTAGATATACAAGTACCTTCCCCACCAGAGGAAGAGTGTCTGCCCAGGAGGGCTCTCACTGCCTGAGCTGGTAAGGGAGCCATCTTT
>NC_034590.1:127104314-127105618 GCF_900095145.1 Mus pahari | reverse complement strand
CACCTCAGTCAGTCCTGAATACCCCAACACACCCGAAAAGCAAGAATCGGATTTAAAAGCATAGTTCATGATGCTGATAGAGGACTTTAAGAAAGGCATTATTAAAGAAATGCAGGAGAACACTGCTAAAGAGGTACAAGTCCTTAAAGAAAAACAGGAGAATACTTCTAAAGAGGTAGAAGTCCTTAAAGAAAGAGAGGAGAACAGAAACAAACAGGTGATGGAATGGAACAAAACCATCTATTTCCAAGGGAAATAGAAGCAATAAAGAAAACCCAAAATGTGACAACTCTGGAGATAGAAACCCTAGGAAAGAAATCAGGAACCATTGATGCGATCATCAGCAATAGGATACAGGAGACAGAAGAGAGAATCTCAGCTGCAGAAGATTCCATAGAGAACATGGGNACAACAATCAAAGAAAATGCAAAATGCAAAATGATCCTAACTCAAAACATACAGGAAATCCAGGACATAATGAGAAGACCAAACCTTCAGATAATAGGAGTAAATGAGAATGAAGATTTTCAACTTAAAGGGCCAGCAAATATCTTCCACAAAATTATAGAAGAAAACTTCCTGAACCTAAAGAAAGAGATGCCCATGAACATAAAAGAAGCCTACAGAAGTCCAAATAGACTGGACCAGAAAAGAAATTCCTCCCAACACATAATAATCAGAACAACAAATGTACTACATAAAGATAGAATATTAAAATATTAAAAGCAGCAAGGGCCAAGTGACATATAAAGGCAGGCCTATTAGAATTATACCAGACTTCTAACCAGAGACTATGAAAGCCAGAAGACCCTGGACAGATGTTATACAGACCCTAAGAGAACAAAAATGCCAGCCCAGGCTACTATACCCAGCAAAACTCTCTCAATTACCATAGATGGAGAAACCAAAGTATTCCATGACAAAACCAAATTCATACAATATCTATCCACGAATCCAGCCCTTCAAAGTATAATAAAGTGAAAGCATCAACACAAGGATGGAAACTCCATCCTAGAAAAACCAAGAAAGTAATCCTTTAACAAACCTAAAAGAAGACAGCCCCAAGAACAAAATCGCAACTTTAACAACAAAAATAACAGGAAGCAATTACTTTTCTTTAATTTCTCTTAACATCAATAGACTTGATTCCCCAATAAAAAGACATAGGCTAATAGACTGGCTACACAAACAGGACCCATCACTTTGCTGCTTACAGGAAACCCACTTCAGGGAAAAAGATAGACACTATCTACCTCGAAGTGAAAGGCTGGAAAACAATTTTCCAAGCAAATGGTCTGAAGAAA